>NC_061136.1:565785-1165785 GCF_905220365.1 Vanessa cardui
TTTAACTGTTGTGGCGCGAGACAATGGACAGGACAAAAAATTATCTTCGTCCGTAAGTGTGGAAATTCAAGTGCTCGATGTTAATGATAATGCTCCTAAGTTTTTTGCTTATGATGACTTATTAGAATGGAAACACCCAGAAGCCGATGAACTTTCAAATCACAATTTTGAATCAGTCATGATGATGCCAGTTTACAAGGCAACATTGGAAGAAAATGCTCCTATTGGTACAACTGTGACAAGAGTTTACGCAAACGATTCAGATTTTGTTGGAAATGGAAATGGACTAATTCTTTATAGTTTACCACAAAGGAAAAATCAAATGAATATGTTTACTATTGATTCCAAAGAAGGCATACTAACAACAACAACACGATTAGATTATGAAAGTCAAAGAGTACATAATGTCACAGTAGTAGCCTCAGACTTAGGATCGCCTAGCTTAAGTTCCACTGCTATAGTTATGTTAAGTGTCAAGGACATCCCTGATGAAGTAGAAGTATCCGATAAGCCAGTATTTATTTCTCGTTATTATGAATTAGAAATAGAAGAAAACGTACACACGCCAGTAGAACTAGTCACTCTCAATTTGACTGAACATTATGAAAATTTCAAAATGAAATATTTTATTCTAAATGAGAATGATACAGATATCAAGAAGTCATTTGTAATTGATCCTCGGAATGGAACGTTATATTTAATAAGAAGTCCTGATCGAGAGATAAGAGACACGTATGAAATAATTGTACGAGTAGAAAGACAAAAAATAAGTAGAGAACTTCCACACATGATTTATCCCGTTGCAGACGATGTTCTCGAAGGGATGTCAAAATACGACGTTAAGGTAGTAGTCAGGATCAAGGACGTTAATGACAACGCACCTAAATTCATAAATGGTGGACGGCCAATGGTAACAGCTATACCCACTACTGCACCATTTGGATATGAAGTTATACAGTTACAGGCAAGTGCATTTTTTTTGTAATAATAACCCCTTTTTAATTAAGTTAATAGCCGAAATAGCCTAGTGGTTAGAACGCATGCATCTTAACTGTGTAGCATGTGTCTAAAAACTCTGTCATATATGTATTGCACCAACCTGCATTGGAACAGTCCATTTCACATGTTCCAAACCTGCTCCTCAAAGGGAGAGGAAGTCTTAGCCTAGCAGTGATAAATTTACAGGCTATTGTTGTTATTGTTGTTTTAGTTGAGATACTATTTTTTTTTGTTGTAGGCATCAGATGCTGATATTGGTATAAACGCAGACATTCGTTACCAAGTGATTAACTCTGAAGGAGCCCGGTTTAGCGTAGACTCGATCAGTGGAAGAGTCAGAGTTGCGGGCAGTTTTCTAAGAGATGCTGGACGAGTAATTGGATTCGATGTTAAAGCTACTGACCGACGTGGCGCTGATGATGGTCGTTCTGCTATTGTCAATGTATTTGTAAGTTAATTTTTGACTACAACCTATCACTATAAGGATTTAAAATTAGACTTAATTAAAATTATAATATTTATAATATATTTTTAAGAGGTTTTTTATTGATTTTATAGGTATACGTCCTAAATGAGAATAAACAATTGGTTATGGTTTTGGGAGGTAAACCAGTAGAGGTGGAAAAAGAAATGGATAATATTACAAAGCATCTTTCAAATATGACAGGTTTTGATATTCGTGTAAGACGAATTGAAACCAGTGCTAAAGGAGCTATGGATGGTTACGCGTAAGTTGAAATTGAATTTTAGCTACATTTATAATACATACAAAATAAAATGACCATTTTGCTAAATGTAATATTAAGGAAAATAAAATTAATGGGAATTTCATTTACTACGTAACCGCATTATGATCAAGTTTATTTTAAAAATATAGTAGACATATTCCTATGTTCTATATTATTCATATTACTTTTGTTTCATACTACGCCGCCCTCAGTTTTACTCTCGTTCTGGGGTTGTTTGTTATGTGTTAGGCACAAAAGTAGTCTATGTTCTTCCTCGGGGTTCAAATAAGCTTCGCGTCAAAATTACTTGCTGTGGTAGTGAAAAAGCGACAGATAGACATGCAGAGTTACTTTCAAATTTATAATATTAGTATAGAAGTATATTAAGGTCCTCATTAAATTAAATATTTTTTAGGATGTGTAATTAAAATTTTATTTACTTCGTTACAGGACAAATATGTACATTTATGCCGTTGATCCCATATCTAATGCAATTATTGATATGGAAGTATTACAAAAGTAAGTAGTTTTTTTATTAATATAATTCTTGCGATCGATTATCTTATACAAACAACAAATATATAATTGGGTTCTCATTACAGATCTTTAACAAAAAGAGAAGTGTTTCTGCGTCACAATCTAGCTGGCTTTAAGGTATTGGAAGTCGGAGACACGGCTATGGTTCAAGCGAGAAGCGGTCAGATGTTGAGCACCATGGAAATAAGTGTGGTCGCTTTAGGATGTATCGTTTTTATTGGAGCCTGTACGACTGCCATCTGCATATTATGTGTTAAGAAAACGAGAAGGTAAATAAAAGGAAATACTCCTTTGAGATAGTAAAATAATAATTAGATATAGTTGGCTTTTGGCACAATAATTAAAAGTAAGTTTGAATTTAAAACATGTTTACTCTCAGTTGATTATCATAAGAGTGTAAACGCGAAAATATTTGTTGATATGAATTACACTTAGGCGCTTATAAATAATTAAGACCCTTTATAGAAATCTCCAAAAGGTAAGCGATTTTATTTCTTACACATTTCAGACATCATCACCATCACAAAAGAAAGCATGCACATCATTATTTCAACTAGATACTAGAATTTTACGCAATAATTTATTAGTAATCTTAAAAATTTTGTCATTTCATTGAAATAAAAATATTATAAAATTGATTAATGATTTTATTATTGTGTAAATATAAATGTCTCCTCGATTTTCTATTTCTGAATGCTTACTTCTATCCATATCTTCAATTTGACTCGTGAATTATTTTAATAACCCTTTGCTTCTATTGACTGAATTCTTTTCTATCTTTCCTAACAGAAACCGCCACAAACCATTTTCCCAACAACGTCTTAACGCTTTCTCAACTGAGCACCTTACTAAATACGGAGGTCTGTTTCCATCTGGAAACAATCAGTGTCAAGAACTCAACCAATCGTTCAGTGAAGCCGATTCGTACGTCGACGTTATAAATCAAAGTACGCTGAAGAAAACGTGTCCCCATGGAAATGCCGTGGAAGAATTTGGGAAGGCCCATCAGAAATGTGTGAAAGGACAGTTTACAGATATTAATGGGAAGGAAAAGCATGAGCGAATGTGCATTAAATTTAATCAACGTTCTATGCAGAAAAGGTAAGGTCATACAATGTAAAAACCAAATAAATTTGCATACGATACTACTATTATTGGTAGCAACATCTAAATTGTACATGTCTCCTATCACTTTACTATTCTATTCAATTAAAAATTATACAATATCACAAAAAGATCTGATAAAAATCATTAATCAATAATATTAACTTCGGTCAATTCAATCAAACTTGAACAAACATCCATCATGTTCATACCCAAATACAATTATCTCACAAGAACAACAATTAAACACACGTACATCGAACATAGGAAAGGTCAAGACACATCGATAACGTCAGTGAATTCCAGTGGCCAGGACTCCGGAATCGCCGAAGCGAGGTGTCCTTGTGGGCAGTCCACCACTCATACCTCGGAGGAGAGCAGCGGGTATGGATCTTATCAAATATTAAACTTTAGATAACAAGTTTAAGTAAATAGTAAAAAGATAATCTTGTAGCAAAAGTTAGATACTTTAGTAAATAACCTAATTTGATTCGAATTGACTTCAAAACAGACAATTCAAATATAAATATTTCGAGTCGTCTATTTGTATTTTGTAGTAAACTTTCACATTGCTTTGTAAAATTACAGATGTAGCTACGAAGACTCGTTAAAATCAAATAATAATCCGGATAGAAAATCCTTCCATGCTGATCAAGACACCAGATTTATTCGACGAGCATCGTTCAATCACCAGCCGTTAGATACTAGAAGATATAACCACCGACGTCAATCTTTCTCAGAAAATTTACAAAGACATTTCCCATCTTTTGAAAGAATCGGTTCTGGTGGTAGAATATCTAGGCAGGTTTCTACACCAAATGTGAGTACACAACCATCATACTTCTTGAATGGTAAGAAAAACTATAGAAAAAAGGAAGTGGTCAATGAACCGATGGTCGATTATGACCATAGTGAAGTTGATGATGTCTTCGATACAAGATTAGACAGAAGATTGAGTGGTAAGAATAATAGAAAAGGAAGTTTCATGGATTTGGGGCAAACAGCAGTTTTCGTCGCGACTCCAGCCACTGCTGAAATAATAAGGAGGCAAGGGAGTGAAAGGATTATGTTCGCAAGACCTTTATAGCACTGAAAACAAATTGAATTTATTAATGATTTAATTTTTTATATCTGGATACGTACCTACCGATGTAAATACATATTTAGTTTAATATGGTGTTATTAATAATGTAAATAATTTGTGATATATTAATTAGTTATGATAAATGTATTTATGTAAATAATTATAAATTAATTCAATGTATATAATCATGAGGCTTTAGAAAGTTATATAAGAATTAGTATTGATTGTCTACATTTTGGTAATATTTCGTCCGATGATATATTATTATATTTTGCAGTTGTGCCATTCGGAAATGCTTTTTATCATCGAGACATTACCATCTTCGTAGCTTAAATTATTCAATAGAGCCTTGTTTATGTCTTAAATGTAAATTAACTATAAGTGTAAAAGTAAACAATGTTATAACAATTAAAATCCGTTTTTGGTTCTTATCTTATTCACAATTAATGAATTATTTATGAAAATCTTTAAAAGGTAAAATAGCAAACACTTTATTTTTTTTATAGAATAGGTTGGCGGACGAGCATATGGGCCACCTGATGGTAATTGGTCACCATCACCCATAGATAAAGACGCTGTAAGAAATATTAACTAAAATGCTATGTCCCTGGTGCCTGTAATTACACTGGCTCAATCACCCTTCAAACCGGAACACAACAATACTGCCTACTTTAGTTTAGCGGTAGAATATTTCATAAGGTATAATGGTAATACCATTTCGATCCCTTTTTATTTTAATTGCAATCTAAACTAGAAAAAATGAACATCAGATATATTAAAAAAATTATCAAAATCGATCCACCCAGTAAAAAGTTATGAGGTAACAAACATAAAAAAAAAAAAATACAGACGAATTGATAACCTCCTCCTTTTTGAAGTCGGTTGAAAATGATATGTATCTGAATTATTCTTACATAAAATGCACAAGATGTTGTACAAGATTACGTAGAAATCTGATGAAAATAGAGGTGCAAATTTTTCAATAAAATAATCAATTCAATATCAAAAGAATATTTTACTAGTATCCTGCACCTGATTCGAACTCGTGCAATTGATTATACCCTGTAGCACTCAGGAATAATGTAGCTTACTGTAAATACATATTTAGAATTGTATTATTCGTTCCGTATGTAACCCCTAACATACAAAGAAATTATTATACTCCTATGTAATGTTAGAGTAGAAAGAAGTCTTAAAAGAGTTATTAATTAATACGACCACCGGTTTAAAATGTTATTTCTAAGAAAAATAAGAGTAAATGTAGTAGCTATTTATTTCGCCAATTATATTATTCAATTAAATGAATATTTTGTTAATAGAACTGTGATGATGATATGAAAAAAAATATTGAAATAATTTTCAAAATGAGCAAACGAAAGACCGCAATTAGAAATAAATCATTTGTCACGAAGATTTTCCAGTCGATTTCTCCGATGTCGATAGCCAAATAGAGACTAAAGTAAACATTTGCGAATAAATAGAGCAATTGAGGAGATGTGACTGAGTTATTGCGTAACATAAATAACAGTTATAGGACACTGTTCCATGTGTTTGTTCAACGCTAACAATATGAGTCGCGTATGATTGTGGTGACCATGATTCTGGGATTTTATGTAGATTTTCTCAAATTAAATTAAATCAATTTAGGCGTTGACAATGTAGAAATATTTTCGACGACGTGAAGGACGAAAAAGAATAATAAATAAACATGGTGGTTGCTCCGATAAAGGTAGCAGAAATATATATTTTTGCATCAAAGATTTACATATGACAAATAATTTAGTAAATTAACGCATTAAATGAAATTATATTCTCTAATACATAGTGTAAGTTCCGCTGATATGTCCGAAATAAAGATACTTACTGAATACTGTATACTATGAACACAAATCAAATTAGACACGGCTTTTATTTATAGAATCCATTCACTATTGTTCATCATTCATTATCACATAATTATTGACGTAGATTAGTATGAGCGACGCTTGTGCTTATGACATGTCTTTTCGTGCGTAAGATTGACTGATATGAGAATAAAGACAGCAAACAATTTTAAAATAGAACATATGTGTTAATAAAAACTGATAATTTAAAGTGTTGGAATGCGCTTTCTGGAAATATTTAGATCTGTGGCTCTAACGGGACCAATATTACCGTAAGGAATTAAACTGTCATATTTGTAGATTTAAATACTTTAACAAAATTAACAAGACAGTGAAAACTTCACCTTATCTATATATCATAGAGTATTTATTTGTTAATTGATGCTTAAATTTGTCCAAATTTCTGAGGAGGAAGTAACTCGTGTATTGGCCATAACATGTTACAAACGGTTTCAGGATTTTCTGAAGGTTGGTATCCCTACGTCATTGATGCGGGCACAACGTCGAGTCAACGAACCTTTAACTACGTCACTACTGAAATTACAATTTGCTTCTAGATACCCACTCCTTGTTTAATTTATTTGCCCCTCTGTTTATCCGTTTTACGGAGGCTTTATAATCCTATAAAAATATTTTCTATTTTTAAAATAGTAAACAGAATCTGGCAACCGTTGAAAGGGTTCATAAGCAGCAAAATAATATACAACTAGTATTAATATGATTTGAGGGTATATTATTATATTTCGGATCAAGCTTAATGCGTGTAGGATAGTTTTTCCGAGGTCCTCTTAAAGTCAAAAGTTTAACCAACCTTAATGTTGTTATTTCTATAATTAAATAAAACATGCATTTGGGTTTGGAAAATCAACTGATAAGGGTAGGGACTATATATAGCTGATCTAACTTTATATTTTAAGGACACTGTTGTTTTATTGGTTGGAACAGCAAATTTGCCCCTTGATGGTATGCCGTCACCACAATCTAATAACATTGGCGCTGAAAGAAATATTCACCAATTACATACATCACCAATGCACCACCAATCTTGGAAGGTTACACTAGTTCACAGAGATATAGTAAAATAACTCAAACTTTTGTTATTACATGTCAATGTCCCGCAAAACTTCGTTTTATTCATAATATTTTAGGAATTTCGAAACCAACTATTTTTTTTAATAAAACAAACTATTTTTTTTTCTTAAGTAGCCATAGTGCCGCTATTTAATCAGCCAGTGACATTCTGTCGCTCTTTAATATTAAATCTTTGTCAATTTGCAACAATTGAGTAAATTATAATCAATAATCCTCTTTATTAGTGTTCCGTAGTCTACTAAGAATCCTTATAGTTTCGTCGTATCTGTCCGTCTATCCGTCTGTCTGTCCGTCTCTCTGTCCTAGCTCGTTCTCCGCCGTTTCTGCACCGATTGCCACGAAAAATGGTGGAGAGATGTATACTGATAATCCAAAAATTGATTTTTAAAATTATCGAAAAATGATATTTTTTACCGCCCCTCCCATACAACGAAAAGATAATTCGAAAAAAAATCGACTTACTCCATCGTGTGGGGTAGCGTTTAAAAGGTATCTTTAAATACAACAAAAATTGCCTTGAAACCATGTGGATCAAACCCCCCAGTCTCTAGATATACTAATACAAGGTTAAAATTAGAGCGCCCCCCCCCCCTCTTAACTTTTGAAATACTATTACAATTAAGTATTTTAAGACTCTGTATTAAACGTGGTTATTTTTATACAACTCGACCAACTTATGACGTGCAGTTGCCCTAACTAAATGGTAATGTACGGAAATAACTACCTACAAACTATGAAAATAAGTAGGAATGTTACATACCTACGTACAGAAGTGGGCCAGGGTAGAAATAGAGATTGCTAAATATCCATCTTGTGGCTCATCTTATGACTACGGAACCCTTTCGTGTGCGTCTCCGACACGCTCTTGGCCGGTTTTTTTTCTGCACATCTATGGCTTGAGCTCTTCAAGAAACATAACTGATTTTCTATGTGCAGCTATCGTATAATCACTGAGACAAAAATCAGCGTTAATATATAAAATCATTAAAATAAGGAAATCATGAGTCAAAGCTGTTTGTTTCCCCGAGCATCATAAAATCGTCATAAACCCAAAAAACTTGCCATAAATTACCGACGGGGCGGACCGTTGCATTATTGACCATTAATTTTAGCGTCTCTTAACCAACTGTTTACGATCATACACTTATTGTATGATATGACCACTTTAGCACTCATCAATATTTCCCATTCATGTGTTTCATAAAAATATACTTACTTCAATTTATCACTACATACAATAAAACAAAATCGCTTCTTGCTGTCTGGCTCTATGTTCGTTATGATATTTAAAACAACGCGATGCGATGCGGTTCATAATGAACGAGTCATCGCATACATTTATAATTATAAGCCAATATTTTAATTTAATTTAGCTAATACAGCATGAGCTGAGATGGCCCAGTGGTTAGAACGCGTGCATCTTAACCGATGATTTCGGGTTCAAGCCCAGGCAAGTACCACTATGTATATGTGCTTAATTTGTGTTTATAATTCATCTCGTTCTCGTGGTGAAGGAAAACATCGTGAGGAAACCTGCATGTGTCTAATTTCATCGGAATTCTGCCACACGTGCATTCCACTAACCCGCATTTGAACAGCGTGGTGGAATATGTTCCAAACCCTCCTCTTAATGGAAGAGGAGGCCTTAGCCCAGCAGTGGGTAATTTACAGGCTGTTACGTTTTACTTTCACAGTACAGCGTTGTCATACAAAACGTCATGAAAGCATTCTTGGTAAACGCAATAAATCAGCGTATATTCAGCACTCGACGGGTTTGGTTATTTTAGCCCTCTCCGGAGTTACCACCCCTTAACTGGCATTATTAACTTTTCTTCTCAGCTTAGCTTATTGTAGGAATCAACCCTTACACATAATATAGTAGAGAAACAATGATAATTTTATAGGTTACTAAGGTGATAGGCGATTTTTAAATATACAGCTTATTTGATTTTAATGACACAAAATAATATAAAACACCCTTTAAAATCGGTTATGTGTATTTATACGATTTCTTAAATTACTTAGAAGGAAATTAAAATGTATAAGACTTTAAACATTTTCGTGTATGTGTAATGTAGGATTATAGTATTTTAATATAATAAGTTATATTTGTTGAAAAATTAAATTAAAGGAAATTAAATGTGTGTATAAAATAAAAGTGAAGCTATGAGAATATTAGTGACTGAAAACTTTAACGGTATAATATGACTTAGTATAAAAATATTATATTATACGAAAAGTAAAAAGAAATATGCTTGCCCAATATGTACGTCAAAAAATATCGTTCTGTATCAAACCGCATATATTTCCTGTAAACTTAATTATACTCCCCTTAATTATTCTTCCTATTATGTCAACACGGAGGAAATAACTTCAGCATAACGAAATAACCACGTTTTCAATCTAAAGTTGTATTTATTTGAAAGTTCGATGAACCAAAATGGATATCTTCGACGCAAAGTTTGAGGAACTGTGGTTCAATGAATTCATTGAAAGAGTAAATTGTAAATTGAATTTTAAATAAATATTGTAATGATATTGAATGTATATTCAATGTTGATGTCTTTTATTTAATATCGAGTTCCTAGCTTTAATGTAAAATAAGAGCCTGTAAAAGATCAGATGGGTTAACTTGTGTCGCGTTTTTGAGGGGTACCTATCTGCTAAGCTGTCAATTGGTAAATACATGTGGTACGTTTTTGTCCACGGTATGTTCTGAAGATGTTTCCTTTCATCCGAGATAAATTGTAGACGGAAATAAATTATTGAGAAATTAGGACTTATCCGGGTTTCAATTCAGAATCGTCAGTAAAAAATAATCATAGCACGTTGTAAGTGGAATCTGTTTTCTATAAGATTCGCTGTCCAATATTTTCATTTAAACTTTAACGGAATATTTTTTTGAATAAAGAACGATTTCAAAAAAAATATCGTATTATATGATCTTCAAAATTACAAGAAATAAAAAAGTGAACATCCTTTATAAATTAGCTCTTATCCTTTTATTTCTAGCAAATAAATTTCAAAAAGAGAACGAATATTCCGAAAACAGTACAAGAAGCGTAAATTTACGTAAGTGCTCCATGAAAATTACATAAAAATCTACAAAGCAAAAGTGAAATTCGAAATACAAATTACCATCACAGGAAAACGCTTTAAAGGTCAATAACCCTCGGTTATGATACGAAGATACATTGACGTCTCGATGCAAACAAGACGTATAATATAATAATCTGTTGAAGGCATTTTCTAATAGTAGTTCTTTTTGTCTGTGTTTGTACGCTGATTATCAAGCATAAGGTTATTTGCATATTTTTATACAGTGTAGACAATTCCATTATTTTAGTATTGGAACATGATAATACACTCAAACTCAAAATACTTTACACTTACTTATAGTCAAATCAAACACTATGTTTCGGAAAAGAAAATACACAGAAAAGAACCGGCGGAAGAAACTCAGAGGTTCTATTTGTGAAATTTATTATTTACATATATTGATTATTAATAATATTTTTATTCAGTCAGGAGGTGACCGTTTTATTCCCAACGTGTGCTATCAATCATAAACTCACTAATTGTGTAGTAACCTTTCGCGTATAAGTGTTCTTTAACATATTTTTTGATTTGGCAACGACAGCGTTATGAATACTTTCTGAAGTTCTGTTGGAGAATCGTATACATTGCCCTAGAAAAAAGCTACTAACTCAATGCAGTCGAGTAACAGCACATAGTTATAGTCGTTATGGTTCTTTAAATAGACAAGCAGTAAATCACCAATCAATGGTTTCTCGTGTTCTATATAAAGTACTTAATATTTACAAAAACACTAAGTGCTAATAGGGATTCTAGTACATCGGAAGTGAAAGTAAGTGGAGCATTAAAGTAGCAGGAACATAAGTTCACGCACGATTTGTGGTGCGAGTTATCGTTTAGAATAGATGCCGTATTGAAAGACCGGGTACTTGTGATTGGATAAGACCTTTTGTAAGGCTTTTGTATACCCATACTCTGCTCAGTAGAGTCATCATTTCTGCTACAGGACCAGCGATATTCCAGGCCTAAAACACAGTTCATAATCCTCAAACCGGAAACAAAAGTAAAAGGTCTCGTACTTCTAGTATTTATGCGGTAATTCCAATTTTAACGTAAAGATAATTAATTGTATTCATATCTTTGTAATTATATTAATACCTGTTTTACCCACGCATATCCCCAGCCATAACTCTTTGTGTCTTTTTCCCTTATTGTTTGCTTTCCAAGCAATTGCTGTTAGGTGCTGGTATAAAAAGCTTGAAAAAGGTTCAAATCTCTATCATCATCATCAACAGCCTGTAAATTCCCACTGCTGGGCTAAAGGCCTCCTTTCCCTTTGAGGAGAAGGTTTGGAACATATTCCACCACTCTCCAATGTGGGTTGGTGCTCTATATATTTCTATATTATTTTAATATTATAAATGAGAAAGTAACTCTGTCTGTCTGTCTGTCTGTAGCTCTTTCACGACCAAACCACTGAACCGAATTTGATGAAATTTAGTATGAAGCAAACTTGAACTCTATGAAAGGACATAGGTTACTTTTTTTGTCCGACACATGACAACCAACACCGTAATCACAAGCGAAGCCGCTGTCAATCACTAGTATAAATACATTTTTAGTAAAAATATTTTATTTCCAATCGAAGACTAAAGAAAGCGAGTTGAAATGATTCGACCCATAAAACCATTGAATGTTCGAAACACAAACAGGATGCTCTGATTAATCAAGCTCTTGAATTTATAACGAGGATCGGGCATTGACTCATAAACAAGAGGAAGATAAAAGGTATCTGACCGTTTTAAAATATAAGACATGATTTTATGGAATCTGTTAATTGTAAGCATGAAAAACAATTAATTTAATATACACTGTAATATTAACAGCTATATAACTGAAGACTTCTAATACTTTAATTTAGCAACAACAATCATGCATTTTTGTTTAACTGATTTTCGAGCTGAGATGGCCAAGTGGTTAGAACGCGAGCATCTTAACCGATAATTTCAGGTTCAAACCCAGGCAAGCACTATTATATATATGGGCTTAATTTGTGTTTATAATTCATCTTGTGCTTGGCGGTGAAGGAAAACTGCATGTGTCCAATTCCATCGAAATTCTGCCACATGTGCATTCCACCAACACGCATTGGAAAAGCGTGGTGGAATTTATTCCAAAATGATCCCTAATGAGAAAGAAGGCCTCAGCCCGGCAGTGGGAAACTTACGGGTTGTTACTGTACTATGCATTGATTTAAACTAGGTATATAAAAACGTTTATATCTTTGAAAAGAGACCAAGATATTTTCCATATACAAATACTTTGCTTATAAGGCCATATATCCTCAGAGGTTCAAATCCCGAGATAGACAGGGGTGCGTGCTGCAATTACAATCTGTCAAAACAGTTGTTTAATAAAGTATCATACCGGTTATATCTGGTTATAGCCGGTCGTAACCAGTACGTTACTGGTTTTAAACATTCGAATAAAATATCCTTTACATTTCCCTGTACTTTGTTCAATATTAAATGACCAATCACTTTTTTCATTTTGGCAGCAAATAAAGCGCTCGAGTAGTAATTAGCCCCTTTTGATTTTTTACTACAAAGGCTTGCTTGAGGCATCTAAAAAATGAGAAATCAATTTGAACGCAGAGCGGTCGTTAACACCGACGTGCGAACTCAGCGTGACAGTGATAAGACCGTCTATTGTTGAATTTTCAACTTTTACATTAATGGAAGGTCTTTTTCTGAACTTTTATTGGGTTGGGGATGTTTTTATTCTATATTATTGTATCATTATTTTAAAAATATTTCATGAACAAACTTACTATATAAGTAAGTGTATATAGAGATACACTTTATAGCGTGTTATATAAATTATAAAAAAACATAAAACTAGTAATAATTATATTGTTTTCGCACAACCACTTTGTGCAACCAGCTTCCGCCGGCGGTTTTTCCGAACCGATACGACATGAACCTTCAAGAAAAGGGCGTACTCCTTTCTTAAAGGCCGGCAACGCACCTGCAAGCCCCCTGGTGTTGCAGATGTCCATGGGCGGTGGTAGTCACTTTCCATCAGGTGAGCCTGCTCGCTTGCCACCTATCTCATAAAAAAAAAAATCATTTAATAATATAATAGTTAGGCGGATGGGCGAATGAAGTATTTAACCGCTGATAGAAAATGTCGCTGTAAGAAATAATGACTACTTCTTATATCAGACCAATGCGCCACCAACATAAGGAGCTAAGATATATCCCTTCAGCCTGTAGTTACACAGGCTCACTCTCTCTTCAAACTGGAACACAACGATAGTAAGTATTGCTTTTTGGCCGATGATTATACATATAATACTAATAATTTCATTGCATACTATAGTTTTTTTTAATTGCCTTATTTGTCTACTTGCTATATCCAGGATAGGTCGGATATTTTATTAAGTTTGCGTCGAAAATAATCAGTAACAGCAAAGAGTCTGAAAGAGTACGCCCCGTGAACACATTCCGAACGTGTCGAATTTACCGCTTCGTCGAATTACGAGAGAGAATGAGGTGCACCTGCGTTTATCACACACAAACCACGTAGTACGTATACTATGTATTGGGTAGTTGACTATTCTTCTTTAGTATTAATTGATTGATTGACTTGTGAAGTCAGACTCTCATGACATGACGACAAAGCATGACGCTCTCTTATACCGCTCCTTATTTCGCTTGTGCGTGAGTTGCACCTATACTTAGATGCTAAATATATATACGCTAAACATTATCATTGCATAGTATTAAACAAAGTCTGTTAACGTTGCTTGTCACTATCTATGCCTATATCTTTAAAATTACGCAACGGATTTTGATGCGGTTTTTTTAATAGATAAAGTGATTTGAGAGAACGTTTTTTGTATATAATACATGTACAATATAGTAGCAAAGATTGTGTCGTATATTTAATATCATTGAAGACGTGTGAGGCCGGCGGGTCGCTGATAATATCATAAAAAGAAAATCATATTTAAAACAATGATAGTTACTTATTATATTGTTCAAAATCATTTTCGAGAATAAATTATCCGTTCGTAAACCCTCGCTTCGTTCATCCACTGCCTTACCGATCACTGCCAGCATTTCCACACTCAGTTTCAATATTTACTTGAAACTAACGAACCAACAGCGATCTCGAAACTTTTGTGAAGATATCCTATTCGAGGGTAGTTCACATTGAATGATTACTTTTTTTTAACTGGTAACTCGCCCACATTGCACTGCATAATACGAAGTAGATAAGATAGTAACGTGAACTCTTTATTTTTAAATGTTTAAATGAACATGCATACGCCTCGATAGCTTGATTGACTTTTTTTTTTCATTTATTAAGTAAGAGTCGAGATGGCCCAGGGGCTAGAACGCGTGCATCTTAACCGATCATTGCGGTTTCAAGCCCAGGCAAGCACCGCTGATTCATGTGCTTAATTTGTCTTTATAATTCATCTCGTGCTCAGCGGTGAAGGAAAACATCGTGAGGAAACCTGCATGTGACAAATTTCATAGAAATTCTGCCACATGTGTATTCCACCAACCCGCATTGGAACAGCGTGGTGAAATATGTTCCAAACCTTCTCCTCAAAGGGAGAGGAAGCCTTTAGCCCAGCAGTGGGAATTTACAGGTTGTTGTTTGTTTTTCATTTATAACCCTTCTTAACCTCTTATATAATAAACTATTACATACAAATACATTGATAAATTCTGAATAAATAAAAATAAAATAAACTATGTCAGAGCATTCACTATATAAAAATAAATATTAAATTCTCCATTATAGTTTTAAGAAAAAAAATTAATTTTCTTAGTAAAATTTATTATTTATTGCGAAAATATATTTTGCTAAATTGAAGAGTCGTTCGGCCTTATTTTACCAAGTATATTTGTTTGTTTATTTTAATTGGCTCATTGTGAATTCCCGTGAATGTGAAAGGTCATCAAACGATACAATCAATATATTTCGTTGGCATGCATTTCATTATAAGCTTACTATTTCCCAGGTCGTCTACACTTAATGTTTGAACGTCCTCACAAAAATAGCTATATAAAATTTGTGACTTATTTTTTTGTTCTAGCCCAGGCGACTTTAAAGTGTTGAACTAAAATTAAATAATTTGATGTTTCTTTTTTAACGTTAAATGAAATTTGATGGAAATATATGGATACGCAGCCATTTAATGTTTATTAGTAACTTTTTAGATGCCTTATTATTATACCATATATAATAATAAGACATCTATCTATAATGATTATAGCAGAGCTGAGATGGCCCAGTGGTTAGAACGCGTGCATTTTAACCGATGATTTCGGGTTCCAACCCAGGCAAGCACCACTATATATCTGTGCTTAATTTGTGTTTATAATTCACCTCGTGCTCGGCGTTGAAGGAAAACATCGTGAGGAAACCTTCATGTGTCTAATTTCATCGAAATTCAGCCACATGTGCCTTCCACCAACCCGCATTGGAACAGCGTGGTGGAATATATTCCAAACCCTCTCCTGAAACGGAGAGGAGGCCTTAGCCCAGCAGTGGAAAATTTACCAGGCTGTTACTTTACTTTTTATTATATTATATTATATTCATTTTTAACAATGTAACTTGACTGGACTTGTATGATTGAAAAAAAATCACTTCCACGCAGTATTTTTTTATTTAAAACAATTAAATGTTTTTAAGTACACATTCACATCAATCATTTTTAGCATATTCCTTTATCAAAACATAACATATGGAATAAAAACAAATTGAAGCCTTCAATTTTAACCCAAAGATGAGGTGGTTCAGCACACGAAAAAATTGGCAGAAGTGTTTAAAGCACTGCTGTACTATACGAGTAATGTGTCTATGTCGGTATAAAATCTGCCATGGATATCCATCCAATATGGGTAGCATAATGCTATCATGTGGTGTGTATCTAGTATCTCTGGTAGGTATGTATCTATGCTGCAGCGTGGTGAAACCTCCAAACTCTCAACAAATTGAGGAGAGTTTAGTCCAAGGGACGTGTACAGATTTACTTAACTTTTTTTACTTTATGCTAACGAACCACTAAAGTAAATACATTAATTATCTTTATATTATATTGTATGCATATATATAATATGATATGCCAGGTGTGACATTTATTGGTGTTTATCATTTTCCAGTATATTTTTTGTGAACATTCATCTCGTATTAAGCTAAGGGCAAACACCTCTCTGTAATGAGATAGGGCGCCTGGTTCTTGATAATGCGGGTTGAGGACATTACTTACTTCATAATCTCTTCTTAGCTTACTATCGCTTCAAGATAAATTATTAAAGAAATGGAACATATATTTGGAACTATTTTTACGCCGCCGATACTCCTCGGCCTATAAGCTAACTAAAAGTGACGTACACTAGTTTCCCAGTGATAGAAGTACAGCATTAACCAGTGTGTTTGAAAGACGAGTGAGCCAGTGAACCTTTAGGTCCATAAAATCTTCTTTTCCAAGGTTAGTTGAACATGAGCAATATATAAAATAACAATTATGGACGACCTCCATGGTCGAGTGGTGTTTACACCGGTTTTCATGGTTACGCCACTCTGAGGTCCCGGGTTCGATTCCCGGCCGAGTCGATGTAGATTACCATAAGTTTTCTATGTTGTCTTGGGTCTGGGTGTTTGTGGTACCGTCGTTACTTCTGATTTCCATAACACAAGTGCTTCAGCTACTTACATTGGGATCAGAGTAATGTATGTGATGTTGTCTCATATTTATATTTATTTATATTATATTTATAATTATTATGATTGATTTATAAATGATGGTTTAAATTTTTTACAGTGTGAATTTCTATCCATGCTGGTGATCACTTACCAACAGGCGTTTGACAGTCTGCCTTCCTATTTTTTTTTTTAAGAAATAATGAATGTTCGACATATGACATCCGATATAACTAATATCCGACTAAAAAAAATAGTGGCAATGGCACAGAATAAGGAATTCAATTTTATATACTCTTTCAATTACGCTTAGCGTTTGTTTTAGGACAACGATGGAACGACTTACTACTATACTTGGTGAGAGAACTTTGTGCAAGGGAAGTTACCACCCACTCATTAGTTATTCTACCGCCAAACAACAGTACTCAGTATTGTTGTGTTCTGGTTTGAAGGGTGAGTGAGAGTGTAGTTCCCAAGGTTGGTGGTACATTGACGATATAAGGAATAGTTAATATTTCTTACAGCTTCATTGTCTATGGGTGATGGTGACCACTTACCATCAGGTGGCCCATATGCTCGTCCGCCAACGTATATCATAAAAAAACGACATTACCTCAAGATGTCACGATCTTGCTTATCCTTACAATGCTAATGTAGAAAAAAAAATGGTAGATATAATTCATTAGATTTCTATGTTGTCTTGGGTCTGGGTGTTTGTGGTCGTTACATATGTATATTTCATATTTACTTATATTCCATAACACGAGTGCATTAGCTACTTACATTGGGATCAGAGTAATGTATATGATGTTATCCAATATTTACTGATTATTATAATGTATATTATATTGTCGCTTTAATGATTTTGAAGCCTTGACCATGGAATACTGGTGAAAAAGCTGAATTGCAACAACTGCCTCAAACTGGCAACCAAAAATTGTCTAATTAAACATTTCTAAGTGATAATAACTTCACTGAAATCTCTTCCATTAATAGATTAAGAAAAACAACGCCAAGTATTTTCATGAAACACGAACGAAGTTTATGATACAACTTATCATTTAATTAATTACTATTTCGTTTCAAGTGGAGTTTTCGCGAGTGTCTCGGTCATTGACTTATAAATTAAGTTAATTCATCATTAAAAATGATAAATGGTTTGTAATTAACGGTAAGCTAATCTACGTTAAGTTAACAGGATGTTTTTGAAGATTATGATTTAGGGAATTTTATCTTTAAATTCTCACTCGTATTATAAATTAGAACGCGTGTTTGTCACTACGTGTTATAAAACAATGACCCCGGCCGTGTCCTTCTGTCTGTATGTTCGCGATAAACTCTGAAATTACTGAACAGGTTTTCACGCGGTTTTAACTAATGGTCAGTGTGATTCATGAGGAAGGTTTACGTATATAATTTACTAAGGTTTTTTAGTAAAAAAGTTGAAATAGAGGAAGTCGCTAGTTCGTTCATTATATCACTTAACGACAAATCAGCTGATTTTTTATACATATCTAAGATAGCATTTAGGTCGAATAGCAATAGCATTTGATGCCCTTCGAGTGTAAGAGCGACGTCGTATGCCATGACGGCGAACGTCATGACCATTTCTAGTATCGCTCTGTCTTCTTTCTGCCTCTGTGTTTTACTCTCGTGTCTCTCTCTTGCTCTATGTTTACGGTATACATTTTTTTTCAATAATCAGTTCTTTTAATAACAATTATTAGATTTCCCAAGCGTCTGATATATTTAATACTAGCTATACCCGCCCGCTTCGCTGGGCATTAGTCGCAGAAAAAAATATTTAATTTTTCATTTTGTAATTAATTACTGATCATCAACAATGTACAAATAATAAAGCAACAAATCAAGAAACATTCGAGATCTAATCAAATTCTTATAAAAAAAATATATTTAATATTCGTCATCTATTTCATCTTCTTCAATGATGTTCTCGATAGGATAGGTTGCAGATTGGTCATAACACCCATAAACTTATAAGATGTTATATAGGTACGATAAAAATTTTAATTAAATTACTATAGTCTGTAAAAGTTTGCATCAAACCAACACGTCTTCTTTTATCCGGTTCTATCGAATATCGATGTTATTACATTTACAACCTTGTCAATACTTGCGAACGTACATCAAAGCATCCTAAGTATATTCGTGTAATGTCTTGGACTTCCACTGTACGAAGATCTTTGTCCAATATCAGAAGATACTATATCATTCGATATTGTATCTCGTAAATAAATGTACTCTTTGGCTCAGAGTTTTGATAGGTTGTATCGAATGTAGTTTAATCGTTCGTTCTCGACCATAGCGTACATGTCAACAATGAATTGTTAAAACAGTTGACGACACTTCAGAATATGGTTAGATTGATTATCTCTAATCATTATACGATATGCAAAAAAATCCATACAACTAACTCTTCCATGTCACAGAGCCTGTCGTGAGAATATTATGATACAGTCCGAGATGATATCCATCTATAATTGAATAATCGTAATAATTGTCATACGATTGATGTGTTTCAGCGACACCTTGATTGTTTTTGTGTCGCTTAATGATAACAACACCTCGTTTTGTAAATTCTGTACCGACAACTACAGCTGTGACTTCAGGAGCTACGGCAGCATTAAAACGCCTTTCATGCTCTGCATTCAATGGCGTTCTATCTGCATTAATAATGACTTTGAATCATTTGTTGTTTCTCCTTCCAGAGCAGTTTTAAAATCTTTAACTAAACATTTATTTTCATAAAGCATACCTAATCCTAAATTTAGCGATGATTTCTCGATTAGTTGTGGTACTGAATATGCATCGAAGATCAATCTTTTTCTACGTTGTCCATGGAATAAATGTCCAGAAACTGGAGATTTTATTAAGATAGTGGAAGAAGTGAACCAATCATATGATACACTTTAAACGTAGACGCGAAATTATTGAATTGTACAAAATTTGTTGCTCCAAATGATGTCATTTCAAAGGAAGAATTGTAATTTCTAATATTCTTAAGGAAATATTCAGACTCCTCAGTAGTTCCCGTAACGTAGATAAGAAGAGGTTCTGTTGGTTCAACCAGTTGTGGTAAATACATTTTGCCAGTGGAGTAGCGCTATACCAGCAGTTTATTTTAAACATCATAGCGTGATAATATGGGCATACTATATTCATTGAACCAATGATCACATCGGGATTTATTGAGATTGGTTCTAGTTCTTGACTTAGTTTATTTTAATCGTTGATCATCTAGTTGTTGGGCTCGCTCGTCAGGTTTTTCAGTATCTCTTGATGAAGATGCTTGTTCGAAGATATGGAACTTGATCATTACGTTGACTAACGGTTTTGGCAACTCTCGAAGTAGATATTCGGATTCTATTTGTTTCTTAACGTATTTCTTGTTGGTATGTTGTTTCCGTAGCTCTTTTGGATGACGCTGCTCATATATTGTTGATGTTCCGATCTTTTATTTCTTCAATGGCATCGTGGTTTCTATTTATATAAATTATTTGATTCAATGATGATTTCATTTTTTATTTCATATTTTATACTTATCGGTTGAACGGCATAGAAATGCATCGTGATACTCGTAAGGGTCATCTGTTGGTTATTTTTAATAATACGGATGAAATAATCACTTTCTCCGTGAAAAAAGTACTCATTTTCGTGACAATCACTTGAACGGTGTTGATATATTTATATCGCAGCGCTACCTAGTGGCGAGTTACGTCAATTGGGATAGCATAATCTCTTTATTCATTTAATCTTAATGATCGATCAAATAGTTTCTGAGTTTATCGATGATACACATACATACACATCCACACATCGTTTGCGCAAGCACATGTTTTTCCTTTATACCAATTTTTATAAAGATGTACGGTGCATCTGTTCTCGAGTTATAGCAGAACATACAGACGGACAAAAATGTCTAAAATGGTAAAAATTATGTCAGTCAATCATAAAAACAATACTTATGACGAATTACGACAAAAATAAGTGCCAGACAGACTCTAAATATTTATATAGTAGTATAGATTTAGTATTCACGTGCGATAGCTTTATTAGTAGCGTATTTCACGTATAACTTTGGTGTTTCTATACCGATTTCTATGCTTCTTTTTTATTTAATAGTTAATACTGTTAACTTTTTTCATTTGGGATGATTGAGAGTGTTATAAACGCAGGAATAGACAAATATAATCAGAAAGCTTCGAACTACTAAGCTATTGGGAGTGACACGTGTTATTGTGAGTCAACCATAAAAGATAGACAAAGGCTGTCATGGGATATTTTTTACATAATTTTAAGGAGAACATTTCCGTAATATACAATTTCTATGTAGCTTTAACCATTAAGGTTGTACACGCGACGAAATCTTAAAATATGGAGTAACTTCTCCCATTTTCTGACATTTCCCTTCACTACTCTGCTCCTATTGACTGAAGCGTGATGAAAAGTATACTATAACCAGCTCAGGAGTATGAAAAATAATTGTACCAAGTTTCTTTAAAATCCGTCGAGTAGTTTTTGTTTCCATAGCGGTTATATGGACAGACAGACAGACAGACAAAAATTTTACTGATTGCATTTTTGCCATCAGTATCGATCCCTTTTCAACCTCTGATAGTTATTTTGGAAAAATATTTCATGTACAGAATTGACATTCCTACAGATTTATTATAAGTATAGATTTTTATTGACAATAAAGAAAATCTTAATACTATAACTTACAATATATATTTAACTCAAGGAAATAGTCGAAACAATAAATTTAATATGCAATTTAAGCTTACAGTTTTTTTCTTATTTAACTATTGTTATTGACAATGAACAAAATCTTAATACTATTAACTTACAATATATATTTAACTCAAGAAAATAGTCGAAGCAAATAAACTTAATATGTAATTTAAACTTACAGGTTTTTTTTTGAGAGCATTAAAAACACAAAAGTACGTACTACGTATGTTTTACGAAAATACACACGCGAAATAAAGACCTACTTAACATTTAATAACAACAATCAAAAAACCAAAACCAAGAAATTATAGTATCCAAATGTATCAACAAATAAGAATAACGAATAAAATACAATGCGATGACCCAACTAAAGAAAACCAAAAACGAAAAGATACTTGATTCACGATTTTGTAATCAATTTGAAGTGAATACCAATGAATTTGTATCGGAAAAATTTCAATTTCGCATGCGTGTGTCACAGTCGTCTGCCCTCACGTGTCTGCCCGTTCGGGTAACGACACTTAGACATGTTATCCCCACTAAACCACGCGGCGCGTTGCGCCAAGCCCCGCATCCACGCGTGGCGATTCGCAGGCTCGCAGCCGCAGATTCTAAAGACTTTAAACTATCTGTTTCGCGTTTCGCGTGAAAGCGAGGAGACAGGTAGAGAGACAGACAGACGGACAGACAGAGTTACTTCCGCGGTACGCATATTTCATTGCTTTAAAAGGACAATATTTGTGTCAAATTTCAAAGCTTTGACGGGGGTCAAAGGTTTTACAAAGCTCTGAACCGCCCCCCCCAATACCTCCCTTAACAGCAAAATACCCAATAACTGCGGTGCTCATATTGCATTGTTTTAAATTCATACTTATATTATAAACGCGAAAGTATCAATTTCAAAGCTTCGAAAAACGTTTGACCCCCCACCCCCATTGCCCCCCTATAAAAGAAAAATACACAAAAACCGCTGAGCACATATTTCTTTATTTTCAATAAACAATATTTAAGCCAAATTTCAAAGCCGTAGTCCATTCCAAAAAAAAGTTTCATACGAACTTTGACCCCCCATTACCCCCACTTATAACCCTTTTTTCCAGTTAAAAAGTAGCCTATGTCCTTTCTCAGGCTTTAGACTATCTGTGTACCAAATTTCATTACAATTGGTTCAGTAGTTTTGCCGTGAAAGCGGGACAGACAGACAGACAGACAGACAGACAGAGATACTTTCGCATTTATAATATTAGTAAGGATTATTGAGACTGACTTACTACGTAACAAGTCCGAGAAGGAGGATAACGTCAAATATGTTTTATGAATAAATGTCAACGTAGTCTTGTCAATATTTAAACATTACTACCGGGAATCTGAACGAATAAACACAGATATTATAGACAGCTAATACTACTTTGTCGTGAAGCCGTGATGGCTCAACGCTTAGAAGATCTTAAAAGATGGTTTCAACTTTAAGCATAGATTAGCACCTCAGTTATTTTATTTGTATTTATAATTTAACCCTTGCGCTCGACGATTAGGAAAACGTAAGGAATCTCACATGTCATGGATGTAAATCTGCAATATCTATTAATCAACCATTTGAGCAGCTTTGTAGAGTAAGCTCCAAATCTCCTCCAAAAGAACAGACGGTCTTAGTCCTGAGAAGAATAACTTGCTTTACTTTAATTACTTTTTCTCTTCTAAAAATATATGGATTTTAGTTAAACTTGAAAGACGTCCATTTAAATGGTATGCCGTAGAGGCATTTCAAAATAAAGTGCGTCTTTTTCAAATTTTTAAGAGTGTGTTGATACATGCAATTGTATTACATATAATATATATCGAGATAAAATGAAAGTGTAAAAACACAACAATAGCTCGATTGAAAGGTCTGACTACTAGATAGTTAATCATCTATTGTTTTCAGACATTTTATCCAGCTTCTTAAAGATAAATGAAGCAATAAAAAAACTTAAGTATTGTATTTCGTATATTTATTAGCATAACATGATATTTTAAATGTTTTAGATTTATTTATTTATTTTATTTTATTGAATAGGTTGGCGGACCAGCGTATGGGCCACCTGATGGTAAGTGGTCACCATCACCCATAGACAATGACGCTGTAAGAAATATTAACTATTCCTTACAAAATCAAAGCGCCACCAACTTTGGGAATAAGATGCTGTGTTCCTTGTGCCTGTAGTTACACTGGCTCACTCACCCTTCAAACCGGAACACAACAATACTGCGTACTGTTGTTTAGCTATAGAATACCTGATGAGTGGGCGGTACCAACCCTGGCGGGCTTGCACAAAGCCCTACCTCCAAGTACGCAATTCTAGAAAAACTTAGACCGTATTATTAATTTTGGCAAATAATATTTACATATTATGCATCGTGTTGTTGAATTAATCGAATGGTTTAAATGCGTTCCAGGTCAATCGAAGGAAAGACTAAGATGTCTTGTCATCCTGTTTGTCGCGTGAAAATCTTCAACATAATTATTTATATGTTACCAGTAGTTAGGCATGCTAGAATATTAATATATTTTTATGATTTTCTATGCCAATATTGTGTAGTGAGAAACCTTCGGAACTATTGATAAAATTCTAAATTTCCTTTATTGGTAGAAAGCTCTAACCACTGGGCCATCTCTGCTTTTAACCGATGATTGCGGGTTCAAACCCAGGCAAGCACCACTATATATATGTGCTTAATTCGTGTCATAATTCATCTCGAGCTCGGCGGTGAAGGAAAACATCGTGAGGAATCCTGCATGTGACAAATTTCATAGAAGTTCTGCCACATGTGTATTCCACCAACCCGCATTGGTACAGCGTGGTGGAATATCTTTAAAACCCTCTCCTTAATGGAACAGTAGGCCTTTTCCCAGCAGTGGGAATTTACAGGCTGTTACTTTACTTTTACTTTACTGGTATAAAGCTATATTATTCTGCTGTAAGCTATAATAACACTATATTACAGGACAACATTAAATGTACGTCTTTACATTATTAATTATTATAATCTCTGTAATAGTAAATATTAATTTAAAAAAAATTTACATACATCAATGACTTTATCGATCGCCTCAAGTTTGTATCAAAGTCAAAGTCATATTATTTTTTATTCAATTACCCCCATAAAAGCACTTTTAAATCGCCACGTTCCACTGTTGAATTAAATTCAATGCCGTGTTGACAGTTGATTCTACAAATAATAATAAGCAAGAAACATAGTAGTTACTCTTTTCCACCATTTTAACTACAGAGTGTGTCAGTAAACAATGAGTTATGTTTTATACATCCTGCCTAAAAGTCAATTAACACTAATTCCACACTTTAAAAAAAATCGCCATAAACCCATATTTATGAGTTTCTTGCGCCGCTTGTACTCAAGTCTGAGGTATCTTTTTCAAAACAATGATAGAACTTTGACAGTCGAGTGGATGGTGTTATTCTTCTATATTAATTAAAAATAGTTTATGCTCACATAACACCAAAACAAATTTTAAACTAAGTAATGTGAGTCGAGATGGCCCAGTGGTTAGAACGCGTGCTTCTAAACCGATCGACCGAACCGAACCGAAACCCCGGCAAGCACAGCTGATTCATGTGCTTAATTTGCCTTTATAATTCATCTCGTGCTCGGCGGTGAAGGAAAACATCGTGAGGAAACCTGCATGTGACAAATTTGACGCATTGGTATAGCATGGTGGAATATGTTCCAAACCATCTCCTGAAAGGGAGAGGAGGCCTTTAGCCCAGCAGTGGGAATTTATAGGCTCTTGTTGTTGTTGTAATGTGTTTAGCGATAAAGTAAGCGTGACCCAGACGATTTGAAGCCCTATCAGAAGGTCTAGCTTAAACAAATATTGAGAAATCTTAATTATACATCTACAACAAAACATTAAAAAGTCACCTTGAAAGATTCGACAATTGTACAAACTAAATAAAACAATGTGATTGACATTACTTTAAATTTACGTTTTACAAAAAAACTTCATATATCTCGAGTCAATGGAAGTCAATGAAGTGTTTTATATTACTGCAGTTGATTTTAATATTGCCATTGAAATGGATTTTGATTGGTGGAAAGTTTGAAAGTCGAATCAATTAAAACGTTTTTTAATATTATTTTAATAATATTCTCTTTTTGTTTCGTTTCAATCGTTTACGAATCTACAAATCATATCTTTCAAAATTTTCCTATTTATGGAAAATGAATGTTATATTGGAGGTAAGGATTTTTCGGGTTGTTATCACCCACACACAGACGTATCACTCATAATAATTACACAAGTGCTTTTCTTCTCGGTAGAATCTGCTTTCCGAACCGGTGGTAGCTTCACTTACTTGTTAATTGACGATTCAAAAGTGCTTGTAAAAGCCCACTTGACTAAAGTTTATTTTGATTTTGATTTTATTCGATCGTATTAAGCCAACAATAGCGAGCTCATTGTAATGTATAGTTATACATATCTTCTACAACATGTTAGATATTCCTTATTAAATAAAATAAAAATAAATTTATTGGCATGAAAAGTTAACATATCCGCTAAACATACAGTGGTCCCGCTCTAGGCAAGCCTGTCTTGCGGGTATCAGCTACCGGTTACAATTTCATGTTATTAACAGGAGCTCGATGTTATACGATCCCATATCTAATTATATAACGATACAGCATATATATAGGAAATAGAAAAATATGTAATATCCAGAGATAAAAACAATAAGTGAAATAAAAATAAGTATAACAATAATTCGTATAATTAATATTATACAACAGCCGTTGCTTCTTACCCCGTTTCTGACGATACTCCGATTAGGTAATATAAGGCTATACTGCTACTGATTGTAATTAACTATAATTATTTTACTATTACTTATTACTGGTAATTATTATAAATAGGTGCATATTCCTACATATTATATATATTTTATATGCATGTAAATTTCATGTAAATATAAATAAATAAATATTGGATAAATTCACATACATTACTCTGATCCCAATGTAAGTAGTTAAAGCACTTGTGTTATGGAAAATCAGAAGTAACGACGGTACCACAAACACCTAGAGCCAAGGCAACATAGAAAAGTAATGAATTTTCTATGTCGACTCGGCCGGGAACCGAACCCGGGACCTCGGAGTAGCGTACCCATGAAAACCACTACTCGACCACGGAGGTCGTCAAGAAATATATAATAAGAATAGTGTACCTTATAAATAATTTAATAATTATGATAAATTTATTTTTTAACAATTCTATAACAGTTATACATTTCGGGATATTTATCATGTTTTTTTTTTCTCGTGAACAAGACATTCGTAGACAATGTCGAAATATCGAGCTCCACCGAACAAAAATAAAAAAATGGTAAATATCCCAAAATGTATAACTTTAATAATAAAAATAACCATGTTAATTTAAAATTCTATAACACTTACATTTTATATTTCTTTATTCTATACCTTAAATTTTAATAGAAAATAATGTCAAATAAGAAAAGGTTATAAGTTATTTCTTGACACTTAATTGGTGACTTAGGTTACTTTAATTAGAAAAACAATTATCTCCATAACGTTCATTTAAACTTTTTTCATAGCAGTAAAGTAAAAGTAAAGTAAAGTAACAGCCTGTACATTTCCCACTGCTGTGATAAGGTCTCCACTTCCATTAAGGATATGGTTTGGAACATACTCCACCACGCTGTTCCAATGCTGGAAATCACGATGTTTTCCTTCACGAGATGAATTATAAACTCTAATTAAGCAAATATATATGTATATAGTGGTGCTAGAATCATCGGATAAGATGCCCGCGTTCTAACCACTGGGTCATCTCAGCTCATCTTTCATAACACATCTTAAAAAGCAATCATTAAATACAGTACTACACAGATTACTGTTCAAGTATTCAATATCTTGCCTCGAAGTATTAGTTATTGTATCTACAACGCTTACTCGGTAATCGAATAATTAAGGCTACTGCCGACCCTCGGGTCGATGTCCCGAACTTTCTTTATGTTTTTCAGATAAAACTCAGCAACAACTTGAATTTGCAACTACTGTAATTTATCTTTTAACTTTTTTTATAATCAACTCACCAACCACAGCTTATCGAATCGTTTAAACAACTTTTTCTTTAAATCAATTTGATAGATGTGTTGAAAGCAAATTAATCGCTTCGAAATAGTCAACTTTAAGCATATTGTCGAAAGTTGAAAGTCATCTTTGAAATTATGCTTTGATCTTAAAAGAATTTTTGTTGTTTTTATATCAGTATTTAACTGCTATTATCTAACTTATATACGTTATTATTCTAAATTAATAGTGAATAAATCGCTGGATGAAGATTCTCCCGAGCTTCAGGTGGCCGCTTCACGCTAATTTTAATGAAATCTAATTTACAAACGATTATATGGTCTTAAAAAAAGGAATTAGTGATTCTAGACCTAGCTGAAGATATATTACCTAAGTTATCCTGGTCATTATCCAAGTTAATAACCTTTTCCTATACCTTGGATTTGAACCTTGGTACTCGGAATCTTCAGCTTAACAACTGACCCACTAACCCATAAATATTTAAAAATAGAATGTCATCATGAATTTAAAAATATATTTTAAAGTATAAAATGTTTAAAATTCCTGATTTACACTAATAACCTTCCTCTCGAGCGTTAAAATTTCCCTCAGCTTCGTAACGTGTTATGTCAGTTCATAAGATTAATGGCGGAGATATTATAAAGGGCCGACAAACCTTCGCGTTACACATCTGTTAAGCTCCTGACACATTTGTACGACGAAGTACGTGAGTATCGTTTGATTGTCTCAGTTTTATACGTCTGGAAATATCTAGACGATCAATAGGCTAGTTAGGTAAAACCTAGGCTCCACATTTGCTTTATGCCATTAGTGTTATGTGAAGTATAGTTGTATCGTACTATAAGTATTAGTAGTAGTAGTAGTAGTAGAGTGAATATAGTAATACCAATGTCCTTTTGAGTTCATCAAGTTGAGGCCTACTCATGTAGCTTATGTTCTTCTTTGGCGTTCAAAATTGATAGAAACAATTTTTTATCAAATTTGGTTAATAGTAAACCATTTTTTCACGATGCAGACAGACAGTCAGAGTTACTTTCGCATTTATAATATTAGTATAGTTTATTAGTCGTGGCTAACCTTAATCAAAAGGAAATAATTGACTGTGGGAAGATGTGGCCGTAACTTTATTTTCTACAATATCCGTTCACTCGGCTTTGGATGCTTGTTTGTTCCCTTAGGGACCCATACGACCAAAATAACCTTTTATTTTTATAATCTTATTTATAATAATATAATCGAATATATAGCTCAGGCTTTTTATAATCCCGTCTGGATAAGTACTACCCACGCATACATCCTTTCCTACGGTAATAATTTGTATTGTTGTGTTCCGGGGTGAAGGGTGAATGACACCGGGAAACCAGGCGCAAGGGATACAACATCTTAGCATCCAAGTTTGGGGCCCATTTGTCATAAGGAATGTTATAAAGATCTTTAATTTTATCAACTGCAAATCAATCAGTTCTAACATAGTGGCTATAAGAATAGATTAACTTATTCCATCATCATTTCGTAGTATAAAAGTCGCTGTCCGCTGTCTGTCTATATATGCTCCAATCTTTCAAATTATGCAGCGAATTTTGATGTGGTTGTTTTAAATAGATAGAGTGATTTGAGAGGAAGGTTTTTGTATATAACATGGAAAATATAGTAGAGAAACATTGATAATTTTAGAAGTTTCTGATATAATGTCATAAATAACCAAATTCTGTAGTATATCAGTATTGCACCCAGGGCGGGTAGCTAATTTATTATACACCAACAACAAACAACACAACAACAACAGCCTGTAAATTCCCACTGCTGGGTTAAAGGCCTCCTCTCCCTTTGAGGAGAAGGTTTGGATCATATTCCACCACGCTGTTCCAATGCGGGTTGGTGGAATGCACATGTGGCAGAATTTCTATGAAATTTGTCAAATGCAGGTTTTCTCACGATGTTTTCCTTCACCGCTGAGCACGAGATGAATTATAAAGACAAATTAAGCACATGAAACAGCGGTGCTTGCCTGGGTTTGAACCCGTAATCATCATTTAAGATGCACGCGTTCTAACCACTGGGCCATCTCGACTCGTATTATACACTCGTATTATACACCAAATAATACTATTATAAGGGTTAGGCATATCAGTTTGTTCACAGATGTGACACCGATAGTTTCAAAGCAAGAAATGAGGGTGCGATGTTCACTCTATTATATAGATTAACAAATTATTAGACCATGAAAGTGACACATAAACGTTCTTTCATCGAACAATATGACTCAATACAATAGATTCATAAAGACATAATATTGTATCGCACTCTTAATAAGAACCTACCTTCTTATTATGATTAACACTTTCTGGGTCACTACGGTCTATATACTACACAGACGTCACAACAATAACTTACCTATTGTGTTTAGCAACGTCCCTGAAAGTATCGAAAAATATAAATAAGAGATATTAAGAAAAAATATAATTATAAATGTCACTATACATTCGCCTTAGTATTCTATTTTCATTCGAGATATTTAAATGAGTTTAATTAAGTAACATGCACACTTAATGTAATACTAGTAGTGGCCTGCGGCTTCGCATGTGTTAGATTAAAAAAATAGCCTATGTCCTTAATTGAAGGTCGAGTTTGCTCCATACCAAATTTCATCAAATTCGGTTCAGTTTGGTCGTGAAAGAGACAGAAACAGAAAAGCAGACAAAGTTACTTTCACAGTTATAATATTAATATAGAGTGATTAGAGAAGTTTTTTCATTGAAAACTATGCATCGTATGAGTGGAAACTTAATCAAAATTAAATTTTGGAAAATGACAGTTATAATGGTTACATAAATTTCAGTATACTTTGATTTTGATTTTTAATGGACGGTCAGTATTTGCTAGTGTTAGTAATATTGGCAATAGTCTTGACAATTTTGTATACATACAGACAAAAAATAATCTGTTTAGTTTTACTATGAAAACAATTGACAATTATAACAATTATCTAAGTCACATTATGCTTTCAAATTATCAGCCTATTAATGTACAGTCGGGGTAAGAAAAGGTTCGTCACTTTAAGATCTATTTTCGTGTGCTTAGTGTGAACGATAATCTCCTTTACCAATCGCATGTATGACACTGACAGACATATTTTGACATGTAAAAGATATCATGTCTAATTTAAATATGGAATGTCTAATTAAGCCATTACAAAGATTTCATGTTGACATAACACTAGACGTAGTCCAAAGATACACTATTTTGAACCAAGTTCTCATAGTATGTAAGTTTAATTTTATATGCAGTTGTCAGCTTAGTGCTTTAGTCTCAAAAGGTACGAAGAATTAAAGACTTGATAAAGGAATGAATTTGAAAAGTGACGAAGTTTTTCTTACTCTGACTGTACTACTGCTCCTGCTGGATTTGATATACTTACAATTTTCCATCACCCCTGTGTATGAGTTGAATTATAAACACAAATTAAACATATGCAAATTTAGTAGAGCTCCGTGACGTGAATTTTGCTACCACAAATATCTTGAAGATTAATGTTTTCTAAGTAATGGGTCATTTCAGCTTATTTCCTTTAGGAGACATATATTTTTTGTATCCTTGAACTAAATCTTTTGGGCAGTTAATGGATTAAAAGTTATACTTTCTTATTGGGCACTATAAAACCATCTATCCACTTCTAAGATTTTATTCTCTTACCACGCTTATATATTAAATCATTGTCAAAGATGAACTTTGATGTGATTTTTTTACTTGACTACATCAGTTAGTTAGCTCTGATTCTATCTAATTTAGCTTTTTGATGCCTGAGGATGTGTCAAAGACCAAGTTAAAGTAAAAATATCCAGTCTAAAACATATTTTTAAAATGTTATGGAGGTACGTAGGTAAAATTTCGGTGAAAATCAAAAAATTAACAAAAAAAATCTTAAAAAAAAATGGATTGGTTTTGACTTTTTTTGGCCAACTTGTATTCTCAAAAGAGGCCCCCAAACACGCCCCCTTGTTTTATCAGAACCTCTACAAACACTCTGTAGGTATAGTCGAGAGTCAAAAATATAAAATAAGATATCAAAAATATAATACTGTTTTTTTTATTATATTCCTAGTTAACAGACTGACTTATCACAAGTAGACTAAGGATCATCATCAAGATATAGATATATAAGTAGACTAAGGATCTACTTACTATATTTTTATTATAACACACATTCATCTGTTTTGCTCGTCATTATTTTTTCGGTAGATATTAGCAATTATCATTATATTTTACTCAATATAATAGTGTATTGTAGACCTAAACATACCTCATGTATCACTTTGTCTATTAGTGAAAACTGCGTAAAAACTTGGTTGTTTTCGAGTTTCACACTTGAGCATATTTTCATGATTATAAAGGTCATTATTCTACTTACTTATCGAAGATCTATTTTCTAGACACCAAATAAATAATCGCCATCATAGACACAAGTACAATTAGCTATATTAGTTGATATTTTAATATCTTAGCTCTGTAACTGGATTGTGTCCTAAGATATATAAAGTACTAAAAGTATTTTTTTGTCGTAAAAGTTAGCGGAAAACTTATCTGTTTGAAGGTCGATCTGTAAGATGAACTGCTATTGACGTAACGAGAGATTAATTACTACAATGTTAATACAAGGAACAACTAAATTTGTTAACTCTAAGCCTACTACACAAAGTTGTTAGTTAGGGGTGGTTAGTATTATTTTCTTTTTATTTCCCAGACTATATCGAACATCTTTTCAAGTAGAAAAATCTTTGAATACTTGGTTGTCTACTTCGAGGGTATTATAAGAATGACGATATAAATAAATAAATATATATAACTGATTTTCTATGTGCAAGTATGGGACGATATGCACATAGAAAATCAGTTATGGTCGCATTTTGAAGGGCTTAAGCGGTAGATGTGCAGGAAATAAGTTAATTAGATAGTGGAAAAAGTAACTGGCAGCATAGGAAGTACTACAGGTGTATAAAAAAAATAATGAAGAACAGAAACAAAATTAAAGTGAATCATTATAGACAAACTCCAATTCTAACTGAACTAATGTATAATATTTCACATAAAAAAGGTTTCATAATTTTGGTGCCAAACTTTAATGAATGAGTTGCTGTTTACAATGTAATAAAATTATAACAAAACCTATCATACGTTTTGAAATTCCTAAAAATTCCTATGAATGAAAGGAAAGTTTCGGGAGACACTAGTAATTCACACATAATGCATTGGAACAGCGTGGTGGAATATGTTCCAAAACCTTCTCCTCTAAGAGAGAGAAGACCTTAGCCCAGCAGTGGGAAAATTACAGGCTGTTGTTGACATAACGTTATTTAGTCACGTGAACAAAGTTCATAACTAACGATCGTCCATAATAAGCAACACACAAGAACAATAACGCCTTCAACTGTTTAGAAACCAAACAAACTCAAACTAATAAAACTACAATATTTGTTTAAAATAAGCCCGTTATGAACATGTGCAAATATAAAATAATCACTATATCCAGGTCGATTACCTAACATGGAGTGAAATACTGTTTAAACAATGCTTACTCCCTGGAGGAGATCTAAGGCAAGCCCTAGGCGACCTGCCGCATCTAGGTCATAGCCTTGAATGTACAGGCAGCCTCAAATAAAGTAAACTCTGTCAAATGTTTTTTACAGATTAAAACCAAACATATAACTAAATACTACCACGGCTACTATGTATAAATTATGTGTGTATATGTATATATTGAATACAAGCCAGGTAGGATTGCATTGCAATGCCTGTTTTATTTTTTCAATCTTATGGATGTACATAATAGTATATTATTCGATACAAGATTTATAGATGATAAAAAAGCGTTTATACCTGTTGACTTCCAAGCAGGATATATTAATTTAAATAATTGTATTTAACTAACATGACTTTGTATTTATTAAATGTTAAAAAAGAGTATCTACTGAGTTTCTTGCCTGTTCTTCTCGGTAGAATCTACTTTCCGAACCGGTGGTAGCTGCACTTAATTTTAAAATGACGATTCAAAAGTGCTTGTAAAAGCCTATTTGAATATAGTTTATTTTGATTGATTGATTGATTGATAGGCATATAAATAAAATCAATGATTAATTGTCAAAAATAAAAATAAATGATATATACATGGTTCTTATAATTACAATAAAGAAAAGAATGCACATATGTTCGAGACACTAAATCGTTAAATAATTTAAAATTCATAAAAAGAGCTGTAAGGTGTACATCTCTAATGTTTATATAATATAATTAAATACAGGTGTAGTCGCTTTACATTTAATTCAACACATGAAGATTTGAAAGCTATGCATGAATAGAAGATATTTTGTATAGTGTTGAATTGTATAAGTTTGTTTATTTATATTACACATTAATTACATACATGCATGCTTATATTTACTTCCAGCTAAGAAAATATTCTTAATATAATATTTATTGTTACGGATACTAAGGATATGTGTATGAAAGAAAATATTGTGATAAAACTTGCATATGTCTAATTACAATGAAATTCTGTCACTATCATCAATCTGCATCAAAGCGTGATTGAATTAGTTCCAAACCTTCGAAGGGATAAGAAGCATTGGCCCAATAGTCACCTAATCTATTACTTACTATGTACTTTGCTTATTGCTATATATGATATCAACATTAATGACCTCATATAGATACAATAGTTCATTATTTTTCTTTCTTTGAGTTACTATACACGTTATTTCCCCATACTTCTTATCAAAGGTCATCTGTAAGAGAGGGTTATAAGTGAAAAGACACCTTTGGGCGCCATTTTATTTCTTATTCAATTATTGCTTTGTTATTTTGATATAATCTATTCTATACTGAATAGAGAAATATACAATAAGTTTCTAACAACCATAACGTAAACCGTAATTGTAACCTAACGTAGTTGAATGGCAGTATCGAAACCTATAAAGTTTCGTATTTAAAATATACATCAGATATAATCTCTACACAATAATATTTAATCAATTGTTAAGAAATAACCACACCAACAAATCATGGCCGTTCCTTGAAGCTACCACTTGCTGCCACCGTGGGTGATTTGTTTCGCAAAACTACCATACCGTGGTATTACCATAAATACCATCAATCAGAGATTCACCGATTGTGTTATATCTTTCGATCTTATTTAAATATAATTCAGACTACATATCTTCACTCTTTGTTGTGACATCGAACAGATTGTCACGTATTACAAAATAGAAATAATTAATTGTTATATTTAATTACCCAATTAAAAGCATAAATTAAATTCGTTCGATTACATTCTGCATACTTGACGGCAGCCCTACTTAATTCAATCTTCGAAAGGAATGTCAGTGTTGTTTAATTTTCAATCATTGATAAAGATCTGTTAAATTTAATATTGAAATCGTTTTATTTCAGGCTGACTGTACAGCTTATTTGTTTGTCGGCGTACCGGTATTAACGTTTACTATTGAATCAGGGAAATCGTATATTGAAATGTCTACGTGTTAGTGAAGGCTAGATCCCTGATGCAACTGTGATTCGAATTAATAATAATTTATATAAACCGTAACTGATTAAAAGCTCAATATTTTTTTTCAAAATATTGTATTTTTAAACAACTTTAAAAACAGAAGTTCTCAATATGTTCTATGGTTGGTTCTATGGTTCTATGGTTCCTCCGTGGTCGAGTGGTGTGTAAATCGGATTTTACGGGTTGACTGATTCGATGTAGATAATCATTAGTTTTCTATGTTGTCTTGGGTCTGGATGTTTGTGAAACCGTCGTTACTTCTGATTTTCCATAACATAAGTGCTTTAGCTACTTGAATTTGGGATCAGAGTAATGTATGTGATGTTGTCTTATATTTATTTATTCAATTTGGTTTGTTATCTCAGAACTACGTCATTTATAAACCGATTTGAATATATATTATATATTTATATCCAAATCATAGCCATTGGAAAGAAAAAATACCATATACACGAGTAAGTATATACATCATACACTCATGTTTAATATAGATCAATAATTTATTCTAAGACGGAGGGCTTAATTTTATCACTGTTATGTCATTATGTTAAGCTTGTGCATGTGTGCATGTGTGACCACCGATGCAACGCTGTTTAAAAAACATTGTATACTATAACTAGCTTCGTGGCTAATTTTACAATATTACCCCTTTAAAATATATAACAGTGGTGACATTTATAATAGAAATCTTAGAGATAATTAAGATTTGGTAATACTGTCAATTGGTATAGTAGAGCGTAAGAAAATTATTCAATCAAAGTGAGATGAGAAACTATGATTATTCTAAGAATCACTTGTGTATTTGTAAATTTTTACAGGCACTTTTTTTATTTTGTTAACTTATAAATTTTAGCATGTATACAAATTATATAGGTTATAAGTATTATGCGTAAATGAGTCGAGATGGCCCAGTGGTTAGAACGCGTGCATCTTAACCGATGATTGCGGGTTCAAACCCAGGCAAGCACCGCTGATTCACGTGCTTAATTTGTCTTTATAATTCATCTCGTACTCAGCGGTGAAGGAAAACATCGTGAGGAAACCTGCATGTGACAAATTTCATAGAAATTCTGCCACATGTGTATTCCACCAACCCGCATTGGAACAGCGTGGTGGAATATGTTCCAAACCCTCTCCTTAATGGAAGAGGAGGCCTTATCTCAGCAGTGGGAAATGTACAGGCTGTTACTTTACTTTACTTTTTTTACTTTATGCGTAAATAATGATGTCTCCTGACTTCGTACGGTTAACAATTGCAACTCGAGCTTTTGGTAAGAAGCTCGAACACCTTGGTGGCACTTGATGGTAGGGCTTTGTGCAAGCCCGTCTGGGTAGGTACCACTCACTCATCAGTTATTCTACCACCAAACAACATACTCAGTATTGTTGTGTTCCGGTTTGAGTGAGCCAGTGTAACTACAGACACAAGGGACATAATATCTTAGTTCCCAAGGTTAGTGGCGCATTTACGATTTAAGGAATAGTTAATATTTCTTACAGCATCATTGTCTATGGGTGATGGTGACCACTTACCAGGTGGCCCATGTGCTCGTACGCCAACCTATACTATAAAAAAAATTCAAATTAAAGGCTTATCAGTATGGCATTTGTAACTATCCTAAATTTTATGTCAATCGTAGCTATAGTTTCAGACATCACCTGGTCAGTAGTATTTAGGTTTGATAAATATGTAATATTTAACAACATAATAACAATTAACATTGATTCCTTAAATCTACACAAATATAAATTAAAACAATTACTGTATAAATCTTGACCGCGTGGAATGGTGGCAAGAATGCGAGCAGCATTTCCCCGATGATTCTCAGTTCCAATTCTCTGGGCTAAAAATGAACCAGGCAGTAACCAGTGGAGGCAATAAGGCAAGGTGTTAATGTTTTAATGAAGCCTTTTGCATAACTATATATATGAAAATATATTATGTAATTACAATCACTCATATGTCTTATCAGGTTACTTCTTACATATTATATGAAATACCTTATCTATTTTAAGCTATTCAGGGTGATATAATCGGTTACTTGTATGACGTATTGTCCAAGGTCAAGTCTATAATGTCTCAATGAGTTAAAGGCTTTTCTACATTAACTGAGAGATTGGTAAAGTCCAAGATAAAACAATGATCATATCTTTGCCAAGACGAAGTCTAAAACTAAGTGAAAAAAAATCCAGCTGAATTATATACCTATAACATGACTGTGTCTTGGTAAACGTTTCAAGAAAACAGTAGACCTATCTTAAGTGGTCTATCCATCAATTTTGTATAAAGATATCATTGACACTAACTCACAAACATATCAATCACGTATTAAGCATCTGACTTCTCGTACACTAGAAAAAGTTGTAAGATTGAATAATGGTTATACTCGCTTAGGAAAGCAGAAAATTACAAATCTTAATTAATGTTTGAAAGAAGCGTTTCAATATGTATCGGTGTATTGGTGAGTCTCGTAGTAAGTTTTTTTTTTATGGAATAGGTTGGCGGACGAGCATATGGGCCACCTGATGGCAAGTGGTCACCATCACCCATAGACAATGACGCTGTAAGAAATATCAACTATTCTTTACATCGTCAATGTGCCACCAACTTTGGGAACTAAGATGTTTTGTCCCTTGTGCCTATAATTACACTGGCTCACTCACCCTTCAAACCGGAACACAACAATACTGAGTACTTTTATTTGGCGGTAGAATATCTGATGAGTGGGTCGTACCTATCCAGACGGGCTGGCACAAAGCCCTACCACCAAGTAAAGTATTGCAGTTTGTCGATAACAATTTTCTTTGATTTTGTTTACGTTTTTCATTTTCTCCTCTCATACAGCCGTAGTACCGATCTCTAATCGGCCACTATTTTTTTCAGTATTTTAATATTAAATTTTTAGTTATAACAATCTTCATTCGTAAATTAAATAGATTATAAAAAATAAGGTCTCGAATTTCAAAGTTCAAATACCAAGTCTTATCAATAATATGTTATTTTCTGTCATATTTTTTATTAAATATAGCTTGAAAAATCAAATTGAATTCCAAATTAACAATGAAACTAATTAATAAATAATATTTTTAAAGAAAATTATGAAGTTTATTATAATTAATAAGACACAACAGGGTGCCCCAGCCTCAGTTATGAATTTGTTCTCAGTGCCCTGACAGCATTAAATTACCTACTGTGATTGGCCAGCCGTCGAGACGATACGGTAGCATGCATATGTCTACCATTAATACGTTCATGATAACGCTAGTTTTTAGTGCATAGTCTGGCACCAGTCCAGGAGCCCCGACCCCACTTGACGGGAAACCTAAACACATTTAGCGAGAAAAAACAGACCGTCAGTTTTTGATATTGTTTTAAGGTAATATAGTTGAAGTTTTATTTTACTAGCCGAGTTTGTTGGTTTTATGTTCAGGTAAAAGTTTGTAAGCAGATCGAGAACCATTTCCTCCACTATAACTACCGAGTTGATGTTATGTAGTAGAGCAATGCTATATGTTGGTTGTTTTGATGAGAATATATTATATTATTTATTTAAACTGTCTTAATATGTGTAATATTTATTTGTTACGAACAATATACACATTTCCTAATCAGGTGAGAACTGGACGCGATTAAAAGTTTCCAATAAAAATTTAAACATAAATATTTGTATTTATAAGAAAAAGAAAATAATTATAAGTTATACATGAGCCGAGATGATGATGATGATTACGGGTTCAAGCCCAGGCAGGCGTCCTTAATTTGTGTGTATAATTCATCTCGTGCTCGGCGGTGGAGGAAAGCATCGAAAGGAATCCTGCATGTGTCTAATTTCATAGAAATTCTGCTACATTTATGTTCCACCAACCCGTTTTGGAACAGAGCAAGGGAGAGGTGTACTTAGCCCAACAGTGGGAAATTTACAGATTGCTGTTGTTGTTGCATTTTTATATACATGTAAGTAGCTCCATATTTATTAAGATTTTTGTATATTCTGGCCTCTTATTCGTTTTTTCTTTAATTAATTTAAATAGAAGTTGCAAATTCAATATATCCACTTCGGCCAAAGTGTCATACCCATTCCTCGAATTAATAATAATTCTTTGAAAATTCTTTGTATTTTACAATATTTTCATAAAGCTTCAGTTATCAAATATAGGCTTCAATTTCCTTGCACTACGCCGAGCCGCAGTAAATCGTTCGGCCAACGGAAATAGGTTGAAAGTGCAGATACAACACTCGGATTCATCGTAGCTTGTATCACAATACCTGTAACCCTAGACACAGTTACAGTTACGAGTACATATAGAAAGACAGATTGGATTAAGTAAAATGAAAGTAATATAAAAATTTAAATAATAAAAAAAAATTACTTCACATGCATTACTCTGATCCCAACGTAAGTAGCTAAAGCACTTGTGTTATGGAAAATTAGAAGTAACGACGGTACCACAAACACCAGACTCGAGACAACATCGAAAATTTTGTATCTTTATGTAAAATAAAAATATATTTTGTATCTTTATGTAATAATATGGTGTGCAAAAAAGAGTTAAATAAATAAATAAATCACAGAAACCTCTTTTTAAAATATCTAAATTTAAAAATCGAACATTATTTTACCATACAACTTTTAAACAAAATTGGCCAAGCAAAGGGCGGTATGGCTTATAAGCTATTTCTTCCAGACATCCTTTGGGTTAGAAGAATAGTATGTATTGAAGACGGCAATATGGTGGTGCAGTAAAAACTTACATTAGAAACTTTTCAAATCTAATAATTATGATGAAGGCGAAATTTTTGATGAAGGGATAAATGTTACACTCAATCACACTAAAACGTCAGAACGGATCACAATTAAATTTGGTACACACAGATTACATATAAATAAAATTTATATATTTTGAACATGATGCTCTTTATTTTTTGACTAGGTGTATAAAATTTATATTTTTGTAGTGAAATATTGAAAATTGACTTAACTATGCTGTTTTGGATCCGATTCATAATATATATTCTACGAAGAAAAATTTTAAAAAAACATACTTATAGGATATACTTATAACCAGAGCAATCTTGTTATTTCTTCTGGTCAGTCATCCCCTCCATGCTGTCACTATTTTTTCAATATTATTTTGCAATTTTTTTTCTGATATGACCAGAAAATATATGAAAGGGGAGTTTTTGTAACTTCGACTGATTTTGATTTTTATAAAGATTCATAAAGTATTCATGGTCATCATGACATGGATTTTCTTTGTATGAATATAATTGTCACAAGTCGATATGTTTTCACTTCCCCACATACCGTAATTAACCCACGATTCAAATTAATTACAAAATAAGATAATTAAACTAATTCCCTCCCTATCTTACTAGCGGAAGTTTGCAAATTGGCCATCAAATGCCAATTAGCTGCGATCCCAAACCTTCCGGTTACAGTCAAGGACTAAAGGGGCTTTTAATATGAAAAAGCGGCTTATAAAGAAACCGATACAGTTCAGATGTTAGAATATGTGTCTTAATCGATGCTCATATGATCAAATCCAGTCAACTATCACTGAATTTTTGCGTAGTTTGAATTCATCTTGCTCTAGAGGTTGATGGAAATAGTGTGGGGAAAGTAGGTAAAATACTTTTTTAAGTATAATGTAACTTAGTTAATTGTTAATAATATTAAATATTATATTGTTAAAATTCAGCAGAACACGTTCCACTTATCAATAGTAAGACATTTATAAACAGAAATATTTGACTTTAAGAAAATAAAATGGAAATGGTACTGGCTTCTTCAAATGCTTCTTCAATTTTTATTTTTTATTTTGTTTCTATAATGTCAAGCAAATACCAAATAGAAGGACGTCGTCGTGCTGTAAAAAAGTTACTAAATATCAAAGTCATACAAATGTCATTATTTATAAGATTTGACTGCAATAAAACAAATTAATTAATTTCATTAATTCATTAATTCGCGGTAAAATATCTGACGACTCATCATGATTCTTAGTATTGTTGTTTATTGATTTGAAACATGACTGAACTGATGTAACAATTGCAACGGATAAATCATACCAGGGTGTGGTGCATTGGTGATGAAAGTGATGCCTGATGTGACTGACACTGCCCGTGAATAGGGATAGTAATCACTTACCATCATGTGACCCATTTGCTGGCTAGGAAGTACACTAGCCTTACTTAAATACTAAAATTAAATAAAAAAGTTTATCATCGTACATATACTAATAAGAATCAGTATCGACTGAGCCTTTCCAAAGAGTTAATATTTTAGTTTGCTGCTTGCCGCAAAAAAACAAATAAAGGTATAATATTATGATAATGTTGGAGAACTTAAATGGGTTAGACAGACAATTTATTCATTTTTACTCGAATGATTATTTTTTATACTACAGGGACATAATCTAATTTCTCGTCTAGAACTATCAAAAACCAAAGAAGAAATAAAGATAGGCTTTGTATGATAATAATTAAAACAAATTTTACGCTTACAATATTATTTTGCAAGCAAATTTGCAGCTTGAAATTTAGTCTCAAGGATTCTTCCACACATTTGCCTATGACGAAGAGTAAAGCAAAGCAGAGTAGGTACATTAATTTATTTATTAAAATTTACTTAATATATTGATTATAGATTTTGTCTAGCTGTAGCAACACTCAATATTGGTGTGTTCAGAAAGGTGAACGAGGTACAATGTACGGGTACAAGGGACATTTCAATTCTCTAACTTGGTGATGAAACGCAGCGATGTCTGTAGGGAGTTGTGACGTACCATCAGACGACAAATTTGCGTGCTCACCTGCTATGCTATAAAAGATATAAAAAAAATAATCAATGTAATGCATCTCAACTGGGTCGTGTTATAATGAAGACATACGTCTTCAAATTAAATAGACTTTTTGATATCGATAAGACGATGCAGGATGTTCCTTCATCAGGCAGGATGTTCCCGGTGTTCGGTTCCGTGATAGCGGTACATTGAATTTAAAACGTTATGGATTTCAATGCAGCGCCCTTGAACCAGATACGGAAGTAGGTCGCGTCGGTCGTGGGCCGAGGAACCTGCGTTGAAATGTCGGAACGATCGGAATGATGAGGAATCTCGAATAAATATTTACGATTTGTAAAACAATTAAATCGATCTCAACTGCTATCTCTATCACTTCATGAGAACTATAACCTAAGCTTATTGATTGTATAATAAATTAATACTATTATTATTTTTATATTAATTGCAGCAGTCAATAAATAAGAAGAATCAGAAATAAAGCTTCATGCAACGCCATTTTCTCTAATTAGTTGTGAGCTTTATCGCCGGTTCTTCTCCGGTCGTGATATTTTTTTCCCAACCAGTAGCAATTTTAGTTATTTATTTGACAATCAACAAGTAAGTGTGATGATTCTATATTTTATATTATGATTTGATTTCAATCCATATTCAGATTAATTATATTTATAAATTTGTCTATTACAGTTGAAAGGAACGGTTTAGAAGATATGATTGATTTCAAATTACGTGCAATCAAAAATATTCAGAGAGAATGGTCGGTTAGTAAGCAGTAATAACGATAACGTTTTGTTTTAAAATTTGAACTTACTCTAATATGCAATTAATGGCTGCAGATAAAATTTCTTAATATTTTCCACGTTTCTCTTTTATGACTTATATAAAGTAATCAATAAATCAACTTCAAAATGAAAAGTATAAAAAGTAAAAAAAAGTAGCAGCCTGGTAAATTTCCCACAGCTGGGTTAAGGCCTCCTCTCCCATTAAGGAGAAGGTTTGGAACATATTCCACCACGCTGTTCCAATGCGGGTTGGTAGAATGCACATGTGGCTGAATTTCGATGAAATTAGACACATGCAGGTTTCCTCACGATGTTTTCCTTCATCGCCGAACACGAGATGAATTATAAACACAAATTAAGCACAAATAGTGGTGCCTACCTGGTTTTGAACCCAAAACCATCGGTTAAAATGCACGCGTTCTAAACACTGGGCCATCTCAGCTCAAAGTATATTAAACAATTTTTAATATTATATATATATAACCAATTCAAACTTATAATTTCTCTAAGCGCAGTAATCGTTTACTTTATTAATAATTTATTAATAATAATAATTACGTACGAAGCTGGGTGGGTCGCTAATTAATTAATATAATTAACTAAAATGTAATTATAAATCAATTACCTTTATAATTTTCATATTATAATAATATGTTTCAATGAAAATTATAATTATAATAATAAATATTGGAAAACGTCACAAACATCTCTGATCCCAATGTAAGTAATTAAACCACTTGTGTTATCGAAAATCAGAAGTGACGACCATACCACAAACACATATACTCAGGGCAATATAGGAAACTAATGAACTTTTTCTACATCGACTGGGGCGGAAATCGAACCCGTGACGATAACCATGAAAACCTCTGTACGGAGGTCGTCAAAATAATCTTAATGAATTCATAAGTAATTTTTAGATCAACTCTCCATTCTGTATATGAAAAATAATTTGATGGGGAACCCATACAAAATACCGTTACCGACCGACCCAGGGAATTTGGAAAACCGAAAGCTTTGGCGCAACTTAGAAGAGATTTACTTAGGGTTAGGGTATTATTCAAGTACGTCTGGGTACCAGCTTACTTAAAAAAAAGGTAAAGTAACAGTCTGTAAATTTCCCACTGATGGGGTAAGGCCTCCTCTTCCATTAAGGAGAGGGTTTGGAGCATATTCAACCACGATGTTCCAATGCGGGTTGGTGGAATGCACATGTGGCAGAATTTCGATGAAATTAGACACATGCAGGTTTCCTCACCGCCGAGCACGAGATGAATTGTAAACACAAATTAAGTACATATATATAGTTGTGCTTGCCTGGGTTTGAACCCGCAATTATCGGTTAAGATGCACGCCTTCTAACCACTGGGCCATCTCAGTCAACTTATCTTACATTATTCTGTAAAACACCAATGCTTAGAATTGTAGTGTTCCGGTTTGAAACTTAAGTACAACTGTAAGTACTAGGGACGTAGTATTAATTAGCTCTCAAGGTTGGTTCCGTATTGGCGATGTTCGGATTGGGTAATATTTCTTACATTGTCAATATCTAGGATCGATAGCGAAAACTTTAGTAGTTTTATAAATTAATTTTAGATACTTTGGTAAATAATTATTAAAGTGTAGTTATTCTGTAGGGACCCCTTTGCAAGTAAAGGCCTTATGCTTAGCTGTTAGCATCCAGCGTGGAGCAAATAGTTATAGATGTTAAAGTAACCTATAAGTAGCATATATAGTACGATACAACTTAGATGTAGGGCAAATCCAATAGAAATAGCTCCCTAACGCGTCATTCGACGCTATTCGTCGCTATAGATTCTCGCGTCAGTATAACTCGAGACAGCAAGTGTTTGTAATTCAACGTGTCAAATTGACGAATATATTAGATCATATGATATTACAAGTTATTATTAGTTTGTGTAAAGATCATATTCACTTAAGAAATAAATATTGATAATTTGGGATAGCGTACTTAATTCGCATGAATCGGTTTTACTAATTTTGCCGATGCTACATTTAAGTTGTGTCGTACTATACATCCCTCAATAGACTGTTACGATACTCTTTAATTTCATTGCATAGTAAAGAAACTCTATTTCGATGTCCGATAAAAGTCTTGCGTATCGTTAATAATAACTTATCAGAAAATCCGAACTATTTCCGTTCGATGCGGAAAAGCTGTATCGGAACCTTTAGAAGTTTCTTAAATAGAATCGGAAACTAATAAAAGTCATCGGTCAACTGGATTCCCTACTTTAAACTTGAAATTTTGTTTAACTATCTGCTATTCAGTTGAATCAAGATCGCCTAGAGGATAGAACTGAATTTTAATGTACCTTATTTTATTTTATATTCATCTTCTGATCGTTATAATAGAAAACAACGTTTTACTGATTTAATTTAACGATCTCTGTAGTCGAGTAGTGTGTACACTGGTTTTCTGTGTACGCCACTCCGAGGTCCCAGGTTCTATTCCCGGCCGAGTCGATGTAGAAATAAGTTCATTTTCTATGTTGTCTTAGGTGTGTGTTTGTGGTAGAGTCGTTACTTCTCATTTCCCATAATACAATTACTTTAGCTACTTACATTGAGATCAAAGTAATGTATGTGAAAAATTACATATTAGTCAAAGTCAAATATTTATTAACAAAAAGAAAATTCTACTAGAAGAAGAAGACTAGAAACCAAACTTTAATCTATTTTAGATCGCCTGCTTAATAGCAAAGATAACAGCATGAAAATTCAAGGATAATTACTTGTATTTTTACGAAGTAATATTATGTAGTGCTCTCAAAACGAATGTTAATTAAAAACAATATGATTATGTTTTGATAAGTTGGAATGCAACAGGAGCGAGGCCTTGAACTACCGATATTAGGTCACGTCCGGGCCACGGCTTAGCAATCGATATGTTATGTACTTGAAACAAGAGCAATGAAATGCAATGAAAAATTTAATGACATTATGTTTCTCATTAGGGTTTAATACTAACCAATACATGAACATCCTAGAGGCTTTTTAAAATATAAAAAAAATTGCCACTTCAAAGTTAGTTTTTTTCTTTTATAGCCATAGAATCTGCTCGTGACTTCGTGCTTGAAGATTTTGGATTTATGGCAGGATTGCGTGTCTCAAAAGAAAATCAAAATAACCAATAAAGATACAAAATAAAAAAAATTAAATAAATAGGGGTAAGAAGATGATTCTGGTTGATTTTATACACCTTGTGTCCGAAAATCACAAATATCTCATGGAACCCTATTTTTACCAAAATAAATACTAGCTTATATAACCCATAAATATACAAAATAAAAAAAATTAAATAAATAGGAGTAAGGAGATGATTTTAGATGATTTTTTACTTTGTGTCCGAAAATTACAAATATCTCACGGAACCCTATTTTTCCCAAAATAAATACTAGCTTATGTTACTCTCCTCTCCACTATTTGAAAGATACATTATTCACATGTATCTTTCAAATAGTGGATGATATTTTAAATCGGTCCAGTAGTTTTTGGCGTATTTTTTACAATCAAACAAAGTTTTCCTCTTTATAATATTAGTATAGAAAACAGATACTACAAAACTTCGTTAGTATGTAAAAGTTGTACATAATGAAAGTGTCTAAAATAAAACCGGTAACAGCATTCATAATATTATATCAAATGAAATTAAAATATTTTTAAGCTGATATTTTATAGTATTTAAAAAATGTAAAGCTAACCCTGGTTTGGAAAGCTGAATCTAAATAATAAAAATATGCTCCATTAAGGTAGGCTTTTACAAGCACATTTGAATCGTCATTTAACAAATTGTACCAAGTGAAGCCACCATATGTTCGAAACGTAGATTCTACCGAAGAGAACAAGTTAGTTTTTCAATAATTACTCTTTTTCAATATTTAAAAAGGCATGTTAGTAAAATACGATTACATATGTATGTATATTATACATCTTGGCTGGAAGTCAACAAGTAATTATCTCCACGCTTTTTTATCATCTTTATAACCTTTTATTGAATACTATGCCTTCTTTACCAATGTGTTATTTACAAATGATTTGAATTTAGAAAACGAGTATTCAATATTTATATTGCACAAATGTGTGTGTGTTTGGGTGTGTGTGCGGAATCTAATGTGCTCTAATTTCTCAGTCGTATAATGTCACGGCAACCCCGATACGGCTGGAAGGAGTTTTGGTGCAGGACCTATTTTCCGAGACAGGGAATTGCACACTCACAACTTCCGGACAAAGCGTGGGATTTGACCTAGAGATGCTGCTTACTTTAATCAACAACAACATATTTTGTAGCAGTTGAAGATAACTTTTGTCCAAAAGTCTCTTTACTAAATGGCTCTATTGGAAGTCGTCGTATGACATATACAACAACAACAACAAAAGCTAGTGAATTTTCCACTGCTGAGCTATGACCCCCTCTCCCTTTCCAAGTTTGGAATATATTCCACCACTGACCACCACGGCTTGGTGGAATACACATGTAGCAGAATTTCTATGAAGTTAGACATATGCAGGTTTCCTCACGAAACGACGAAAACGAAACATAACTTAAACTTGTCTGGGTTTGAACCAGTAATCATCGGTTAAGATGCACGCGTTCTAACCACTAGGCCATCTCGATTCTATGCAATAACTAATTCCAGTTAATCTTAACAGATGAAACACATGAATACACCCGGGAATACACGAAGTAGCGTAATAGCGTGATATAAATTTATTTTTAGTCTATCCGTAATGTGACTGAGATTACGGTTTAGAGAAAATTAGTCACTATGAACTCTCCCATGGGAACTTTTATAGCCTCGGATGAAATTTGCCCAAAACCAGCGATGGCCTGTGTAAAGGTATTTAGTGCTAACTTACATTATTACACAAGAGTATAATATACATAACTTACACATATAGCTCATTATTGCAGTTTTGTGTGTGAAGATTGTATTAGAATATTATATTATCATAACAAGAACAGTATGATATACTTCATAGTAGGCCTTTGTACAAGGTCATCTGAGTAGATACCCCAATAATCACATATTCTTCTGTGGGTTATTGTGTTTCCTTTTGAAGGGTTAGTGATCTAGTGTACAAGGCATATAACATCTCAGTTCTGAAGCCTTGCAACGTATTGTCAATATGTTGCATATATTTATTACAGTGAAGTCTACTCATTATTTGACATTTTACCTGCTTTATAAAAAATAAAACATTTTTTACACAAAAGCGATACTCCAAGCAGATTAAGAATGTTTTAATGATGATCTCCGAGAAAATGACTAAGTTGTTACGTTTCTATCACATGACTTTTAAAGACGTATATAAAATTCGCTTTAAAATTAAATGTAAATAATGTTAAAAAGTAGCTTGGAAGCGGCTGCAAGCTCTGCAAACGGCCGTGAACCCGATTTTGGGTCAGTGGTGCAAGGTTGCAGCGAGGTAGGCGTTTTATTTGTGCAGGATTTCAGGGACAAGCCGCGTCGTTAGGGCGAAATGTGAATAATGTCGTTTAGATAACTATAACGACCTTTTAAATCTCGAAACAATTTACTATGCACGAACATTATTTCATATGAAACAATTTACACTCACTTGTGGTAACATTTTGTATACAGTTTGTGTAAAGAGTTGAAAAATATTTATATGAAATCTACATAAACCAAGCCAGACCTTAGGCTGCACTATATGTATTGTTCTAAGTTATTAAAAGAAATGATATTTTGTGTAGTTGTAAATAATTTCGGGACTAGCCATTGACCTTTGGTCCCCATTTTTATATCATTATAATTTAAATTTCGAATACAGGGTTTGATGGTTTTAAATATGTTTACATATGACTGATATTTACGCAAACTTACAAAAAAAAAAACGTCCGTTTTGAAATCGTATAAAATTAAATAGGCTTACATCAGTTACAACTGTTTACATAAAATTGAGACGATTTAATGAATTCCACGTAAAACGTTTTGTACATGTTATTTGAACATTTAATATAATTAATTCTACATATACGACAATAAATCTCCAGCACCTCCGGAGTCAGGTACTCCACAGCGGAGCCGGCCGTGGCCTGAGCGTGACCCAATATACGATGCCAGTTCAAGGTCACGCCCCTGTTGCACTTCGCTATTTCTATAAACATCAGTCGTAAATAATTAATACTATATTATTTACTTTCAAAAACAGTCATATATATATATTACTAAATATAATAGTCCCCTGCCCGCGTCTATCTGTCTGCTATTCGGGATAAACTTCAAAACGACTGAGCAGATTTTCAAGGGCCTTTCAATAAGACACTCTGTCTGACGACCTCCGTGGTTAAGTGGTGTGTACACCGGTTTTCATGGGTACGCCACTCCGAAATCCCGGATTCGATTCCCAGCCGAGTCAATGTAGATTATCATTAGTTTTCTGTGTTGTCCAAGACAACACAGAAAACTAATGATCTGATCGTCTGGGTGTTTGTGGTACCGTCGTTACTTCTGATTTTCCATAACACAAGTGCTTTAGCCACTTACATTGGGATCAGAGTATGTGATGTTGTCTATATTTAAAAAAAAAAATATTAGCGAAAGCCCCATGACTTTGGATTCATAAGGAAGGTTTAGGTATATCAATTTAATTATGTTTTTGTGTAGGAAATGCATTTTAATATCTGCTCCAATGTGCGTTGGCGGCTCTACGTAAGAAATTCATTAAGCTCCTCAATAATGGTCACGAAAATAAAAACCAGACCTAACACAAGCACTAGTCCTTACTAATAAATTACTTGGTTTGGTTCCTAACTTATTATAGATTAGTAGTCGCCCTTAGCTTCTCTCGCATCTTAGGTTGTTTTTCATTTGTTAGGTAAAACATTTCTATATATTTTCTTGGAGTTCAAGTTTGCTCCATACCAAATTTCATCAAATTCGGTTCAGCGGCTTAGTAGTGAAAGAGCATCAGACAGACAGAGAGAGTTACTTTCATATTTATAATATTAATATAGATCAAGTATTATAATACAACTAACATTTTAATTTTAAAAAAATATAGTGAGTCGAGATGGCCCAGTGGTTAGAACACGTGCATCTAAACCGATGATTGCGGGTTTAAACCCCGGCAAGCACCGCTGATTCATGTGCTTAATTTGTCTTTATAATTAATTTCGTGCTCAGCGGTGAAGGAAAACATCGTGAGAAAACTTGCATGTGACAAATTTCATAGAAATTCTGCCACATGTGTATTCCAACCTGTATCTCCTCAAAGGGAGAGGAGGCCTTTAGCCCAGCAGTGGGAATTTACAGGTTGTTGTTGTTTGTTATATAGTCTTTGGTACATTCTATATATCGCCCACACTTCAACTACTGAATGACTTTAACATTTTGTCATAAAAACACAATTGGTCACATATATTTTATATAATAAAATATGAATAATTCTCAAGACGCCAATAACTCCACTGATCCGGGTCCCAATCGGCTAAGTGCTGACGATAAGACGGGTAAATTCGCGTAACAGTTGTCTGCCGCTATCAAATTGATTGCGATCATTTGTCAGATATTAAAGTATTATGCGGTCCATGGTAGATTCGGTTATTTTCTTTCTCTAATATCATAGTATGTCAAAATCAAAATCAAAATCAAAATAAACTTTATTCAAGTAGGCTTTTATAAGCACTTTTGAATCGTCATTTTACAATTAAGTGAAGCTACCACCGGTTCGGAAAGTAGATTCTACCGAGAAGAACCGGCAAGAAACACAGTAGTTACTCTTTTTTAACATTTAAAAAATACAACGTCATGTTAATTAAATACAATTATTTCAATTAATGTATCCTGCTTGGAAGTCAACAGGTATTAACTCCACGCTTTTTTGTCATCTACAAAATCTTGTATCGAATAGTATGCTTTTTCTACCAATGTATTTTTAACAAACGATTTGAATTTACTAAACGGCAAAGTTAAAAATTTCTGCGGAATTTTATTATAGAAACGGATACCTTGCCCCAAGAAGGATCCATTGACTTTGCGGAGTCGGAAACTTGGCGTTATAAGTTTATCCTTACTTCTAGTGCATATACAATGATTATCACTGATTTTATCAAAGTGATCAATGTTACTGTGAATATACATGATATTGTTGTAAATATATTGCGACGCAACAGTAAGTATTCCTACTCTGTTAAAAACATCCCGAAGAGAGTCTCTAGCTCCAAGATTATAAATAAACCGAATTGCTCTCTTTTGTAAAATAAAGACAGATTCAATATCTGCAGCGTTACCCCAAAGTAATATGCCATATGACATAATACTGTGAAAATAACCAAAATAAACTAAACGAGCGGTATCAATATCAGTTAGTTGTCTAACTTTTCTAACCGCGTATGTTGCGGAGCTGAGTCTTCCTGTTAGGGGTGATAAATGAGAAGTCCACTGAAGTCTGGAATCCAATTCTATTCCTAAAAACACAGTAGTATCAGCTACTTCAAGACGGTCACCATTTAAAGATATATTATAATTTTGCTTGCTAACATTAGGTAGGGTAAAAACTACACATTTTGTTTTTTGAGCATTCAAAACTAAATTATTTACTGTAAACCAATTGTGTATCTGTGATAATGCACCGTTCACATCGTCATAGTCATTTTTTTTCCTGTCAACCTTAAAAATCAGCGAAGTATCGTCAGCAAACAACACTATATCACAAATACCCTTAACATAGAAAGGAAGATCATTTATATATACTAGGAATAGAAAGGGACCCAAAATTGAACCTTGTGGAACTCCCATTTTTAACGTAGGTCCAAAAGACTTTATTCCATTAATGAAAACTTGCTGGATTCTTTGACTTAAATATGAAGCGATGAGATCAAGAGCTTTACCTTTAACACCGTAATATTTGAGCTTATAAAGAAGCGTTTCGTGTTCTACACAATCGAATGCTTTAGATAAATCACAGAATACTCCAATAGCGTTCTGTGATTTCTCCCAAGCATCGTAAATATGTTTGAGAAGCGCAATTCCCGCATCAGTTGTCGAGCGACCTCTTCTAAAACCGAATTGCTCACCATGAAAAATAGCATTTGTACCGAAATGGACGAGAAGTTGATTTAAAATAATTTTTTCGAAAATTTTACTTAAGGATGGGAGTATTGAAATAGGCCTGTAATTACCGGGATCGCTTCTGTTTCCAGTTTTAAAAAGTGGTAAAACTTTACTACATTTTAACAAGTTAGGAAATGAACCCGTGTCCAAACTCTTGTTAAAAATTGCTGCTATATACGGAGCAATATCGTATATGATGTTATTAAAAAAATTTACCGAAATGCCCCATATGTCGTTAGTTTTTTTAATATTTATAGTTTTAAATACTTTTATGACATCTATTGCAGAAACCGTTTCAAATGAAAAATCAATAACGCATTTAGAAACACTATTATTTAATAACCTAGCTGCATTTGTTGTAGATGATTTTAAATGAAATGTTATTTTATGGGGTACTTTATCAAAAATGATACTTTATGAAAAAATTAGCAACCTCTAATCCAGAACTCATGTATCTACTACCTGTGTTCAATTCTATTGGTATCATTTCCTTTTTGGGTTTTCCACTAACACTACTAATAACATCCCATGTGGCTTTAATTCTATTATCAGAATTCAGGATTTTTTCTTTAAATATAAGGACTTAGCAGAAATGCATACTGTTTTAAAAATTTTGGAATATTTAATGACGTATTCTAAAAATAGATAGTAAGTATTGATATATAAAATGGCCTTGAAAAAAGTATTGATATATACAAAACCTTTTTTGTTCTGTTAGTAGATTAGTTGTGTTTTTTGGTTGGTAACTTTATAGTTACTTTCGAATTTATAATGTCATCGATAGAAAAAATGAAATAAGTTTGTAATATGATCGATACATATAACATAAGTTTTTCTCGAAATTTATTATATAATTTCCGTAGTCTACTAAGAACCCTTATAGTTTCGTCATGTCTGTCCGTCTGTCTCTCCTGGCTCGTTTTAAAATTATCGAAAAATAATTATTTTTCACCCCCCCCCCTTCAGCGAAAAGTTAATTCTAAAAAAAATTCGACTTACCCCATCGTGTGGGGTATCGTTGAAATTTAAATATGACTATGAATGACTATGAAAAGAAGTAGGAATGTTACATACCTACATACAGAAGTGGACCAGGGTAGACATAGAGATTGCTAAATTCTTATGGCCCATCTTATGGCTACGGAACCATTTCATGTGCGTGTTCGATACGATTACGATTGGCCGTTTTTTTTTCTATTGCACGTACACTTGTAAATTAAATATTATAATGAGCCATTTTTAGAAAATTGCTAGCATTCTTACCACCATTACACGCGGTCAAGATTTATACTTTAACTGGTTTTAGTTCATATTTGTATATATTTAAGCATTTAATGCTATTCATTCTTATATTAATTAATTTTTAGATAATATTAAATAAAAAATTTAATAATACGAAAAATATTTAAACTAGTGTTGCTTCGAACATATTTATCCTGTCATTACCGGAATCACGTATTTTTTAATCGATATAGAATCCATAGTTTCCTAGTTATACATAATTATATAGCTTATATTAACGCTGGCATCAATAAACACAGACATGAACACTTCATGTTTGTGTGTATGTGTGTACTCTTGAAATCTTAGCGCGGAGAAGCAAGTCGAATTTGTGGAGATGAGTACTCCGTACGTAGTGGTAGTATCTTATGTTTTATACATATACTTCAGTATGATTTAGAGAAATGCATTTGAAAAGTCGTTTCGACAAATGCAGGTTTTCTAACGATCCTTACCGCTATGCGAAATGAATTTGTAAAATAATTTCAACAACGAAGCCAGGGCTACTAATTCAACTTCCTTCCATACTTAAAATTGTAAAAGCTCTTTTAAATTAATTTAGTGTTGATAAGTTAACTGTGAAGTAATACCTTAAAAACCGACACGTGTTTACTTGTACTTAAATCTAATGATTTAACTTTAACAAAATCAACTACAAACATACAAACTTTTTAAGTAAGTATTTCATTTATACTTTTGCTCGCAAAAATTTGAATAATAAACTCAACGTAAAGCGTGGAGTTAGCTTTCTTTGAATTCCAACTTTTGAGTTTCTTGACAATATACTTAAAGCTGAGATGGCCCAGTGGTTAGAGCGCTTGCATCTTAACCGATGATTGCGGGTTCGAACCCAGGCAAGCACCATATGTGCTTAATTTGTGTTTATGATCCATCTCGTGCTCGGCGGTGAAGGAAAACATCATGAGGAAACGTGTATGTTTCTAATTTCATCGAAATCCTACCACCTGTGTATTCCACCGACCCGCATTGGAACAGCGTGGTGGAATATGTTCCAAACCCTCTCCTTAATGAAAGAGGAGGCCTTATCCCAGCAGTGGAAAATTTACAGGCACATTGCTTTTTTTTTTACTTCCCCCAAAAATATATTTTTCGAGCCGACACGATGCTAACTTTAAATTTAATTTAATTTAGTAATAGTCAGAAGTGTTTTCAAACATCTACTTTAATAAGATCTGATAAAGAGTCTGAGTAAGAGTGGAGATAGGGAAGGGAACTCTTCAATGAATGCCAACTAATCAACTGCGATGTTTATATTATTACTATGCTATTGACTAAAGCCGGGTTACAAAAAATCTTTTATTGTGGCATTGTGAGCCGAGATGGCCTAGTGATTAGAACGGGTGCATCTTAACAGATGATTACGGGTTCAAGCCTAGGCAAGCACCACTGTAAATTCATGTGCTTAATTTGTGTTTATAGTTCATCTCGTACGGAAAGTAAAACATCGTGAGGAAAGAAATTTTTCCAAATCCCACCAACCCGCATTGGAACAGCCTTCAATGGGAGAAGAGACTTAGTCCAGCAGTGGGAAATTTACAGGCTGTTGTTGTTGTAATGTAACGTTATGGAATAAAATATTTATTCATTGTTATCGATTTTAAACCCATCGTGATAGATTACAATTTCAACCAGCGATTTACTCCTAGAAGAATTGGTTTGTGTTAGTTGTAGATACGAGAGAAGCTGTAAAACATAACAAAAGAGGGTTCCTGAATAACTCAGAATAAAACAATATAATTGCTTTTTACATCAAATTAATTTATTCAAATATATTTCATATTTGCATTGTGATCTCTTAAAAGCATTTATCATATGGAAAACAACTATTTCATATTGATTTCACACAGTGACTTATTTTATAAAAACATCAGCGCCCTCAGAACTCATAGACTTTCAACTTTAACTTAACTATAAATAAAATTTAAATTATACATTTTTGTATCAATTTTTATATTTACTGCGTAATAACTTTTATTTACTTTGTTATAAATAAATGTTCCCGTAGCATTTACGCTGTTTATCGACGGAAGGTCGTGATTTCGATGTTTCCGTTCTGTTCGGGAATATTTGTCGTCCTCTCAGAGTATAAAACTTTCTTCGAAATACAACGTACAGTACGACACAACTTAGATGTAGCATCGGCAATATCGTAAAACCGATCAAATCCGAATTAAGTACGCTATCTCAAATTATCAATATTTATTTATTACGTGAACACGGTCTTTACACAAACGCCATAACTTGTAATATCATATGACCTAATATATTCATCAATTTGACACGTCGACTTATATGCACTTGATGTATCGGGTTGAACTGACGCGAGATTCTATAGCGTCGAATCGCGCGATAGGGAGCTATTTCTATTGGTTGTATAAATCACCAGTAATCGGTTTCATTGCATTTTTCGATGTTACATCTAAGTTGTGTCGTACTATATGTACGGAAACATTTATGATATAGGACATCATTATCGAGATTTAATTTTTAGACACATCAGTTACACAAAACAAACACAATTCTCAAAGAAAGAGGTCTAAGGAAATTAACATCTTTCAAAAATTGAAAATTAAAACTAATAAGTACATTGAAAAGACACACTCAGAGTACGTACAAGATTTTTATCAAAAGCAGGATGATGGGTAGATGGCCCAGTCAGCCATTTGTAATTATAACCACTGCTGGTAATACATCAAGATATGATACCTGAGGTTTTATATTCTTGCAAATAACAATATAATTCATTAATTGTTAACAGTGGTTAACATTTTTAACAATTAATAAAATCTTTATTTTTTATTTTATATTAATGGAATATGTTTGTCATATTATTCCAGATAAATATATAGTTTTATACAAACATGTTTGTGTAATTTATTTATTAATATAATAAAATAATCATAGGGTCAGAACGAAACTTAAAAAATCAATTATAATGCTAATGTTAGCTCATGTAAGTTGAGATTCAGTGTCTTGGAATATGTTTTAATGTTTATGTCAGTGTGTCAATAAATAATTTAATGCGATTTATTTGATGACGTAATATTATTAGCAGGACTCGCAAAATCCATTCTAAGTGCGCCTCTTCATTACGAACTCTTGATTTCAACTTACACAAATTCCTTCATATACAACATACAGATTGGTAGCCGTCTGGATTCTGGTATGCTTGTAAACATAGTGTCTATAAAGTAAATGTCATTGCAAATAGTGATGTTCTAATACCGGACTTCGATTTATTTTGACGATTCTATCCCATACAATCTATATTACTAAACTAAACGGTAGACGTAAGAAAGAGATGGCAATATCTTGGAATATTGGCATCTCTTTCTTACGTCATGTTTTTCTTAGTTCAAGAAAAGAAAAGAAAAGAAAAGAAAAGTTAAAGTTAAAGATAGAAATAATTTTCATAAATCAATTTAGCTTAAATATTGTGTCTGACAGAATCTTTACATTTTTTTTTAATTGATTTCAAAATAATTAAATTTGAAAAAAGAATCCGCCAAAGGTTAAATAATTTTTGTTTTTTATAAAATATTAAAATCTCCTTCATATAAAAGTTTAAAAAGCTGTGCTTCAATTTTTAAAAATCGTGATAAAATTTACACAAATCATTATAATATTACAATAACTTACGTCAGAAAATTATAAAAAAAATACATTGTAAATTTCATTAAACAAACATTTCGTTGTCTTAATACGATGCCTAGCATTAAAATATAAATATAGTAACATAACATAAGGAAAATATTTATTCAGACCGATGTACATATATATTTATATATGTTAAGGTAAAACCAATCCATGTGCGTAACTCATTGCACCAAAACATTACATATAGTAGTAGTAAACTCATTTAACCTAGGTTTTTAGGACTCATGAAGTATTTATAATTAATAGTAGGTTTAAATATAATTTTTACATATAAAACAATATCCAGGTGGAGCGTGCGTAGTATTTTTGTTAAGCAATAAAAACTAATACAAAGTCCCGATACTGCGTATTCAATACTGTTACTTTAATTATTAAGTATCTGTGTATTAATTAAATAAAAAGACGCATTATTACGCTCTACCGAGAATCTGTATTCGTTTCATATATATACTTCACAATAAAGTACCGCGAGTCTTTCTGCTTTTGTTTTGATTTAAGAATTCTGTCTATAAATTTTCTTTATGTGGTTATTAAAACGTTGTCTCTTTCTTTCAAATATCAAATCAATTAAGATAGAAAGAGATAAATCTATTTTTAATCAAACATCGTTAAAATCGTCTTGTGTGGGGTTTAGCACAATCGATTGATTTAGTGAATAACGTTGGATTTCAATGAATGTATGGTTGTAGCATCACAACCAGTAAACAAAGATAACGTGTTTTCAATTGCAGGTTAGTACGGGCTGTTTTTACATTACAAATGGTCCATTTAATGCAATTGAATTAAACAGTTAAAAGACTTGATAACTCAAACTTCTGTGAATAAAACGGTCACCATGGGTATTTTTTGAACACGAAAAGAAAATATATAAATCATAATTTCGACGTTAACATCTGTATGTCACGTTTTCATGTGAGCACAAAACCACTGAATCAATTTTGATGTAATTCGATATAAAGTATTTTTCAATTCCAAGGAAGAACAGAAAACCCTTCCCTAAGATATTATATATAATATAGAACATAATTAAATTAATACAACCGCTACTAAAACAATAGATTGTGCTTCCCTAAAAATTAAATAGGTAGTAAAAATATTATTATAAGTTTAACTTAAGTTAATCGTTAATAAAATATACGGCAGTGTGAAACTTCAAACACATTCTAACAAAGTGTAATCATAGCTTGATAAAAGTAGAGACAGACTGAGATTGAAACGCTATTAATAAATATTCTCATTTAACAGACATATATTTTTTACTTTATCACGTTTCAAAATTGCATTATATACTTTGAGAGATATCAAAATGATGCCACATTAATGTATAATTATAGGAGAAATTATAAATTAATAGATGAATACAATTCCAGCTTGTATGTGACCACGCTTATTAATAAGGTTACGTTAATAAAATAATACGAGTAATCTAATATGACCTCAGTCTGAATCAACCTTTCGAAGGATTTTTTCATTATTTTTTTGTGTTTTTTAAAAAATTAATACGTCCATCAAAAAGAGGGAATAGTGGGCTTTATTCGATTGATATGTAGAAAAGTTTAAACACAATAATATGTTTTGATTGCTTACGATTTCCGATTTAGTCAGTAAATATATTTTTTTTATATATTGCATTAATTCAACGCGTCTGACTCGATCATGTTATTTTCAAACGACTATTCTATTTTTAAATTTTAAATAAAAATGATTAAAAATTATATTGTGAAAAAAAAATCTTTCAAATCCTTTAGCTAAGTTCTTGGCCTATTTCCTTACGAACATTTTTTAAAACAATTTGATTATGTTTAATAAAAGAGAGTATAATTTTTAAATTTCGAATAAATATTTCGAACAAATACTAATAATAAGTATTATTAATAAATAATAAAATAAAATTATCGAGTCAGACGTCGCTACAATACTTCCTACTAAAAAAGCATACTAAAATTTTATTAAGACTCTCTAATAATCAACTAACATTGCTTTAAACATCAACTACGTTAATTTTTACAAACTATACATAACTATATTACATATTTCTCTAATAATTTTCTTAAATTTACACTAAAAGCATATTACTAAATTGTACTTAAATTTATTTGATAAATATTCAATATAATATAGTGTTATTTAAATAATTAATTATAAATAAAATTTAGTTTTTTTTCTATAAAATAACATAGAATTCAACGGTGATTCAATGTAAGGGTTATGAAGTAAACTTATTTTCCATTCCGTCATTCAAATACATACATTTCTTCATGTACACATGTGTAAGATAGTCCTTAGTTAGTCTATACCCAGAACGAGGCATATGTATTAAAAATTACGAATGTTCTTCATATAAGTTCTATTTGTTCATATTAACTAACAAATATCTCATTCTAAGTAATATATAAAACTGCATAATGTTACAAAGAACACCTTAGTGTTTAAAAATGCGTTATATTTCTTTCTCTTTCACATATTTTAATAAATAATACTAGAATGAGACAGTGTACAATTAAATTTGAAAATGGAATTTTTTGTATCGAATAAGAATGTCACATTTATAAGAAACGCAATGGAAATCGCAAGGAGATATCACTTGTAAAGTTTTAGCCACACTTGTGCGACTAACTACGCCATCGAAACTTTACAATCGTTTAATCGCACATGTGGCGGCAGCTGTAATTTACTTTTAAGAATGAAATTGCCAACATTTTCGTTTATCTCAGTGACACAATATATGTTAATATATGTTAACTTACATCTAACACCAAAAACAGCAAATTATAAAAGCGATATCATACATAAATGCATCTATCCAAAACAATCATTAAACTATTCTTAATATAGAGATTATTTATTTACATAAAGTGAATATATGTGATTATGAATCATTGTATAAATATATAATTACATTCATTGATAAAAAACAATTATTAAAACGTTCATTTCCGTTCAGTAACGTATAAAACTATAAATCTTTATCTACACGTATTCGAACTTCGTATCATTTCATTGCAATCCTTTAAAAAAATGATAATAGTTAGTAAGCATATAAAAATAGCTGAAAATATTTATCACGAAATTTTTTTATTCCTTTAGAAGGATGCATTATGATCAGTCTTGCTAGCTTTGACCTTCCACTGAATATTACACATACAATGAAAATCTGAAAGCTCGTTTTTATGGCTACCACAATCTATACTATAAGAATTTTTCAAATGAAAAAAAAAATTTAACGAGAAAAAATAATTAATGAAAGCTAAAAATATTTCGAAAATGAAATAATTTCAAACGCATTTTACACACTCCGCATTCCTAGTAGAAAAATACATTTATCTTTAAATATATTTGTATTATTTTTATTTTTTTCATTTTTATATAAATTTATTTGTATGTGCTGTGATTGTGTACTATTCAAATTTAATTTATTCATAGTAAGGTTATTTAACAGTAGGTTACAATGACGTACAAGAAAATATAATATTTAAATATATATCTTGATCTTTCGTTAATATTGTAATGTTATTTTTATTTATTTATCTTATACTAAACTTAAGAAATAACTTTATATTCAATAACATTTTGTGCATTCGAAGCGGCTCCTCGCCTATCTAGGCGTCAATTTAAAATTTGTAAAAATGATTTTTATTAAAATATCATTTTTACAAACTTTCGATAAAATTATCCCTAAATATACTAGATTTATTTATTTTTATTGTGATTTCAACACAGTAACATCCAATGGCCCTTATTTGTAAAGAGGATATATACATACATATATATTATATATGATACATTAAGCTACAAATGAATTTTGTGCGAAAACTCTGGTCGATACATATGTTTATATTATTTATTGCATAAAGGGCTTATGTTCCCAAGTATTATTATAGTAATTTGTATCAATTGATAAGAGATATTACAGTTAAGGATTCACAAACCCACCATATTTTTTATGTTTTAGAATTATTTAAAGGAACAATATATTTTAGTAATACATACATAATTAAGATGATTTTTTATTAAGAGGGAGAGTTTATTATTATTAATATATAGTCCATAAAATATAAAATAGTCAATAGTCCACAGTAAGTATGTATATAGTATTATTTTTGATTAAGTGCTAGGAGATTCACGTATAAATGCATTTGTTAAGGAAATAAATCTATTTTCGCTACAAATACCAAATTTATATTCTTTTTAAATTTTGTACTTATTTAGATTATATAAAAAATGTCAAATACTTGACGATAATCTCGCTTAGATTTTATAAAAAAACTATTCTCTACTTCAACCAGCTTACAAATCTTACATCTTATAATATGCGGGGAGATATAAAAGAATTATTCTAAGTATTATGTAAACATTATGCATAAACAGGTACATGCATTTTATTACTTCAATTTGAGAAATCTATGAAATACATGTAATATTACCAAGAATGTAGAAAAAAAAAACGATATGTATCAGCGAAAATTATGCGCAACTGTAAGACATTTATCACACTGTACTATTCTATCTGAAAGATGCTTAAAAATATACATTTCTGTAGAATATGTTATGTGAAAAACTAACAAAAGATAATGAATACAGTAACAATGAAATTATCGTGCTCTCTGTGCGTATTCACTCCATAGTTATTTATTTATATACATTTTATCGAATTACGTATAAAAGTACATATAATTACATTAAAACATGGTACAATAGTTTACTTCAATAGATTATTGAATTGTCACGCTAATCGAGTAATCGATTACGACAGGACGACACCAAACTGACGAACGTAAATTCAAGCACAAAACTGTTATTTCGATATGCAGAATAAAGTCTCTATTTGCTTGGCAAATCATACGAGACTGGACCAGAGGTCATATTTTAACACCAATTATTCTAGACAAATGTCTTAGACACCCGTGTTATTGAATATGAATGATACCGCATTCTTATCAACCGGTGGCGACCGGCGTGTCATCGAAGCGTGGTTGTTGTTATTGTAATGCCACGACTTCCGCGTTGACGTACTTGAAGATTGTAATGCGATTGTCTCATAGTAACGCAACCTGCCGCAACATTTCCTGCTTTTAATAATCGCAACGAAACCCTTCCTATATTTCTTATTGAAGAATGCGTATAGGATCGGATTTATGCAAGAATTTGACGCTCCAAGCCATTGAGCTAGCGGCGTTACTACTGGGAACATTTCTTCTTCCCATTTTTGAACCGGTCCGCCCAATTTTATCCTTGCGAATATAAGGTAAAGTGGAAACCAGGACAGCACGAAGAGGATCACAACTGCTACCAACATTTTTACAACTTTTACTTTGGACTTCTGTTGCATTCTTTCCATTTGGGCGTCTTGAGTATCAGTGGGAATGGACCGACGCCACACCTTAATCCAGATCAAAATGTAGCACATAGTTATCAGTACCATGGGTAGAATGTAGCAGAATATGAGGTTACCGATGACAAAGTACAGAACTTCGCTGATGGGGTTAGGCCAGACGTCCAGGCAGAGACGAACGTGTGGGTTGTCGTCGAATACAACAACCAAGTCGAAGAAAAATACCCAAGGCGTAGTGACGAGTATAGCGAAGATCCATATGAAGACGATCATCATTCTGGCTCGGCGTTTCGTGATCTGGCATTTCAAGGGCCACCAGATGGCCAAGAATCTGAAACAAATACATACCGTTATTTACATGTCGCAAATTTGTAACTCTAACATACTCTTTAAAGGTCAGAATTAGGATCAAAACGTTTATTTGCTCTAGTTGGGTACATCAAGTATAATTCATGTTTAAACTAAGAAAAGGCCTGATTACAGATTGAGAGTATTCAATTAACGTCGAGTTTATTTGACTTTTATGAGCATCAGTCAAGTTCAAATAGATTAATTATATTTACAGCTCTGAGTTAAGCTCGTTAATAAAATACATAGAAAGAAATGTTGTATTATTTTTTATATAATTACGATAAATTGCTGCTACAGTTTATCAGTAATAATTATTTTTATTAAACTTAATCTTAACTACTGTATTTTCTTATATATTCAAATGCCTCAGGATACATGTACATTTTTTTAATTATAATATGACATTCATATCTCAGTATAGTATTGCGCCCATTATGGCATCCAAAACAATAAAAAACTTGCCTATAAATTCTGAGATAATTGAAGAAGGTGACATATTTTTAAAAATGGAACCAAAATAACATAAAGTTGCAATATAAGTGATTGGCAAGATCGTTTCTTAAGTTGTATTTCTTGACGGAAACAATGCTATAAATTTATAAGCAGCTTTAATTACCCATTAATTGCAACCGCTGCAGTTGCAGCCGAGATTAAAGTAGTAAATTTTCTGAAATCGACCGACGATATCGCTCGGAAGACGTAAATTCACTCAACCGGCTTATACAGTCTGGGAGGGTAATTGGCTCTTGTAAAAAACAAGGAAATTATGAAGATGCAAATTGATGGCTCTCAGACCCCGAGGATATGGACGCCGTCTTAAAGATGTTTTGAAACTTTTCTTCTGAGATTATCAATTATGCTTAATAAGATTAAATTAGTACTAAAAGATTAGTTACCAAGGATAGGGGTTTTAAACCCCTATCCTTGGTAACATAATATTATATTTTATTATAACATAATATTTTAACTTGACTCTGACTGTTATGTATATACGTATGTATGCCCACTCTAACTTTCTGCCCCTTGTAAATAAAAATAAAATGTAAATAGAAATATCATATTAATATCCCTTTAGTTAAAATTTCCAAAAATAACTAGCGGCTTTATTAAACAAGGAGGTACTTTGAAAAAATTTACTTTAATTGAACAGTTACAAAAGTCATGATGAGAGGATTTTTTGGTGGCAGTGCTTTGTGTAAGCCTCCCTGGGTAGGTACCACCCACTCATCAGATATTCTACCGCTGAACAACAGAACGCAGTATTGTTGTGTTCCGGTTTGAAGGGTGCCAGTGTAATTACAGGCACAAGGGACCATCATAGTTCCCAAGGTTGGTGGCGAATTGACGATGTAAGGAATATATTTACAGTGTCATTATGTATGGGTGATAGTGACCACTTACCATCAGGTGGCCCATATGCTCGTCCGCCATCCTATTCCATAAAATAAAATAAAAAATAGGTAGTTCACATGTACCTGGAAAATTGGTACTCTATCCTGTAAGGATTTGATGGAACTATTGAATAGGGAAATGTATACGCAAAACAATAAGAAATTATTATAGTTCAATGCCATCTTAAATACATTATCGTCTCGAATGACTAAAACCAAAACACGTCAGGTGTCATACTCAGATTTCGTTCACCTTCAGCTCAGAGTATAATATGTTAATATGTGAGGAGAGAAAAAATTGTGTATAATTTGAAAACAGAGATAGTTCTTAAAAATGATGACCTCCGTGGTCGAGTGGTGTGTACACCGGTTTTCATGGGTACGCCACTCCGAGGTCCCGGGTTCGATTCCCGGCCGAGACGATATAGATAATCATTAGTCTATGTTGTCTTGGGTCTGGGTGTTTGTGGTACCGTCGTTACTCCTGATTTTCCATAACACAAGTGCTTTAGCTACTTACATTGGGATCAGAGTAATGTATGTGATGTTGTCTCATATTAATATTTATATATTTACTTAAAAAAAGAAATGGTCTCGGAGGCGTAAAGCTAAATGGTTCACCAATTGGGAAATGGTCAATGATTATTGGTCATGCAACCAATGCTACCAACATTGGCAAACAAAATGTTTTGAGATTTTCCTTGAGCCTGAGATTCAGGGTCATTATGTATTGCTGGCCCTAAAATGGCATAAAATAATAGTAAAGTTATGTATACAGGATCTGTTCCTTCTGCTAAAAATGGGCCAACTAAGTTGTCACCAATTAATTTGTTAGAAAGATTAAACATCTCTTACTAATATTAATTTATTATTCACATAAATGATTTCCTTACACCGGTTTATCTTTTTTTTTTTTTTTTTTTATGGTATGGGTTGGCGGACGAGCATATGGGCCATATCTTTTCACGATATTAAATTATAGATTCAAAATAACGACTTAATTCTACAGTAATTATTCGAAATATTTGGTTAAGAGTGACGCGTTTTAACTTACGAGATAACTGGACTAATTTAAATAAACGTTAAGTGACATTCTAACCAAACATTAGAGGCTTCATTGAGTTTTAATTCTGATCAATATCGATTGACATTCGATAAAATGATTAACAAACACGTCTTACGTCTATAGTATTGGACGCACGCTTTTTGCATGTATGAAATTTAACGTTAAAGTTGGTGGCACACTAAATACGAATTCAATTAATATAACGATGACGATTTTGACGACCTCCATGGTTGAGTGGTGTGTACACCGGTTTTCATGGGTACGCCATTCTTAGGTCCCGGGTTCGATTCCCCGCCGAGTCGATGTAGATTACCATTAGTTTTCTACGTTGTATTGGGTCTGATGTTTGTGGTACCGCCGTTACTTCTGATTTCCATAACACAAGTGCTTAAGCTACTTACATTGGGATAAGAGTAATGTATGTGATGTTGTCTCATATTTATTATTATTTATTTATTTATTATTATTAACGATACTAATATCTTAGAGTAATTTTGTTTCATCAACAGCATTTTTTTGTTCACTGCTGGACATAGGCCTCTCCAATAGCACGCCAATGTGATCGATCTTCGGCTACTCGCATTCAGCTCTTGTCTGCCGCCTTGCGTAAATCGTCACTCCACCGTACCCGACAACGTCCTACACTACGTTTTACGCGGTCTCCACTTTCGAACACTAGAATTAGGTTTATCTGTTTCATAAATTAAACAGTTATTTTTGGTGGAAAAAAAACAACATGATCTATTTATAAGCTACCTAAACATAGTTTCTACAGATTATTTATTGGCCACGTTATTTAAGATGAGGAAGATAGATTACGTGGAATATTATTGTATATAACATATGTAAAAACGCAAGGTCTAAAAAAATTAATTACAATTTTTCCGAACAAGCGATCCTCGGGAATTTGCACTAATATTTAAAAAATCTGCCACAAGTAATTTACACCTTTTGGGTTTTTTTAGTTTAGGCTCTGACTGGCTCAAACCGGCTATAATATTAAATTTAAATCAATCGCATTGTACCACAAGCTTTAATATATATCGACCTTCAAGTGTCATAATTAATATACAAGTTCGTAACAGGCTTCAATCAATGATTTTCAATTGAATCTAGGCCAATATTAACGTGTAATTGTGTCGCGTAAACAATTTATGTAATCTAATCTACTACGGAGTAGGCTTGTGTGCTTGAACTGATTGTTTATGTGTGTTAATTAATTAAATGCATTTGAAGAACAACATCAGCAACAGGCTGTAAGTTTCCTGCTACTGGGCTAAGGTCTCCTCTCTCCTTGAATAGAAGGTTTGGAACATATTCCACCACGCTGTTCCAATAAATGAAATCAGACATACGCAGGTTTCCTCACGATGTTTTCCTTCACCGCCGAGCACTAGATGAATTATAAATACAAATTAAGCACATGAATATTCAGTGGTGCTTGCCTGGGTTTGAACCCGTAATCATCGGTTAAGATGCATGCGTTCTAACCACTGGGCCATCTCGGCTCAATTCTTGCTTCCCCGTTGTTATAAGTTGTGGCATAACAAATACTATATAGCGGGAGGAAGCATAATATTATTATAATTATATGTCAAGGTTTTTATAATTTATTAATGGTTGTATCGTGGTTAATGTATTTAAGAATTCGCTTTGTAATAATGTTATTATTGCTTTAAATAACATAAAACCTTTTTTTATATTGGAGCTCATTCCATTGTACTTCTCCAATATCTATTCACAGATTCGATATTAATATTGTATTTATATTAGACAATTTCAATAAAAAAAGTAAATATTAAAATCAATCATATTTATATACTAGCTGTGTCCGCGACCTTGTACGCATTTGAATTTAACAAAAAAAATGTACATAAATGTTATTTTGGTAAAGTTACCATACTTTGAGTAAAAAGGGCTATTTTAATATTACAAACAGACACTCCAATTTTGTTATATGTATAGATAAATATATAATCTATATCATACAACATAAAAACCTATCACGTTTAAGCTAAAATCTTTTCAAATCAACACCACTCAGAAATAGATGATCTAAAACAAAAAAAAACAGCCGGAGAAAAGGCAGCTGACGGCTTGACAAATGACCTGTCATGTTGTTAGGCCCACAGAATATTGACCCTATGCATTTTATTGTTATCAGGTTCAACGACCGGAGGCTTCTATTACAAACGCTTTTGAAGATCAGATGTTCTAAGGGGTTGAATATTTTTGTGAGGTGATGTAGTTATATTTCGTATTTAAATGATTACAAAGATAATACATACAATTTGTTCCTTTATATGTAGGGGGTACTCATTACAAATAATGATCCGTTATCAAAAATAATTTGAACTATTACAAATCTACCTTATACCTTAGTGTTAGGAATAAATATCAGATATAAGTATCATTAATACTGGCCAAGTTAATACAATGTTTTACCAGTCGGAAACAAAGACCTCTAAAAATAACTTGTCATGTTTTCCAACTATGTGCAACTGAAAATCACTTCAAAAAGGGCAGTCAGATAACAGTTTATAAATATAGCATTCAACAATCAATTTAAATCACATAAAAAAAATCTAAAAAACTAAGGCGTCATTCTAAACAAGATTACATATGTCGATGATAAAAATCTTTGAATTAATTATTCGTTGATTTCCATACAGGATATACAACATACGTTTAATTGTATATAATTATTATATGTAAGAATGAGTGCGATGTAATGCTTAGAAAGATACATGTTTTCAGTGGCGGATTTACCAATAGACTAAGTAGGCTGGAGCCTAGGGCGGCAGATTTTGAGAGGCGGCAAACTTTTAATTATATGTATACTCATTACGTCCGTAATCCGTATACTCGTCACTATGGCGGGTTGGAAAAATAATCTGGTAACTAACAGAAATATCACCTAACTTATTATCATACTGGAAAAAAACCGATGTTATGAGGACGATGGAACACAAATCATAAATGTTGCAAAAAAAAGTAGGGGCGGAAGAAATTGAATAGCCTACTAGCCTACTAGCGGCAGATTTGTAAATCCGCCACTGCATGTTTTAGTAGGTGTGTATAAAACTTGACATTAGGATGATAGGACTAATATGAACTAAAGGCTATATTCTTACCATTCCTTACAAAACTAATTAGATACAAGGGATATAAGATGTTCCTTGTGCTAGTAGTTACACTCATTCATCTTTCAAACTGAAACACAACAATACCAAGTACTGCTGTTTGATAGTAGAATATTTGATGAGAGATTGATACCTATTATAACGCGTAAAAAGTTCTACCACGTTGTAAAAAAAACAGATTACGCAAAACCGATGAAGCTTATTGCATTAAAATCCAAAAACTTGTCCTATAAAAAAAGTCATAAATATCTTAAAATAACAATTAAACTTTCGAATAAATCAAAATTTCAGCAGTTATGAGTCGTAAACCGTGCCCTTATGTTAGCTGATCTCGTAAACCCGATCGACAATTTGGGTTAAACGCAGCCATAATTCACAAAGTTAACGAATAAATTACTTAAAATTCAGAAAAGGTGAAGAGGCGTTCGACTTAATTACCACTGGGTTCAGTAGATCGTTTTTTACTACATTTTAGTGTGCTACTTATGTGGGTGACTTTTTAATTTGTTAGGATTATAATTTATGTTACTAAAAAGTATAATATTTAATTTGATATTTTATATAATATTTTATTGATTGTTTAAGAATGCATAATATTGCATATTGAAATTTATAATTTCTTATAATTCTATTCTTATAGCACCTTAGTTCTTTTGGATTAAACATATCAACTATTTTAGGCTATATAAACGCATCAGAATACCGCGCTGTTTTTTTGTTTAGATGAAAATTTTGGCTACATTTAAGAGTCGTGACGTGGCTGTAGTTACAAGACGTAAATATTACCCGATGATTCCGATTCAAACCCAGGGCAAGTAACACTGAATTAATTTACTTAATTCGTGTTTATATTTTGTCGTCATCGAAGGAAAATATCGTAAGATATGGATCTGCCTGATCTGTATATTGTAAATTGATAGTATCTAAATAAAAAGAATAGATGCCACTAAGTTTCTTTCGCCAGTTCTTCTCAGGTCTGATGTATTATATTCCGCACCGGTGGTAGATTTTCTACTATCAATAAGAAAGTGTAAACACTTCATGTTGAATAAAGATCTTTGATTTTGACTTTGTCACGTTTATATCCCGCATTGGAGAAGAATGTTGGAGTGATCTTTCAAACTTATCCTAAAAAGAGAGCGAGGAAGCCTAGCAGTGGGATACTTTATTTTTTTTTAAAGGTCGTAAGACCAATATGATATTTAAAAAAGTGTGTACGATTATAACATTTACACGTTTTCTTACAAATAATCTTTTAGCGTATATACTCGGATGTATTTTTTTTCTAATTAAAATTTATTGCGAATTATCGATAAACGCGAGATAGCTACACTGACGGCTTTCAAATATTTAGAAATTTGTTTATCATGTCAAGGCTTTTGTTTCCCGTGTTCTTTAAATATATACGATTAATTTGTGTGATTAGAATTTATGATTATTTCCTTCGAATTTACTGTATATGATATGCTTAAAAAATGTAATTGAAGTCCTTAATATTTTGCAACGATATAGATCAATTAATTTTATATTTTAGACATAATTTAATTTATTTTATAATTATCACTTGCCTCCGGCTTCCGCTTGCTTGCGACAAACTCACGCGTACTTATTGGTGAAAGGATAAGATTTTAAATTACGCGATAATAATCTAATTATTTTTGTTCGATTATCTCGTTGGCCTATTGGGTAAATAAAAGGCTGTAGACCGAGGTTTTTGGGTGGAATCTCGGTACGAGTAAATAAAAAGACACAATGTTTTTCCTTTCAGAAATTCTTAATAGCCTGAGTCTATTTCTCCAAAAAACCAATCAGACTGAGGAAATAAAGAATATAGCTACTCTTTGAAAAAATCTTGGATTATCGATACGTTACGAGACGTCGTGTCGTGAGTTTGACTGACAAAAACTATGAACACATTATTTTTATTTATATTTCTATTGGTTATATATAATATACGGCACAGTTACATTAGTAAAATTCTATTTGTAGATATATTATATGTTTTCGATATTAAAAAAACTTTTATGGAATACAAGCCAATTTAAGTGAAATCAAGATACGACCATTAGCTTCATTGTATAGTATAACAATGTGCTGAGCGATTTCACGTGATTTAAATTTAGACTGCTTGTGAAGTAACTAGAAAACATCGTGAGTAAACCTGCGTGTGTCCAATTTCAACGAAATTCTGCCACATGTGCATTCAGCCAATCAGCATTTGAACAGTGTGGTGGAATATCTTCCAAACCCTCTCCTTAATGGGAGAGGAGGCCTTAGCCAAGCTGAGGGTAATTTACAGGTAATTTACTTTGTTACTTTCCTTTTCCTTTACTTTGTGAAGTTTTTCATATTTCATAGATTTCAAGGAACCCTAAAAACCAAACTATTAGGGCCCTCGCCTACGGCGACTTTTTGTAGCGATGCAGTCGCGCGTTTCAAAAAAGCGCGACAGCAGCGAATAAATTAATCTCGTTAAGCGATTGACATAACATCGTTGGTGATGTAAGATGACGTACGCCCTTTTCACTAAAGACATCTTAAATAACGAACACAAAACCTCATGGCACAAAAGCGTATGGCGCAAATGCTATAATTATGTAAAAAATACCTTGATTTATTGAATAATGAATGGTGCCATGGATGCATAATGAAACCGACAGTGGCTTGTTCATTGGTTAAAATTATTATTATATACATGTTTTTTTCCTTCGAATGTCAGATCAATCATTAAGGAAAGTGAGAAATCAGTGTTAAACAACGAGTGAGCCTTTATAATATTTTTTAAATCGTAGAGATTTTTCTCATGGTCATATCATTAGCTTGATTTACCCGCAACGACGCCAAATCCTATATTACATGAGGTACCACTGTGGAAGTCTAGGCCTGACGATAAGTGCTCTAAGCTGTATCAGACGTAAGTAATTTAAGAAGTATATTCCTCATAGCACCAACCATTGGCGTTGAGATATTATATCCCTTGCCGGTACTAATATGTATAACAATACTAAATTTTGTTCTTTATCGATCAAAAAGTCGATTTTGAGATGTAAGATCACTTAATTTATCGTGTGAGTGTGAGTAAAAAGTGTTTATCTGAAACGAAATGTCAGACATATTATAATACTTCACGTGAAAATGTATTCTTATTTCTTTATATCTACAGTACAATTTTATAACTTTGCCAATTAATAAATTTAAATGTCATGATAAAAATCGTTAATAAATATAACATACCCAATGTTACTCGATAACACATTATAAAGATGATAAAAGTATTAAAATAAGATGATATTCAAACAGGATAAAATATATGTTAATAAACGTGCCTAAGTATACAGGTATGATTATATAATTGGCGTAGATATTACTAATGAGTCCATTTTCAGTTATTCTCAGAAGGAACAAAATATAGAACAGGAGGTAAATTTTGATTTAATTTATTTATTTGATAATGAATATTTATATATAATTTTAAATAATAACATTGTCCCATTTAAATAATTTATAATATTTTTACTGAGAAAACTGACTACCCAACCTTACACAGGTCAACACAGGTCACAATAATATGTATTATATAAAAATGACCCAACATCACATGCATTACTCTGATCCCCATGTAAGCTAAAGCACTTGTGTTATGCAAAATCAGAAGTAACGACGGCACCACAAACACCCAGACCCAAGACAACATAGAAAACTAATGATAATCTACATCGACTCAGCCGGGAATCGAAGCCACTCGGGGTGGAACATGAAAACCGGCGTACACACCACTCGACCACGGAGATCGTCAAAGGTTGACTGTAAAATAAGGAATAAGCCCCAGAGTTACACAAAGTCCAACCACCAATTAAGATTACTTTATTTTTAAAATATTAATTAAAATTAAAATTATCATTAATTAACATATCAGTAACAAGACAGCGATTCTCAAACTGTGTTAAACTACGCATATCGTAGTGATCATATTATGTGTGTGCAAATACAGTAAGTGTACTTTCTATTTCTTTTCTCCCATGACACGATTGGAAAAAGCTAAGACGCACGACGTCGTGCTAACTTCCAAACAATGAAGATTTTTTTTGTCAAATTTTGTTTTTAACTTTATTCGTCCAAGTCTAGGTTTGATCCTAGGAGCTCGGGATCAATGACCTCATAGGCCCCCTAAGGAGGTGGTAGTTAAAAAAATACATTTTATTTAAGAAACAGTTATATTGAAAAATGTTCGTGTGAAATATAAAAGTCCTGTCCTTACACATGCGTTTACAAATTGGCCAAAAATATATTAATTTCAAAATTTATTTTATTGAAACAGAACTTACCATAAACACGACATTTTATTAGCCCATTTATTGCAGTTAACAGTCAATAACACGCTTCGACCCAATCATAATGACGCGAAATGACAGTTCACGCGATCTTTACCGTCAAAACGTAGTTTCGACAATTTAACGAAGTATAAAAACGAAACTCGTTCATAACATATGGCTGTATATCTTTAAATAAAGTGTTCTTCTAGATTAATCGATATATTGTGAGTGTCAATAATTCGATATTTATTGCGTTGATAAAAAAAAAAATTTGGCGCCCTAAAATCAGTCATGCTTGACAGCTGTTTGAGCTGTATGTTTGACATTGACATAAAAAAATCGCATAATTAAACATGTGTGTAATTCGCCAATACGTATTTAACTAAAATAACCCTTATAGTTACAGTGACAAAGTCGATAATGACTTATAATGAGCTTCATTTTATTACGTTTAAGATTCGAGTCGCAGTTTGCTAATCGATTTGTAGGCTATCCATACTTATTATGGATGAAATCGTATCGCTTATTAAAAATGTAAAATTTAACTTTCCAAATTTGCAAGTACATTGATTACCGATATTTTTAATGATATATCAATGTAAAGTAGATACATGTATGATAACGAATGCTAAGTCTGCGGTTTGACACATTTCATAAATTTTAATTACGAACAAATTATAAAAATCTTTACATCTACTTAATATTACTATATCTTACCGTTGAGCGCTAGAAAAATAATGATTCTATTAATTAGATATATTTATGCTGTCCACTAAATAACAATACTGTGATCTCTTACAGTCTAAATATTCTTGAATATCAAACACATAAGATTACAAAACATTAATTATAAGTAGTATTACAAAAAAATGGTATTCATTATTGAGTTAGTAAGTTGATCAGTCCTGCATCTGAAGACTTCACTCTCAGGCAGAAGTCCCATTGTATTACGTTAAAAGGTCTAAGTTTGTACAAATACCTATTTTCAGATTGGGTATCATCAGAAAAACGTTATATTTTATTCATACAAAGTATTAATCGAACTCCAGAACTTATCACAAAATAGTATCATTTACTTCCGTTTCTCATCAAATATGAATGTTCTAATAAAAAGTTATTTTTTCATGTTACTTTGAAACAAGATAAGTTTATTCACATGAGCTCATTCATAGCTAATTTGATAAACAGATCTGATCTCTGCTGTGATTAGACCTTATTGACGCCAATTATGAAACATCATCTGTGATATAACACCCAATTAGGACCCATTCAGTGCGGCAGGAGATACGTCACATTCAGCAGTCTTATTGTCTTATTACAAAGAAATTTCGAGATCCAAATGAGGTAGTCGCATTTAAGATAATCTCGGAGATAATAAAAGATGCAAGCGTCTGTTGTGAAATGTTTTAGAGTATCGCAGTCTTAAAGATACCCATTTTTCTGTCCCTTTTCTGAGCGTATAAGTGATATGAATCATCGTTTTGCGCAACACGAATGGCGTTTCTTAAGATTTATTATTTCAAATCGTCCTTGTTTCTTTCATTTTTTTATGTAATGAAATGGTCCAGCTAGGACATGTAAATAAACGAAGATGACGCGTTGAGCTAAGTTTCGTGTGCAAAATTTGTTTTATTAAATCCTCTAAAAATATATATTTAGCAAACATTCAGATACATGAAACGTATATGCAAACCTCACTAGCTGGTAAGATAATCTCTAAAATTGGCCTCTAGAGAACAGATCTGAAACTTATATTTAAACATCATCTAGATAAATTCAATCAATCATTAGTACTCACTCACCCTTCAAACCGGAACACAACTGTGTATTGTTGTTTAGCGGTAGAATATCTGATTGAGTGGGTGGTACCTACCCAGGCGGGCTGGCACAAAGTCCTACTACCAAGTGCTTTGCTGTATATTGTTACTTTTCATTTTAGTTGCTCCTCAGATAAATCGAGAATTTATAGAATAGCTAAGATTGACAGAGTAGTTGATAAATGGTAAGTCGATCAATTGTTTTTACATTTTCTTTTATTACTGGTCATCATTTCTCCTATATATTTGCTCTGCAAGGTATATTGTCCACTATATTCCCTACCGTATTCAATAAATATTATCTGATTAGATTGGCTCACTCAGTGTGGCATAAAGCAAAACAGAGAATTGATTTGTTCAATATTAATGAGTGGGTGGTAACCAAACGCGCCTGAACAAATTATATTAGAATATTTCAATATTATTTTAAAGAAGTTTGTTTTCAATAAACATATCAAAATATAATTCGAGTTTATTCCAATAATAACAGGAAAAAGGCCAACTAAACAACATTTGATAGCAAATTGAAGCGATGTCATTGGTCGAGAGCTTGATATAATATTCCCAATGGTTTTGACGACACTGTCACAGAATTTTGTGAGTAAAATTAAAAAGGACATATTAAATGCAATATTGTTGCATTATAAATAACGATATATTGGTCATAAACTCTTTTTATTTTACGATATAGCTGTGCTATTAGTAAATCGCATGTTTTTTTGCTACTTTAATTGGAATAGGCTACAGATTGATATATAGTGTCAATAATTGATAATTATTGCATGATAAGAAACTTTGGCGCCCTAAAATTAGTCAAGCTTTAATTCAGTCTAAGTCAAAATAGTAGAACTATACTTGTCTGTATATATGTCCTCTTATACATGCATATTTAAAATATACCTTATCTGATCGTGATAAGGTTTATGTAATTTGACAACTAAAACCGACAGGAAGAACAGTTTGTACATTAGACACGATTTAACAATAAAACTATACCAATTTTAATAACAATTCATAGAACCTTTACTTTTTAATTACTGCATCCCAATTTTATCAATTCAAGATATTTTTTTATTAACGACCAGTGACATATTGTTTAATGAACGTAAATTAATTATCTCATTATTTATTTTAAAAATATATTATTATATTATATTCGGACCATATTTATAAAACTCAATTCAATTGGTAGTAGGCTTAATAAAATTTAAATTCGATATAAATCTACTTATGTGTTACTACTGGTTAAATAATTTACTCAAATTGAGAATTTTAAATAGTTAGTTTTAAATTAAATAAAAAATTAAATAATTAGCACCATTTAGTTTTAGTTTATATTTTTGTGGTAATATATTTTAAGAGAGTTAATTGTTTCCGCAAATCAGATAGATAAAATCTATTTATAATTAATTAATATCTTGTACTGATGAAAGAGTCTATATTTTCTGATTCTCGCAAATGTTATTGTGTTAGGAAATAATAAGGAATCTGAGAATTGTATATAGGAAAAGTTTAGTTGATCAAAAGGTCTAGATGTTTCCGGATGAACGCCCAGATAACCATTATTTGTATGTTAGAGAATATAGCTATCATAAACAAACATACACGTGAGTCGAAAAAACTTTGCGTCTCTATAACGTTGAGTTGTGACAATTTTTTATGTCTTTTATATAGTTTTGTTTGCGTAAAATGAACCAAATTAACTTTAATATTGAGTATTGAAATTTATCGACTCTCAATATTTTTCAAAAGATCAGAGCAATATATAAAGCCTTATTCAAGGAGAACAGGAAAAAAATACCCACTTTTTTTAATTTAACGACACACGATAAATGATACAAAAATTGATATATGACTTCTGGCAGAACCTTTAAAAGTATCAAAATTACAAAACGCGGTATATTAAGTTAAATAATATTTATAAACATTAATCAATCTTTCATCAGTCCACCTTAAAAGTCACAGACAAGTCATAACACCTTTTATGATACGGAAAGGAGGTCAAAGGTCTGAGAAATGATTTAAGGTGTACCGTGTAATGGAATTAAATAATATACGTAGATAAGATTATAAATAATAAATCATGATTTTTTTTAAGTGATTATCCTACGGTGGCATAATTATTATAATTGCCATCGTTTCTCGGTAACGGAGGCTTGTTTAACAGAATTCCGAGTTTATCGACGTCTTTAAATCTAGAGGCGTGCCTTACGATGACTTGTTTTAAGACAATGAAGAAATATTTTAACGTCTTTATAAATAAACTATACGCAACTTCTTTTGATAAACTTAAATACCAAGATGAGTGTACTTGCTAGCAGTAATACTTTGTGTTGTTGTATTGTTGTGTTTGTCAGGTTAGGAGGATGAGTGAGCCAGTGTAACTATAGGCACCAAAGACAAAATAACTTCGATCACAAAGTTAGTGTTGCATTGGAGATATAAGGAATGATTAGAATTTCTTACGGTGACTATGTCTTTGGGGAGAGGTGACATTTACTCGTCGTACAACTAATTAAAAAAAACGAAAAATGTATAATGTATGTCACCGTAAAACTGTAAATACTATTAAATCATAACCTATCTAGGCGGAGTAACTTATAATTTATTAGTAATGCCCAATTTTTCAGAAAATTGTATATATAGTCAATTATACAAAATAAACGAAATGTTATAAACTGTCTTAATTTTATAAGTTTTTTGCAAGCCGAGTCACCGTTCACAATCTTTCGGTAGTTTGCTATCTCGTAAGATAGATTATAATCTAACGGTATAAACTAAACAGTGAGGTAATTAATCATCATTGTCATCCTTCCCTTATCCCAATTATATTTGGGATCGGCGCAGCATGTCTTATTCCACACTTCTGTTTGACGTCATCTCATAAGTAACATTCTTTTCAGCCATAACGTCTTTCCCTCGATACATCCATTGTCGTATGTGATAATATTAAACAACAACAACAACAAAAGCCCGTAAATTCCCACTGCTGGGCTAAAGGCCTCCTCTCCCTTTGAGGAGAAGGAACATATTCTACCACGCTGTTCCAAGGCGGGTTGGTGGAATACACAGGTGGCAGAATTTCTATGAAATTTGTCACATGCAGGCTTCCTCGCGATGTTTTCCTCCACCGCTGAGCACGAGATGAATTATAAAGACAAATTAAGCACATGAATCAGCGGTGCTTGCCTGGGTTTGAACCCGCAATTATCGGTTAAGATGCACGCGTTCTAACCACAAGGCCATCTCGACTCATGTTCAAATAAAAAAATACAATTATTTATTTTCTGTCGTTCACTACCATATCACTAAACTGAATTTGATGAAATTTCGTATAAAGCAAATTTGAACTCCAAAGAAGAACATGGGCTACTTTTTAAATACCACTTTGCCTAACACATGTTATCAATCAATCAATCCACTAAAACGCGAGCGAAGCCGGGGGCAACAACTGGTATATAGCATTTATTTTTATTTGCAATCATTAAACGATATAAACGATAGCGTCATGTACTGAATATTGATTTAGCTCGAAGCATTTTTGAATTAGAATTTAACACAAGTTTTATCATAACATAATCATACGACCTTCAAATGTTACCTCTTTTTACAGTTAAACTGCATATAAGTTTAAAAAAAAAACATGTAAGCCGATGAATAATGTTATTACTGCAATTCTTTTTGATGTTGTAACATTGTGAAGTGCAAGAAAGACCAGTAATAAATCACAAGATAACTGTAATTTTTGTCAAATTACAGGTTTTTATTTTGATGCGATTTTTCTTAATTTGCATTTTAACATGCATTTAACAAGTAGCCGTTTTACTTACAATAAAGCAATTTTATATTTCGTTTTCAATGTTGATATATAAATAATAATTTTAAGATAACTTGTAACTCGAAATTTAACACTGGGTCATCCTGATTAATGATAATAAAACGAAATTTACCCCTATGTATACTACATTATTTATTTGGAAAACCTACTTGACATTTTGTAAGTTACACATTTAATGAATGATAGCTATATTTATGAAACACATTCATAGCTTGGATACAAGTTTAAATTAAGGACCTTATAATGTATTGTTATACAAATTAGTTTCTAGACCATTGATGAAAGTAGGCGAGGAATATTAACAAATATATTATTATCAGTAAAATCATATAGCTGATAGTTGACATATATCTAACAAGCGATGGTCACGTTGCCAATCGCGTGTTAATGTACATAATTGCATGTATGTAACATAAAATGAATTTGCTTTAAATAATTTATTAGAAATACTTAATGAGGTCGAAATCAAGGGCATTAACTCGTTTTTAGTTTATTTACGACGAAAAGACAAACGAACTTCGAACTGTAGATGTCGGTTTTACAATTATATAAACGTTTTAAAATTTGTAAGTATCTGAAACAGCAATATTTAGTATCGTAGTGACCCAGGGGAGGATGAGTGAGCCAAGGTGATATACACACAGGGATGAAAGGGATCGTTGAACTTTCTCACAGTGCTAATGTGATGCTGAGCTAAGGGCGGTGTTGATCCATTTGCTGACTACTACTACATTATGGAAAAAGTGAATACAGGATCACTTTCAGTAAATCTCAGCAATTTGATTACTGTGTCTGCTTTGATAATATTCCCTGGAACATGTAATGGTTTTTAAAAGGCAGATAATAAATATATAATTAATTGTATAATGCCTAGAGCTTGATACGTATTTGAAACAGCGAAGAGAAGGTCGAACTGAACGATCAAACTACAGCAAAAATTGTTTTTTTTTTTTTTTAAATATTAACGTTTCTAGGTTAAATGAGAATAAAACTTATAGGCGAATTTGAGAGTAGTTTTTTTTCTTCAAGCTTGTAGTACTCCTAGACGTATATAGACATAATATCACCTTTCATGTATCCGTAACTGAGACTTTTGAGATATGAGAAGCCCACGCGTGGACATGAAATTTGAGATGAATATATAAATGTATCGTGTTTGTAACTGGGTTTTAGAAGGTATTGGGAGGAGGAGGCTCTTTGCTCATGGGATCGTTACACCATGTCCAGTCTTTGTAAAATCAACGCTGATTAATTAGAAATTATTATTAACTATTATCATACAGCAATATCTAAACTAAATTGAATTTGTTTGATCCAATCTGTACGTGAATATAATCCTTGCCATATGAATATTAACGAGATACACCAATAAAAATGTTATCAGCTTATCGTTTCGTTATTAATGACATATAATTCCGTGTAATTTATTTTTATTTATTTTTCGTCACATAATATATTATACATTATGTATAAAAGTAGATTATCTAAATTAGCATATTGATATTAATTATAATTAGTACTTCGATACTTGATTGGAAAACCAGTTACAACGTGATACAGTTATTGAACCGATCATTTCATAAATGTAATTGACTTATAAGTGCTTAATAATCGAAAGGTTAAGAAATTATTTCGTTTTAATAATTAAATCGCAGTTTTTCAAAAATCAACTGATTTTATTTAAATGTATTACGTGAGTAATTAAAGCATGTAAGCATGTATGTAAGCATGTAAGTTAGCTTTTAATCAATACACATAATAAATTTGGTGTGTCTGTTTGTAATATTAAAATAAACGCTATTTACTACATGAGTTTATATAAATGTATACACGTTACATATACCAATATACCAAAATAATTTTTTTTATAATTTTTTTCTGTCTGTCTGTTTTCTTATTCCAGTTAATCCCTGGGACGGCTGAACCAATTTTGACGGGGCTTCCACTGGCAGATAGCTGATGTAATAAGAATAACTTTGGCTACTTTTAGTTTAGAATATAAGAAAGGTCACGCTGCAATGTCAAAATGCTGTCAATACAAGTCAAAGTCTGCTGTGCGCACAAAGTCGCGGGCAGAGCTAGTAAAATAAAATATCAATGGAACTTTTACTTATTAGCATGTTTTTTATCTTTAATATTGTTAAGGAATTTCAAATAATCCTAATCTTCACTCATAATATTAAGATATTTTAAATTAGGGTTTAAATAGCTCATATGTATATCTATAAAACAATTGAAGTTTCCATCATTCGACTCTAGTGATACAAATAAACAATTCTAATATCATTAAAATAAATCTCGATTGCTTAAAACAATAACGATTAGAGTAAGGCTGGAATTAAACAAGCTCTTTTAACACGGAGCACGTCACAGAATGTTATCCGCTTACAATTGTTCTCTAATTTCATTAGATATTACTTCACAATTAATAAATCTTATAATAAGATAAATCGAAGGTCGGAAATACAATGAAGTAAGAGATTACAATCAGATGATAGAAATGAAAAGTGTTTAAAGACGCGTATACATAATACTTTATTAGGGAGCTTTGTCTGGGTACATGCCTCTAAGTCATCATATATTATAACGAGCAATACATAATATACATATATCTGATTGATATAACATCTTAGTTAACAAGGTTGAGGTATGGAAGCAAAATATATAATAATATCAATTATAACTTATCAGTACGTCATTTCATCGGAATTGAAATAATCTCTAATTATATTTTAATGTATTAGTTTACAGAATTTATATTATGATGTTCTTTTTATATATTTTGAAAGTTAAACTATACAATTCTTAAAGAATAATCTCCACCTCGACGGTTAAATTAAAGAAATAAATATTAAGGTAAGTGTAAAGTGTCTTCAAGTCAACGTTATGACTTGCATATTTCCTACTCTGCAATATACGGGCGGGCTTGGTTACAAAATTCAACGGACGCTTGTCTATTAGAGATTAAATTGTAAATATTACAAATTAGCTTTTTGTTTTTATAATTAATTTCATGCTTAGCAGCTCGTTAAGTAATTATGGTGAGGAAACCTGCATGAAATAATCTCAAAGCATTCTTTAGAGGAAAGTTATGGCTCAGAAATAGGGCTCGATGTTATTGTTGTTAGTATTATTGCATTTCGGTTTGAAGGGTGAGTAAGCGAGTGTGACAGGCACAAAGGGCATAGCAACTTAGGTGGTAGCATATTGGCCATCAGGAATATTTAAAACCAGTTGTTGCCCATGGCTTCGCTTGCGTTTTAAGAGGTTGATTGTCATTTAGTAAAGTAAAAGTAAAGTAACAGCCTGTACATTTCCCACTGCTGAGATAAGGCCTCCTCTTCCATTAAGGAGAGGATTTGGAACATATTCCACCACGCTGTTCCAATGCGGGTTGGTAGAATGCACATGTGGCAGAATTTCGATGAAATTAGAAACATGCAGGTTTCCTCACGATGTTTTCCTTCACCGCCGAGCACGAGATGAATGATAAACACAAATTAAGCACATATATATAGTGGTGCTTGCCTGGGTTTGAACCCGCAATCATCGGTTATGATGCACGCATTCTAACCACTGGGCCATCTCAGCTTCAGTATTTTATATATTTATATTATAATGATTGTCATTTGTCAAGCTAAAATGTACCCTATGTCCTTTCTTAGAGTTCAAATCTGCTTGATACCAAATTTCGTCCAATTCGGTTTAGTGGTTTGGCAGTGAAAGAACGATAGATAGGCAGAGTTTCACATTTATAATATTAGTATAGATTTATAAAAGCGTCAACATCTATGCACAGTGGTGACTACTTACCATCAAATGGCCTGATGATTATTATGCCAAGTCAACAATATTTATATCATAAAAATAAAAAGTGCCATATTTTTTTTTTGTTTTAGATCGGCGAATGGGCATATAGACCACCTGGGTCAGCATCTCCCATAGACAATGAAGCTGTAAGAAATATTAACTATTCCTAACATCGTCAATGTGCCACCAACCTTGGGAACTAAGATGTTATGTCCCTTGTGCCTGTAGTTACACTGGCTCACTCACCCTTCAAACCGGAACACAACAATACTGAGTACTCTTATTTGACGGTGGAATAACTGATGAGTGTGTGGTACCTACTATATTTTGTCTCGTTACATTTTAATATAAGAGATTACGATTTATCCGATGCTTCTCAAACGTGTAATCTTTTGTGATAACTCTCCGAACAATAGGATCCATATATATGGACTATCGGCAGATTTAGAAAGCGATTCTGATGAATTATTTAAAAACTCCCAACCTCACAGAACTATAAACCTTTTCTTTTTACAGAAGCATTATTTATCGATTGCCAAAACTATACCGCAAACCATTTCTAAAATACTCAGACCAAATAATACTAGTGCCTTTTTTAATTTGTATATATCAATAATGTCCTATAACTGAAATTGTATTTTATTGGATATGTTCTGAACGCGATTTTTCCATTCCCAAGATCAACAAAAAACCATTAATTTCCTCTATTTCATAAGTGACTTTGACCATTCAATATTTTTTAAAAGGATTGAAATGAGGTCTTATCTACACAAATAAAATTTAAGAAACAACAAATTTAATTAATACAGAAAAGCAACATGATAACAGAAATCAGCTAAAAAGTATATAAGCGCGACCTCTAAAATTTCATTCAAAATAGATTCGGATGTGATGTCACAAGTACGAAGGCTATTTGTTATCAGAAGAAATTATCGAGTACACACCGGTTATAGACTGGGGCGCTTATTTTTTGCAGCATATAAAAAGATTGAACTAGATTTACAAATCAGCAGTTGACCAGCAGACGTTACCAGCAAAATGCAACAAATTGTGAGTTAATTTAAAAATAAAAAATATATAAAATAAATTCATATTAATTTTCATCAAATGTTAGCTTAAAAAGAATTCGCCAAAAATAAAGAAAAAGAAATTATACTAAGAGAGTTAAATATTCTAAAACCAATGATTTCAGATTACATAAGTGAATCAGATTTTTTCAATATCATTATTTATTTTCAGATTATCTTCAGCGCCATCTTGGCAGTCACCCTCGCCGCTCCAGGCTACTTAGGATACAACTCCTATGTACCTCTTGGTAAGTCGACTCTCACAACAAGCAGCCACTCTATCGACCATGGAAGCACCCACGTGCTACACACGCCTGTGTTGGCGACCCATGAAGTGGAATACCACGTGCCATCAGGAAAGACAACAGTCACGAAGAGCAACCAAGTTGTGAACCACGGCAGCACCGCAGTGATCCACACCCCCGTGGTCCATGCTCCAGTGGTCCACGCCCCAGTGGTCCATGCTCCAGTGTTCCACGCTCCAACTTACTACACGTCTTACTCCTCTCCGCTCGTCTCGTACAAAACCGGCGACTCCGCTGTAACTCACCAAAGCTCAACTGTGCACGAAACTGTCCCAGTTGTAAACTCAGTACCGCTGTACGCCTCATACCATTGATTTGTTTTATGAATAAATGTTTCCGTTACTAAACTAAATTTTTATTCGCCTCCTGTTTTGCTTTTAAAATGTAAAATACCATAGTATATAATATATAGTAACATATTGATTATTCTTTTAAGTCCCATCTTCCCAAATAATGAGCGGGAAAATCTGGAATATTATGTTTAATTAGCTTTATAATTAATTAAATACTGTAACGCCTTCTAAGTGTGTTTTATGAGCCTACTTCTACCGGTACGAATAAAAATTACCTATTTAAGTTAAACTGATTTTGGTTTGATTTTGATGGTCTGATTTTAGGAAAAATAATTTCCTATTATGTGTATTACTTTCCGATCTTTGGAAGGAATTATAAATTTATAGTCATTGTTATACTTCATGAGAGTTATTTTTTTAAAGTATTAAATATTGATGACAACTTTATACAAGTAAAATAGCCGAGTAGTTAGAATGCGAAAAACTTGACCGAAGATCACAAAGTCAAACCCGAGTAACAACGAGAACATATCGCAATAAAACCATGTCCATTACTGCTTAATTACATTATCAACTATTTTATTTAAGAGATGAGGGAGCAGTGTACAGCTGTGCACTATTTATTGCGAATTAGTAATAACAGGATAACACCATTTTTTATAAACTAACGCTTGTTTGTATTTTTTATTGATTGAATTATATTTCTGACTGAATGTATCATTTTATTGAAATTTTAATCCAAGATATATTTGAAAGATCAGAAGATTATTCTAAAATAAATATTGTAAATTTTCCTCAAAAAATCAATCGAAGAAATGTCCAAAAAACGTCTGACTTGAATACTTATGAAATATAATAATTTATGTAATAGCATTATCACGTCTGAAAATATAAATGTAATAATTGCAAACGTAATCCTGTATTTCTTAACAATACCACGCAATAATCGCAAATACTTAAACAATAGGAAATGCTTATTTTATACAATAGACTCTTGAATACATAGAATTTTGCATAACACCATAATGGCCATAACAGAACCTTACCGGCTTATTGATTGTAGGGGTAGAAGCATACTTATAAATATAGTAGCTCCCTGTCCCGGTTTCATACGGAGTACAAAGAGGATATATATATACCTTTATATTAAAGGCTTTTAGTTGACTTTCCTCTGCTATAACATTCCTCTTGAGTCACTCTGTTTATTGATGAAAGTCACATTAAATTCCTTTGCATAGCTTAAAGATCTAAGCGTACGTACAGCGGGAAGCGATATGATTGTAACAACGTAGTAATGTCTCAGATGCCTTATTGCTTTGATACAAGACAAAAACCTTTCGATATTTTAAAGTTCTTTCTCCAAGCGGTCTACCAGACCTATTAGACTTTACGTTTTTGGATGAACACTAAAAAGTACTAATTTTTTTATCTAGGATATCTAGGATACAATATTTTTTCAGTTTTAATTGATATCAGTACGACCATTCCCAAAATAGCTCTAATATCACCGTTGTAGAGGAGAGGTCAACGTCGTAATATCTTAAATGAGCTTAGTTTTTCCTTGGATTCATTTAGTGATTCTTTGATTAAAATCTTCAACATGAATCTTGATCGTGTAATTGTTAATTTAATATTTTTACCATTTTCTATTGCGAAAATGTGTTAATTTGTTTTAATACTTTTTTTAACCAAATAATGATAGCCACATAGATTTCAAAATCTTTATCTAACAAATGGCGTATACCCATTTTGTTTTTTTATGTCGACTATACTTGATGATAATGAAATTAATGACATTAATGTTACCTATAAAAGAAATATTTTTTACAATCCTATAATATTGTATCTGCGTTATTCTATGGGAGTAATAAAAAATATGATTTGGCAACAAAACAATTTATTAATAAAATTTTATCAATGGTGGTAGGCGTACAGCGGTAATGAGTTCACAACCGGGACAGTTTCGTGTACAGTTGAGCTTAACTCACGCTGTAACTCACCAAAGCTCAACTGTGCACGAAACCGTCCCGGTTGTGAACTCATTACCGCTGTACGCTGCATACCATTGATTTTGTTTTATGAGTAAATTATTACGTATCCTATTTTACATTTTTTTTCCTAATAATTGTATTCACAAACAATATGACGTCATTAAAAATACACCCCTATACTATTCTTTTCAAATAAGGTGTTTAACCGGCTTAAAAAAATAAACATTTTACCCACTGTAATCGATAAAGCGCTTCGTTTAATTTTCTTTTCATAATTTCATTATCAAAGTGGCTGAATTATTAGCAACTCTCAGAGAAATATATGAAACTCTTATCTTTTTATAATAATAAACGACCTGTATTCAATCTCCAATTCATAAAAAAGCATAAAAAATATAGGTAATGTTCCTTCAGCTGATATTATTATACAGCGCTTCAAGCGCACTTTTTTTTATTACATACGTTCATTTTTCAAATATTATTATGACATAAATACTTTTTTAATTACCTAATATGATGTGGGTTGCCAGGACGTTATGAGAATATATTTAATATTGTTCGGCCTTTTTTATGTTACCGTAACTCTGTTCGCGGAGATACCAATTAAACAGTTAGGTATCCTTGTGTATAAGTTTTAAACGGATTAGTTATTCATTACTTTGTGGATTTATTGACTGGACTAATAAAGACACAAATTAAATGTATGTTAGTTACAATATTATTAAAAAACTTGTATTAAGTACACAGGTGATATCTATGGAATGTAGATAGAATATATACCAGCTATAATTCATAATTTTATATTCATATTTCTGCATGTTATGTGAACAATAAGAATTTAATTTAGAATATATATTGACATCAGTATGTTTAGACGTAACTTTGGATGCGAAAAAAAACGTAGCACAGATTTTTTTATGTGATAATAAATAAGAAAAGACAATCAATTAATTGTAAAATTACTCAAGATTGAATTCTTGAAATTTTATTTTATTTCAGTACCATATTTATGTGTACTTGTAATTAAATTTCAATATAGTTCCAATTGAGTAAATTTGGGTCCCAGCCATCCATGGGATACGTAAGAGTCGGCCAAAAGAATTTTGCTGAACATGCTAAATTTTTGTACATTAAAAATATCAGCATTGCAATAACTGTTACTTAATACAAATTCTATGTCGCCGGTTATTGATAGTGCTGCTTAAAACACTCCCGAAAGTGTTTAGATTTATAGGACAGACATTTCGTGAATTCATATACCAAAAATAAATCAAAACTAACAGTCTGCAAATGTTTCACTGCTAAACTAAAGCCTTCTATCCTATTGCAAAAGTGTTTATTCGAAATATACAAAAATTTCTTTACGATGTTTTCATAACACTTATAAAGTCTAATTATTATACTTACTTAGTTGTACTCGTCAATAGTAGGGATTTGATAATTAGTAGAACACTACTAATTATCAACAAAACATTGTTTCCGTTTAAGGGGGTTCAAAGCCACTATAACTGCAAACAAAAGGTACTATAGAACGCAAGATCCATAGTACATTCGTGAATTATAAATTATGTAATTTTTATTCGATAACTAATCTTTAGGTGATTAATTTGCCTGCTCATATTATAGAAAAAATATATGGAAGATCACTTTTAAATCTCATAACAACAATCCTAACTCCTGAACTATATTCAAATAAATTTAGGCAATTAATAGTTACTTTATAAAGCATGACACGTCATACTTGTAATTACATAAAGGTATCTGTTTGAAATCAAAATATACTTTATTCAAGTAGGCTTTCACAATAATTTTGAACCGATACCTAAAAAACTATTTTAATTGAAGCTACCACAGTTCGGAATGTAGATTCTATCGAGACATACAGGCAAGGAACACAAACTTTTTTTTTTAAATAAATGAACACATTACCTAAAATATTAATGTGACCTCTAAAATATTAATCTATGTTTATTATGTGGCGTAATAGACACGAGGGCGATTTCATACCGAAATAAATTGTCAAGTACACAGAAATCGTGGGCTCGGGACTAGGGCGGCTATTTCAACATTTCATATAAAAGAGCACGCTGGGCCTTACAATTTATCAGTTGAGTACAAGACCTTACCCAGAAAAATGCAACAAATCGTAAGTCATTGATCCAAAAGTAATAACAATAACGCTATTTTAATTATCTGAGTAACGCTAAATTTACAAAATTGATTAATAGAAAAAAAATAAGTTATTTCCTGCATAAAAGTATATTTTTTTTAGAAAAAAGCTTTCTAGAATATTAAAAATATGAAATTATTAATTTATTTCACTATTTTATATAGATCATCTTCAGCGCCATCTTGGCAGTCACCCTCGCCGCTCCAGGCTACTTAGGATACAACTCGTATGTACCTCTTGGCAAGTCGACTCTCACAACAAGCAGCCACTCTATCGACCATGGTAGCACCCACGTGCTACACACGCCTGTGTTGGCGACCCATGAAGTGGAATACCACGTGCCATCAGGAAAGACAACGGTCACAAAGAGCAACCAAGTTGTGAACCACGGCAGCACCGCAGTGATCCACACGCCCGTGGTCCATGTCCCAGAGGTCCACGCCCCAGTATTCCACGCTCCAACTTACTACACGTCTTACTCCTCTCCGCTCGTCTCGTACAAGACCGGCGACTCCGCTGTAACTCACCAAAGCTCAACTGTACACGAAACTGTCCCGGTTGTGCACTCATTACCGCTGTACGCTTACCACCATTGATATTATTTTATAAATAAACTGTTTTGTTATTGAAAATATATTTCTTATTTTTTAATTGAATTCATTTGTTTTTAATTTATACATATAAAACAACAAGTGCTGACTGACTGATACATCATCGCCGAGCCAAAAGTATTAAAGTTAAAGGCTTGAAATTTAGCAAATATGATCAATTTGTTGAGTAGACATCGACAAAGAAAGGAATTTTGGAAGTTCTACCTCAAAGGAGGTGAAATAAGAGTTAAACCTTTGTATGGAAATCCGTCATTTGTGAAGTTAGAAACATGAAATTTTGGGATACTGATTAAAAAGAGAAGCCTCCTTATATATGTCCTTCCTTGGAGTTGAAGTTTGCTTTTTTTGTTTACATCGAGTTTCATCAAATTCAGTTCATGGGTTTGGTCGTGAAACACAGACAGAATTACTTTCTCATTCATTACTGTAAATTTTCCACTGCTGGGCTAATGGCCTACTCTCCCACTAAGGAGAGGGTTTGGAACATATTCCACCACGCTGTTCCAATGCGGGTTGGTGGAATACACATGTGGCAGAATTTCGATGAAATTAGACACATGCAGGTTTCTTCACGGTGTTTTCCTTCACCAGATGAATTATAAACACAAATTAAGCACATATATATAGTGGTGCTTGCCTTAGTTTGAACCCGAAATGATCGGTTAAGATGCACGCGTTCTAACCACTGGGCCATCTCAGCTCTCAGTATAGATTGAGATACAACGTACCATTCTTTTTTGTTTAGGTATTTATACATTTGATTTTATAATTAAAATATTATTCTCAATTAGTAAATGTGAAAGATAAAAATTATCAGATACTATTATTAATATTATTACATAATATAGATGTCACATGTTATTAATTATAAATTGGCATGTAGAACACGACTTTGAAGATTTAGTTTTTTACGGTAAACCTGTTCGACTTGTTTTTGTACAAAATATAAGACAAATGTCCACTCTAACAAGGTACTTAACGATGCTTATTGTTTTATCAGCTTATTAAATTAAATCACTACGAATTGAGCTCTATTTTGAAATAGACCAGCTATTGTCTTATTTATTGAGATACGGCAAAGATTTACTAATAATAAATAATACGAGAGCTTCACTACATATTATAAAACAAAGTCGCTTTCTTTGTCTCTATATCACTCTGTATACTTAAATCTTTAAAACTACGCAACGCATTTTTATGCGTTTTTTTTAATAGATAGAATAAGTCGAGAAGAAGGTCGCTGGTCCTTAATGAAATGCTAATTAAAATTAACCATCCCTTAATAAATACAGTTGAATCAAGAATGATTATGATGCCTTGTATGTGGCAAATTTGTGGTTAACTAAGTAAATACTTTATGTTATTTTGTATAGGCAAGTATGTGCTAAATGTATCCTACCGAAGTTGTTTGTTTAGACTATGTAATATTAACGCGATTATGCAAATAGGCCTAAGACATGAGTAACAAGGTCATCTATTTCGTCGAAATAATATAAATTAATTGCTATTACTTTTGGACTACAATTATGGAAATTGTAAAATTTACGTATATACTATAACGTATATACATACATAGTTTAATTCACAGTTTAAAAAACTAATATGGACTACCCTAATCAATCAAAATGAACTTGATTCAAGTTGGCTTTTCAAGCACTTTTGAATTTCGAACGTCATTTAACAACTATATTAAGTGAAGCTACAACCGGCTTGCCGTAAAGATTCCACTAAGAGGATCAGACAAGAAACTCAGTAGTTACTCTTGTAGTCGATTTACGATTATATAATGTAGTTATAATTATTGCTATATTTGGAGTCGGTGTCAGCCAACCCTATACTATATCTATCAAAAAACAATACGAGAATACTTTAAGAAATATGTTTCTTACAAATTACCTTTTATACGATATTATACTGAGTCAATCAAGAGGCTCGTATCGCTTCTTTCTTTTGATTGTTGAGGCGTGTGCACGTGGCAGATACCGGCTCCAAATATAACAATAACTATAACTACGTTATATAATCGTAAATCGACTTTTAAGTAGTCTAATATTTTTCAATTCATTTTAGCTAGGAGGACTCTCAAAAATATGTTAAATATGCAATTATTTTTATTACTTTTTAGTGCATTTTTATTTGTTTTAAAATAGTGTTTTGTTTGAAGTCGGTTTTTCTTTTTGTTAAAATTTTATTTATAAAATATTTACAAGAAAGAAGATCCTATTGGTTCACTGATGTAAGTGATTACACTCACCCAAAGATTCCTGGCACTAGAAAAAATATAAAATATCCTTCATACTATCTTTACAAATATTATATATGGCACAATAACGCTGTTTGTCGATCTGAAGGAAATACTTTTCATACTTCTGCATCTGAATACCAATTCATAAAACGCAAATGATATCGCGCACGTCAACTAGCAATCAAAAAACGAAAGTTAAAAAACGTATATTTTGCCACAAGCTGAGATGGCCCAGTGGTTAGAACGCGTGCATCTTAACCGATGATTGCGGGTTAAAACCCAGGCAAACACCACTATATATATGTGCTTAATTTGTGTTTATAATTCATCTCGTGCTCGGCGATAAAGGAAAACATCGTGAGGAAACCTGCATGTGTCTAATTTCATCGAAATTCTGCCACATGTGCATTCCACCGACCCGCATTGGAACAGCGTGGTGGAATATGTGCCAAACCTTCTCCTCAAAGGGAGAGGAGGCCTTTAGCCCAGCAGTGGGAATTTACAGGTGGTTGTTGTTGTTGTTGTTGTTGTTTTGAATAAATCTTTTCATCACTTTTAAAAGAACATTACTAATTAGTATAAAGAACAATAATCTATTTTAAATCTTATGCAAAATCACGCAAAGCATGTTTGCAATGATTACAATAATGTAAGAAAGCTTTCGTCTACAAAACCTAATCATAGATTTGACCTCAAAAATTATACATATTCGGATGTGATGAAATATGAACGAAGGCTATTCCTTATCACGAGAATTCTCCAAGGTCGATCTAGTTGCAAACTGGGGAGTATATTTTTAAAGAGAATATATAAAGATCGAGTTTGCTCTAGAAGCTATCAGTAGCGCAACAGAAACGAAAATGCAACAAATTGTACGTTAATTATGAAAATATTTAATTATTTATATAAATAGTTTGTGTTCACTAAATATTGTTTTACATGTAAATCTAATAATAATTAACCTGTTCGTTTATTTTCAGATTATCTTCAGCGCCATTCTGGCAGTCACCCTCGCCGCTCCAGGCTACCTAGGATACAACTCCTATGTACCTCTTGGCAAGTCGACTCTCACAACAAGCAGCCACTCTATCGACCATGGCAGCACCCACGTGCTGCACACGCCTGTGTTGGCGACCCATGAAGTGGAATACCACGTGCCATCAGGAAAGACAACAGTCACGAAGAGCAACCAAGTTGTGAACCACGGCAGCACCGCGGTGATCCACACCCCCGTGGTCCACGTCCCAGTGGTCCACGCTCCAGTGGTCCATGCCCCAGTGGTTCATGCCCCAGTGTTCCACGCTCCAACTTACTACACGTCTTACTCCTCTCCGCTCGTCTCGTACAAGACCGGCGACTCCGCTGTAACTCACCAAAGCTCAACTGTGCACGAAACTGTCCCGATTGTGAACTCATTGCCGCTGTACGCTTACCACCATTGATTTGTTTTTTGAATAAATTATTTATGTTTTGAAGTATTTTTATTATTTTTTTCATGTTCCCAATTTTTTTTTGGTTGTATATTTTTTGTTGTTATCTATAAAACTTTTGGCCGCTGTAAATTTATACTTTATAAAAGTAATAAGTTACTGAGACACAAGACAAAGTTTTATTTTTGCTTCGTTATAATATTTAATGTTGTTTAATGTTTTGAACGTAGTTATTTATGTGTCTATATATATGATATCATAATCATCATTAAGTTTCTTAGATAAGAAGGCTTCTCGTGATTGAAGTACATTTTTTTTCTAAATCTTTATACAGATAGACAAGAAACTAAGATATAAAAAATAATCTACTATTAATTTTGACCAGTAAAGATTAAAATCAACACATACTTTATAGTATATTTTTCAAGTATATTTTCACAGTAACTTCTGAATCGTCATTGTAAACATCTGTGTTATAGTAACCGGTTCGGTATGTAGACTACCGAGAAGAAACAGCCATAAGAAACTGACTAGTTCTCTTCGAATTATATTCAAGATACAAATAATTATTATTATTGGAGCCGAGATGGCCCAGTGGTTAGAACGCGTGCATCTTAACCGATGATTTCGGGTTCAAACCCAGACAAGCACCATTATATCTACTCGTATGTGGCTATTTTGTGTTTTTAATTCATCTCGTGCTCGGCGGTGAAGGAAAATATTGTGAAGAAACCTGCATGTGTCTAGAAATTCTGCCACATGTGCATTCCATCAACCCGCATTGGAACAGCGTGGTGGAATAAGTTCCAAACCCTCTCAATGGAAGAGGAGGCCTTAGCCTAGCAGTGAGAAATTTACAGGCTGTTACTTTACTTTTTCCGGTTGAATGAGCCACAGTAACTATGAGCACAAGGGACACCACATCGCAGTTCTCAAGACTGGCGGTGGTTTGGCAAAATAGCTACAAGGAATAGTTAATATTTCTAACGGCGTCCATATCTACGGGCAGGGGTGGCCATTAACTCTCAAGGGCACATTTGCCAGTCCGCCCACCTATGATATTTATACATTATGATACTCAACTCAACTCAAATTGCTTTATTCAACACTCTCTTATTGATAGTCAATTGAAACAGTACCACCGTTTCGGAAGAGAAGATACCCTGACCTGAGAAGAACCGGTGGAAGAACAACAGCGGTTTTTTTTTGTCTCAAGTATTATATAAACATTTCATTCCCAAGGTGTGCTATCAATCATAAACTCATTAATTGTATAATAATACATTATACATATCTTCAAATAGGTTCTCACATCTAAGCACATTTGGAACATAGATTTATACCTTTATGATCCTTCAAAACACTGAAACTGAATAATCAGCTACATTTTCAATATATTTTAAAGGTTATATGAAAATCTTCACATACGAAATCCACGATTTTAATCATGTATATGTTATTTTTATCGAATAATAAATCTTACTTATTTATGTAAAGTTAAAAATAACTTCTACTTATATAACATCCTGGCCTCTTCTCCGCTTGGAGCTCATTCCACCGCACTCAAGGCGGATTGATGGCACATGTGGTAGAAATTCATTAAAACTAGTACATGGAAATTGACTTATAAGATCATTACTTTACATGAGTCTGTCTGTTGACTTATAAGTTTTAAATATAACCTTATAAACTTTATATTATAACATCAAAGCAAAATTAAAAGGGTCTACAAATACGAATTAAATCAATTTATTAGAAATATTTTTAACAAGTGTTTATGCTTAAAATGCAAAAAATCATAAAATTTAAATATACAAACATTTTCGTATTCTAAAAAAAAGAGTAACTAATGAGTTTCTTGCCGGTTTTTCTCGGTAGAATCTACTAGATTATATATAGTAGATTCCGACTTAATTGTTAAATGACGATTCAAAAGTGCTTGTAAAAGCCTACTTGAATAAAGTTTATTTTGATTTTGACTTAAAATGACACACCTATTTGAATAATAATCACTACATAGCATAAAACAAAGTCGCTTTCTCTGTCCCTATATCCGTACGTATGCTTAAATCTTTAAAATTACGCAACGGATTTTGATGCGCTTTTTTTTAATAGATATAGCAATTCGAGAAGAAGGTTTTTACATACATATAATGCAAAGAAAATACAGTAAAGAAACACTGATAATTTTAGAACTTTCTAATGTGATGTCCTAAATAAACAAGTTATGTAGTACATTTAGCTTTGCACTCGAGCAAAGGCGGGGCGGGTCGCTAGTATGCTTATAAAAGTACGTTTGTTTTGTCGATTTAAGCCGACATTCTTAACAATACAATTTATAAATTTGTGATCTTCAATACAGTTTTAAATAGATATAGTGACAATCAGTTAAAATAATAATTGATTATTTTATTAAATATACGTCCTTGACTTTGGTTATAGTTTTTGAGTGATTTGACCTAGATATTGAAAAATCACTAAATTTAATATATAGTTACGGATGTGTTGAAATATTAACGAAGGTGATATTTTTGCTAGAGAAATTGTCAAGAACACGACGAATTACTACTGGCTATTTTATGCGGCATATATAAAGATCAATCTCAGCCTACCTGCTATCAGTTGGACAGCAGACCTCAAAAGATAAAATGCAACAAATTGTAAGTTGTTTTGCAAATTAATGAAATTCTTGATGGCTACGAGTATTACTTTTAGAAGATCTACATTCCGGAGGTATCGGTGAAACCTACGGCAATGCGATTCAAACATTCTAAATTATCCTGAAGAATGGAATTATCCATTTTCAGTTTTTATTCATAATTTTTAAAATAAATATTATTTATTACACTTCTCATTAAATGGAATAAATCACTTGCTTTCTTCCACTTGGAAAGTCGTAAAACAAGTACTTCAGATTGTATTCAATTTAATTATTATTTATTTTCAGATCATCTTCAGCGCCATTCTGGCAGTCACCCTCGCCGCACCAGGCTACCTAGGATACAATTCCTATGTTCCTCTTGGCAAGTCGACTCTCACAACAAGCAGCCACTCTATCGACCATGGAAGCACCCACGTGCTACACACGCCTGTGTTGGCGGCCCATGAAGTGGAATACCACGTGCCATCAGGAAAGACAACAGTCACGAAGAGCAACCAAGTTGTGAACCACGGCAGCACCGCAGTGATCCACACCCCCGTGGTCCACGCTCCAGTGGTCCACGCCCCAGTGTTCCACGCTCCAGTGGTCCATGCCCCAGTGTTCCACGCTCCAACTTACTACACGTCTTACTCCTCTCCGCTCGTCTCGTACAAAACCGGCGACTCCGCTGTAACCCACCAAAGCTCAACTGTGCACGAAACTGTCCCGGTTGTGCACTCATTGCCGCTGTACGCTTACCACCATTGATAACATTTTATGAATAAATTGTTTTGTTATTGAAAATATATTTCTTATTTTTTAATTGAATTCATTTGTTTTTAATCTATACATATAAAACAACAAGTCCTGACTGACTGATACATCATCGCCGAGCCAAAAGTATTAAAGTTAAAGCAAGTAGGTTCAATTTATCTTACCCACTAAGAAAGGAATTTTGGAAATTCTACCTCTAAGGGGGTGAAATAAGGGTTAAACCTTTGTATGGAAATCCGTCATTTATGAAGTTAGAAACATGAAATTTTATTTTTGGGATACTGATTAAAAAGAGTAGCCTATGTCATTTCTTGGAGTTTAAATTTGCTTTGTTTGTTTACATCGAGTTTCATCAAATTCAGTTCATGGGTTTGGTCGTGAAACACAGACAGAATTACTTTCTCATTCATTATATTAATATAGAAGTATAGTAAGTTAGTAAAAGCCTGTAAATTTCCCACTACTGGGCTAATGGCCTACTCTCCCATTAAGGAGAGGGTTTGGAACATATTCCACCACGCTATTCCAAAGCGGGTTGGTGGAATGCACATGAGGCAGAATTTCGATGAAATTAGACACATGCAGGTTTCCTCACGATGTTTTCCTTCGCCCCCGAGTATGAGATGAATTATAAACACAAATTAAGCACATATATATAGTGGTGCTTGCCTTAGTTTGAACCCGAAATGATCGGTTAAGATGCACGCGTTCTAACCACTGGGCCATCTCAGCTCTCAGTATAGATTGAGATACAACGTACCATTCTTTTTTGTTTAGGTATTTATACATTTGATTTTATAATTAAAATATTATTCTCAATTAGTAAATGTGAAAGATAAAAATTATCAGATACTATTATTAATATTATTACATAATATAGATGTCACATGTTATTAATTATAAATTGGCATGTAGAACACGACTTTGAAGATTTAGTTTTTTACGGTAAACCTGTTCGACTTGTTTTTGTACAAAATATAAGACAAATGTCCACTCTAACAAGGTACTTAACGATGCTTATTGTTTTATCAGCTTTTTAAATTAAATCACTACGAATTGAGCTCTATTTTTAAATAGACCAGCTATTGTCTTATTTATTGAGATACGGCAAAGATTTACTAATAATAAATAATACGAGAGCTTCACTACATAGTATAAAAAAAGTCGCTTTCTTTGTCTCTATATCACTCTGTATACTTAAATCTTTAAAACTACGCAACGGATTTAGATGGGGTTTTTTAAGTAGATATAATAATTCGAGAAGAAGATCGCTGTTCCTTAATAAAATGTTAATTAAAATTAACCAAACTTTAATAAATAGAGTTGTATGAAGAATGATTATGAAGCCTTGTCTGTGGTAAATTTGTGCTTAACTAAGTAAATACTTTGTGTAATTTTGTATAGCCAAGTATGTGCTTAATGTATCCTACCGAAGTTGTTTGTTTAGACTATGTAATATTAACGCGATTATGCAAATAGGCCTAAGACATGAGTAACAAGGTCATCTATTTCATCGAAATAATTTGTTAAATTAATTGCTATTACTTTTGTCCATAGTTGTATAATTGGCGTATATATTTACACAGTACAATTCACAGTTTAAAAAACTAATCTGGAGTATCCTAATCAATCGAACAATCAATCAAAATAAACTTGATTCAAGTAGGCTTTTAAAAGCACTTTTGAATCGTCATTTAACAACTATATTAAGTGAAGCTACCACTGGCGTGACGTAAAGATTCCACTTAGAGGATCAGACAAGAAACTCAGTAGTTACTCTTGTAGACATTTAAAAAAAACAAAGTCATGTTAGTCGAATACAATTATGTATGTATGTAATATAACGTGCCTGGAAGTCAACAAGTACTACCTCCACGCTTTTTTATCATGTTACTCTTAGCTATAAAAGAGTTAAACAACCTCTTTATAAAATTACTTGGTGGTAGGGCTTAGTGCAAGCCCGTCTGGGTAGGTACTACCCACTCATCAGTTATTCTACCGCCAAATAACAGTACTCAGTATTGTTGTGTTCCGGTTTGAAGGGTGACTGAGCCAGTGTAACTACAGGCACAAGGGACATGACATCGTAGTTTCCAAGGTTGGTGGAACATTGACGATGTACGGAATTGTAATATTTCTTACAGCGTCATTGTCTATGGGTGATGGTACCACTTATGCCATATGCTCGTCCTCCAAACTATATCATAAAAAAAACCCCTTGATTCCACCAACAAATCAGCTTAATGATGCCAAATTATTATACTCTTATCTAAAGTACATAAATAACTTTTTAAAGCTTCAAGCCGATACTATATTTTTGATGATATGTAGATCAGAGTCCGTACTGACAGTGTAAGTTAAAAGAAGGTTAATTATATATAATATGTAATAAAGATATATCTATAGTAACATTTATTTGAAAATCATAAACAAATATCACAACAAGTTTACTTATGATAACTTTTTGATAATGTAAATGTGTGCTGGTAAAGCTTAAGCTGCGAAACCAGTGTAGATTACATTAAGACTGTTATAAATATTTATTTGCTAGGAAGAAGATCCTATTGGTTCACTGATGTGATTACACTCACCCAAAGACTCCTGGCACTAGGAAAAGTATAAAATATTCTTCGTACTATCTTTGCAAATATTATACATGGCACAAAAACGCTGTTGTTCGATCTGAAGGAAATACTTTTCATGCTTGTGCATCTGAATACCAATTCATAAAATACGAGTGAAACCGTGCACATCAACTAGTAATCAATAAACGAAAGTTACAAACGTATATTTTGCCATTGAATAATAAATCTTAATTTCTTTAACCTATGATCTAATATTATATATCCCTTAAATATAAAAACACAATGATGTACTAAAACTTGAAACCGAAACACAGAATTATTACGGCGCAGGTTACTGACCGTCATTATAGTTATCATGAAGTGTTTTGAGAGTCGAGATGGCCCAGCTACTGCTGGGCTATGATTGCCTCCTTCTTTGAGGGGAGATGGCCCAGTGGTTAGAACGCGTGCATTTAACCGATGATTGCGGGTTCAAACCCAGGCAAGCACCGCTGATTCATGTGCTTAATTTGTCTTTATAATTCATGTTGAGCTCAGCGGTGAAGGAAAACATCATGAGGAAACCTACATGTGACAAATTTCATAGAAATTCTGCCACATGTGTATTCCACCAACCCGCATTGGAATAGCGTAGTGGAATGTGTTCCAAACCTTCTCCTCAAAGGGAGAGGAGGCCTTTAGCCCAGCAGTGGGAATTTACAGGTGGTTGTTGTTGTTGTTGTTGTTTTGAATAAATCTTTTCATCACTTTTAAAAGAACATTACTAATTAGTATAAAGAACAATAATCTATTTTAAATCTTATGCAAAATCACGCAAAGCATGTTTGCAATGATTACAATAATGTAAGAAAGCTTTCGTCTACAAAACCTAATCATAGATTTGACCTCAAAAATTATACGTATTCGGATGTGATGAAATATGAACGAAGGCTATTCCTTATCACGAAAAATCTCCAAGGTCGATCTAGTTGCAAACTGGGGAGTATATTTTTAAAGAGAATATATAAAGATCGAGTTTGCTCTAGAAGGTATCAGTAGCGCAACAGAAACGAAAATGCAACAAATTGTACGTTAATTATGAAAATATTTAATTATTTATATAAATAGTTTGTGTTCACTAAATATTGTTTCACATGTAAATCTAATAATAATTAACCTGTTCGTTTATTTTCAGATTATCTTCAGCGCCATTCTGGCAGTCACCCTCGCCGCTCCAGGCTACCTAGGATACAACTCCTATGTACCTCTTGGCAAGTCGACTCTCACAACAAGCAGCCACTCTATCGACCATGGAAGCACCCACGTGCTACACACGCCTGTGTTGGCGGCCCATGAAGTGGAATACCACGTGCCATCAGGAAAGACAACAGTCACGAAGAGCAACCAAGTTGTGAACCACGGCAGCACCGCAGGGATCCACACCCCCGTGGTCCATGCCCCAGTGGTCCACGCCCCAGTGGTCCATGCCCCAGTGTTCCACGCTCCCACTTACTACACGTCCTACTCCTCTCCGCTCGTCTCGTACAAGACCGGCGACTCCGCTGTAACTCACCAAAGCTCAACTGTGCACGAAACTGTCCCGGTTGTGCACTCATTACCGCTGTACGCTTACCACCATTGATTTGTTTTTTGAATAAATTATTTATGTTTTGAAGTATTTTTATTATTTTTTTTTTTCATGTTCTCAATTTTTTATGGTTACATATTTTTTGTTCTTATCTGTAAAACTTATGGCCGCTGTAAATTAATACAATAATTTGTAAAATTATTTGTAATTTATTCAAAAATAAAAAAGGAGTAAGTATTGAAAATAGTTATTTATGTGTCTATATATATTATATCATAATCATCATTAAGTTTATTAGATAAGAAGGCTTCTCTTGACTAAAGTACATTTTTTTTCTAAATATTTATACATATAGATAAGAAACTAAAATGTAAAAAAAAATCTTCTATTAATTTTGACCAGTAAAGATTAAAATCAACACATTCTTTATTCAAGTATATTTTCACAGTAACTTTTGAATCGTCATTGTAAACATCTGTGTTATAGTAACCGGTTCGGTATGTAGACTACCGAGAAGAAACAGCCATAAGAAACTGACTAGTTCTCTTCGAATTATATTCAAGATATAAATAATTATTATTATCGGAGCCGAGATGGCCCAGTGGTTAGAACGCGTGCATCTTAACCGATGATTTCGGGTTCAAACCCAGACAAGCACCATTGTATCTACTCGTATGTGGCTATTTTGTGTTTTTAATTCATCTCGTGCTCGGCGGTGAAGGAAAACATTGCGAAGAAACCTGCATGTGTCTAGAAATTCTGCCACATGTGCATTCCATCAACTCGCATTGGAACAGCGTGGTGAAATAAGTTCCAAACCCTCTCAATGGAAGAGGAGGCCTTAGCCTAGCAGTGAGAAATTGACAGGCTGTTACTTTACTTTTTTCCGGTTGAATGAGTCACAGTAACTATGAGCACAAGGGACAACATATCTTAGTTCTCAAGACTGCCGGTGGATTGGCAAAAAAGCTACAAGGAATAGTTAATATTTCTAACGACGTCCATATCTACGGGCAGGTGTGGCCATTAACTCTCAAGGGCACATTTGCCAGTCCGCCTACCTATGATATTTATACATTATGATACTCAACTCAACTCAAATTGCTTTATTCAACACTCTCTTATTGATAGTCAATTGGAACAGTACCACCAGTTCGGAAGAGAAAATACCCTGACCCGAGAAGAACCGGCGACAGAAACGCAGCGGGTTTTTTTTTGTCTCAAGTATTATATAAACAGTCTAAATGAAATGAAATAGCCAGGAGGTGATCGTTTCATTCCCAAGGTGTGCTATCAATTATAAACTCATTAATTGTATAATAATACATTATACATATTTTCAAATAGGTTCTCACATCTAAGCACATTTGAATAGTGTTAAGCCGTTACCGAGACAGGACATAGCTGTATATATTTATACCTTTATGATCCTTCAAAAAACTGAAACTGAATAATCAGCTACATTTTCAATATATTTAAAAGGTTATATGAAAATCTTCACATACGAAATCCACGCTTTTAATCATGTATATGTTATTTTTATCGAATAATAAATCTTACTTATTTATGTAAAGTTAAAAATAACTTCTACTTATATAACAGCCTGGCCTCTACTCCGCTTGGGGCTCATTCCGTCACACTCAAAGCGGATTGATGGCACATGTGGTAGATTTTTATTGAAACTAGCACATGGAAAATTCAGAGTCTGTCTGTTGAGTTATAAGTTTTAAATTATATTTAAAACTTATAACTTATGAATTTTATATTATAATAGATCAGAGCAAACTTTAGAAGGGTCTACAAATACGAATTATAATAAATTTATTAAAAATATTTTTAAAAAGTGTTCATTCATAAAATCCAAAAAATCATAAATTTTAAATATACAAACATTTTCGTAATCTAAAAAAAAGAGTAACTAATTAGTTTCTTGCCGGTTCTTCTCGGTAGAATCTACTAGATTATATATAGTAGATTCCTACTTAATTGTTAAATGACGATTCAAAAGTGCTTGTAAAAGCCTACTTGAATAAAGTTTATTTTGATTTTGACTTAAAATGACACACCTATTTGAATAATAATCACTACATAGCATAAAACAAAGTCGCTTTCTCTGTCCCTATATCCGTACGTATGCTTAAATCTTTAAAATTACGCAACGGATTTTGATGCGCTTTTTTTTAATAGATATAGCAATTCGAGAAGAAGGTTTTTACATACATATAATGCAAAGAAAATACAGTAAAGAAACACTGATAATTTTAGAACTTTCTAATGTGATGTCCTAAATAAACAAGTTATGTAGTACATTTAGCTTTGCACTCGAGCAAAGGCGGGGCGGGTCGCTAGTATGCTTATAAAAGTACGTTTGTTTTGTCGATTTAAGCCGACATTCTTAACAATACAATTTATAAATTTGTGATCTTCAATACAGTTTTAAATAGATATAGTGACAATCAGTTAAAATAATAATTGATTATTTTATTAAATATACGTCCTTGACTTTGGTTATAGTTTTTGAGTGACTTGACCTAGATATTGAAAAAATCACTAAATTATATAGTTACGGATGTGTTGAAACATTAACGAAGGTGATATTTTTGCTAGAGAAATTGTCAAGAACACGACGAATTACTACTGGCCGTGTATTCTATGCGGCATATATAAAGATCAATCTCAGCCTACCTGCTATCAGTTGGACAGCAGACCTCAAAAGATAAAATGCAACAAATTGTAAGTTGGTTTGCAAGTTAAAGAAAATTCTTGATGGCTACGAGTATTACTTTTAGAAGATCTACATTCCGGAGGTATCGGTGAAACCTACGGCAATGCGATTCAAACATTCTAAATTATCCTGAAGAATGGAATTATCCATTTTCAGTTTTTATTCATAATTTTTAAAATAAATATTATTTATTACACTTCTCATTAAATGGAATAAATCACTTGCTTTCTTCCACTTGGAAAGTCGTAAAACAAGTACTTCAGATTGTATTCAATTTAATTATTATTTATTTTCAGATCATCTTCAGCGCCATTCTGGCAGTCACCCTCGCCGCACCAGGCTACCTAGGATATAACTCCTATGTACCTCTTGGCAAGTCAACTCTCACAACAAGCAGCCACTCTATCGACCATGGCAGCACCCACGTGCTACACACGCCTGTGTTGGCGGCCCATGAAGTGGAATACCACGTGCCATCAGGAAAGACAACAGTCACGAAGAGCAACCAAGTTGTGAACCACGGCAGCACCGCAGTGATCCACACCCCCGTGGTCCATGCCCCAGTGGTCCACGCCCCAGTGGTCCACGCCCCAGTGTTCCACGCTCCAACTTACTACACGTCTTACTCCTCTCCGCTCATCTCGTACAAAACCGGCGACTCCGCTGTAACTCACCAAAGCTCAACTGTGCACGAAACTGTCCCGGTTGTGCACTCATTGCCGCTGTACGCTTACCACCATTGATAATATTATTTAATAAATAAATTATTTTGCTCATAAATTTACTTTTTTATTACTAAATAAACCCGATACCATTTTTGAATTAGCCATATTCTTACTGTTCAAGAGGTGAAATTTTGGTTCCAATTTTATGATTCACGTTCGTATTTCATTCAAGGTAATGGAATTAATATTTAATAACACTCAACAGAAATCATCTGGGAATACTTTTCTCGGTTGATTGATTTTTTGTCACTATTCAAATATATTTAATTAACAGTAATGTCGAAATAAGCATGTGGAGATATTTAATTAAAGTGGGGAGAGAGAAAATTATTTGTAAAAAATATTTCTTAAAGTGTTGTCGTATTATTTTTTGCTAGATTTAGTGTTGGGTTTTCTTGGCTGTCACTGACTCCAAAAATAAAAATAATTGTAACTACATTACATAATCGTAGTCTGGCTTTTAAGTAGTGTCATATTTTTCATTTAATTTTACTTAGGAGAGGAACTCTAAATATATTTTGATCTTTGTTATTCATCGGTATGTGTTGATGTAGATATAAAGTGGGAAAACCTACTACCTACCTACTAATACTACTACTAATATATTGATAAGTAGAAAAAGTTAATTTATAATTAAATTTTAGAAGAATACTCAATTATTTTATTACATTTTAGTACATATTAATAAGTTTTGAAATAGTATATTGTTTAAAATCTTTTTTGTTGAAATTTTTGCTCGTTACCAGGTACAATCATAATGTTTGTAACGTTAATATTATTGAGTAATTATGCTAACTAAAAATATCGACGAAATTAATTAGTGTCTAATTTTGTATACTTCATCAGAATTTCAATACAATTAATTATTTCTATATTTAAATTAATTTGAGTACGTTTATTTAATACTAGTAATCGTCCGTGGCTTTGTTCGCGTTTTAGGATGTTGGTTTTTATTTTTTTTTATTTTCTTATGGTATAGGTTGGCGGACGACCATATGGGCCACCTGCTGGTAAGTGGTCACCGTCACCCATAGACAATGACGCTGTAAGAAATATTAACTATTCCTTTCATCGTCAATGTGCCACCAACCTCGAGAACTAAGATGTCATGTCCCTTGTGCCTGTAATTACACTGGCTCACTCACCCGTCAAACCGGAACATAACAATACTGTGTAATGTTATTTGGCGGTAGAATAAATGATGAGTGGGTGGTACCTACCCAGACGGCCTTGCACAAAGCCCTACCACCAAGGTTGTCACGAGTCAGGCATAAAAGCAGCGTATGTCCTTTCTTGGAATTTAAGTTTAAAGTAAAAGTAAAAGTAAAGTAACAGCCTGTACATTTCCCACTGCTGAGATAAGGCCTCCTCTTCCATTAAGGAGAGGGTTTGTAATATATTCCACCACGCTGTTCCAATGCGGGTTGGTGGAATGCACATGTGGCAGAATTTCGATGAAATTAGACACATGCAGGTTTCCTCACGATGTTTTCCTTCACCGCCGAGCACGAGATGAATTATAAACACAAATTAAGCACATATATATAGTGGTGCTTGCCTGGCTTTGAACCCGCATTCATCGGTTAAGATGTACGCGTTCTGACCACTGGGCCATCTCAGCAGCAAATTTAAGTTTGCTTCATACCAAATTTACTTAAAATTCCCTTCAGCGATTCGATCATGAAACAGCCACAGACAGACAGAATTATTTTCACAATCCAATTTATAATATCAATATAGATCATAACAAATATAAAAATCATTAACAATGATTGGATCACCCATTCTATCCTATCTTAGAAAAAAACAGCAATAATTTTGTTCTAAACTAGTTATATAAAATACGTATAAGGCTTGTTTTAAGGTTAAACGATTTAAAAAAAGTAAAACATCAACTATTAACCACGCTTTTTTACTAATTGTGATTAAGAAATAAGGAAAAATCGTTAATTATATATCGAGTTAAAACTTTCGTAAATACGTCAATATTATCGATTTATTTTGCTGATATTACTTATTATCGAAATTACACACTTGATAATTATTCATGTAAAAATATATCACCTTGTCTTACTGCTTATAACGGTGACAGAAAGACTGGAATTTTTTCGAACAGAAAAACAGATTTGCGTTTCAATGGTGAAATGGTACAAGCATGCTTGTGACCATAGAACGCGTTCATTATGACATGTAGTAATTATTTATTTATTTAAAACCTTTTTTATAATATTCTTATTTACATTATTATTAAATTTAGTGTAGTATGTGTATATATTGTTAAATATTCCGCTTTAATTTCATGGAAGGATCCCGTTTATCATTATTATGTATTACGACACGTTTATTATTCAAATAAATACTTCATTAATGTCAATCCACGAATATTGAATTTTAAATTCAAAAAAGGAAAACATAAAACAGGTCCGACTTAATTTTCAGTTGTATAAGCCATCTTTAATAAATAATAATATTTTAAAAAGCCAGCTACTATGTACGTCCCAATGTGATATAAAAAAAACCATTTGTAATATATAGGTAGTTCAATGCTTTACATTTTTGAAATAGAGTGAACGCATAATATAAAACAAAGTCTCTAGCCGCTGTCTGTCCCTATGTATGCTTAGATATTTCTAGAAGAATCTTAGAGAAGATTCTATACAATACGATAGGAATGTTTACAGAACTGTGGTTCTTTTTGTTCATAATTATTAAATTCAAAGTCGCTTACAAAGACATTTTACGTTCGTATGTTGCGGCTAGTTTCTTCTTACATAATACTCCTAGTCACAATACTTCAAAAGTAAGTTGATCTTGATAAAACAAAATAAAAACATTAATTAAAACATGAGCACAATAAAAATAAATTGGTAATTATCGAATTACAATTACCGAATCCAAATTTAAGTAAGATAATTATCATAATAGCTTATAAATAATACTTCTGTACAATTCAGATATTATTACAGACTTCTAAACAGTAATTGTGTGTGTTGTAACAACAATTACTTACAAATTGCCCACACGAATCAAATAGTTACATTGTTTTGTTTGTTCAGATTTTGCAAAATCGAAACGATTATGCAAATTAGCCTATTTGCGATATACGAGTGATTGCTCGCGGTTCTGCTTGATTTTTCACGTCAGATATCATGAATAAAAATTTTAACAAAAAAAAACGACTTCAAACAAAACATTATTTTAAAACAAATGAATATGCAGTAAAAGGTAATAAAAATAATAGCGTATTCAACATATTTTTTAGAGTCCTCCTAAGTAAAATGAAATGAAAAATATTAGACTACTTAAAAGTCGATTTACGATTATATAACGTAGTTATAGTTATTGGTATATTTGGAGCCGGTGTCCATTTATTTTCACATATCACAAATAAGCTTAGTCTTGTGTTACACTTTTGTGGTGTTGTTCGTTTAATAACATTTCTAATTGCTTGAAATACATATTATACTGTAATATATACATGAATTGGTTCACAAAATAATATTTATTTACGATTCAAAAATCAAAACTCATGTCTATGACCAATTTAACATATTATAATCAACTAATGTGATTGTATTTTTTAAATGTTAAAAAAGAGTAACTACTGTGTTTCTTGCCGGTTCTTCTCGGAACAATCTACTGTCCGAACCGGTCGTCACTTAATTGTAATATGACGATTCAAAAGTATTTGTAAAAGCATATATGAAAAAAGTTTATTTTGATTTTATTTAAAACTGTTTTTTTATTCGCGATGAATTAAGTTTATCAAAAAAACATATCAAACGCTAAAAAAATTTCGGATGTCCACATACGTGACCTCTAAATTTGAAATGTGTACAGATAGATTCGGATGTAATGTAATAAAAATGAAGGCGATATTTTATCAGAAGAAATTGTCAAGTACACACCGGTTATAAATTGGGGCATATATTTTAAAACTGCATATAAAAAGATCACGTCGGGCCTACTACCCATCAGTTGAACACCAGACGTTACAGCAAAATGCAACAAATTGTAAGTTATTTATGCTGACATTTATAAGATCATAAAAACTTTTACCGACTTTAAATTATACAAAAGAAATTTATATAAAACATTTTTTTTTAATAAAATTATTTATTATTTAAAATTTTATATAAGTTATTAAATCAGTAAAACCACCTCTGTAAATGAAAATAATTACGGCTAGGCGATCCAAAAATTCTAAAGTAGGTTATCTTGAAGAACGGATTATTGTTTTTTATTCATTATTTTAAATTGCACTTATTATTGAATGGAAAAAACCTGACGTTTTCTACTGAGAAAGTCGTAAAATAAACATTTCAGGCTATATTCAATATAATTATTGTTATAGATCATCTTCAGTGCCATCTTGGCAGTCACCCTCGCCGCTCCAGGCTACCTAGGATACAACTCCTACGTACCTCTTGGCAAGTCGACTCTCACAACAAGCAGCCACTCTATCGACCATGGAAGCACCCACGTGCTACACACGCCTGTGTTGGCGGCCCATGAAGTGGAATACCACGTGCCATCAGGAAAGACAACAGTCACGAAGAGCAACCAAGTTGTGAACCACGGCAGCACCGCAGTGATCCACACCCCGGTGGTCCACGCCCCAGTGGTCCATGCCCCAGTGGTCCATGCCCCAGTGGTCCACGCCCCAGTATTCCACGCTCCAACTTACTACACGTCTTACTCCTCTCCGCTCGTCTCGTACAAAACCGGCGACTCCGCTGTAACTCACCAAAGCTCAACTGTGCACGAAACTGTCCCGGTTGTTAACTCATTACCGCTGTACGCTTACCACCATTGATATGTTTTATAAATAAACTTTTTTTGTTACTGAACGACGTGTTTCATTATTTATTTATTTCTTTAAAACAATTACTGAAAATAACACATGTACCAAATTGGTATCCAAATATTAAATTGAATAATTATTAATTTAAATAAATGAAGTAGGTAATTATTAATACACAATATTTAATTTTAGTATTTTTTTTAATTTTATGAATGTGAAGTGAGCAAGAATTTAAGATTAAAACTATAGGCCGGTGCTTAGTTTTAATTAAAGCTACCTAATTTGAAAAATTATAAAAATTTCATCATGGCTGTTTAAATGTGACTTTCTTCGAATTTCAAAATTTAATGATTAATCAAATTCATGGTATTATTAATAATAGTGAAATTATTAATGATATATGGCAACAACAAACGGTCGAATTACCTACTTATGCCTCCGTATTCTGATATTAAATAATTTAATTAAACGCCGAAAACTTCAAACGAGCTTGAAGCATATAAAACAACATCTCCTTAAACGGCCTTGGAAACGATCTTATCTCATAAATCTAACTTTGACGAACCAACGAGATCCACCATCCGATAACGATGTCGCAATCCGTTTCATAGCTGCAGATGTCCAGCATACAGTCGAATAATTCATTTCATAACTACAAAAGAATAATTACCGTCGTCTGCGTTACCGTGTTTCGAAACGTTAAATTATCTTGTGAGACATGAGACGGCGATTCTCGATAAGTGAGATCTTGCGTGAATGAATGATATTTATTACCGACATCTGCTGCGGTAATGACAATAATCACTTACAATTCAATTGTGTGTCCTTGACTTTGTTTGCTTAAACATTGGAAAAAGGCTTATAAGATTTTGTTTTATGGAATACGTTTGCGGACGAGCATATGGGCCACGTGATGTTTGGATGGATGTTGAAAAAAATATTAAGTATTCCTTACAGTCAATGCGCCACCAACCTTGGGAACTAAGATGCTATGTCCCTTGTGCCTGTAGTTACACTGGCTCACTCACCCTTCAAACCGGAACACAACAATACTGCGTACTGTTGTTTAGCAGTAGAATATCTGATGAGTGGGTGGTACCTACCCAGACGGGCTTTCACAAAGCCCTACCACCAAGTAAATAAGAGTAGTCTTAACATCCTTTTCCAACTACGTGGACTATTTTTGTATTTCAAAATCATCTCCAACGACCGAAAAATCTATACTCATATTAAAAATAGGTCTATTTTGGTTATTTATATATAGGGAGTAATTTACAGAACTAATTTTTACCTTTTGAATATTTACTTTACCGTTTCATAAATTCAAAATAATTTGTAAAATAATACATTTGTAAAGAAGACATTTTATTCAATACAAGATCATACAGACGATAATAAAGCTTGGAATTAATACTCGTTGACTTCCAGGCGGGATATATTACATACATATACATATAATTGTAATAAACTAATAAGACTGTACTGCACTGTACTGCTGTAATGCAGAAACACAGGGTCCCGTTATGTAGAAGCCGGGGTCGTATCAAAAATTGTTGGTTTGCAGTAGAATAGTATATGTAAATAAATAAAGATGAGAAAAGAACACTATATACTATTTTCGAAGCTGATATCGTGATAAAACTATCTACGTATTTTTTAACCATAATTATTATAGTTATACAATTATGAATAATATAACCGATAATATTATGATAATAATTATCATTAGTGCATGCATCATTAATCAAAATCATTATTATATTTAAGGTCACACCGGTTTAAAGAAACAAGCTAATATACAAATGTCCATATTAATAGATATTTAAAAATATCGTGAATTCCTACCTTCAATTATTGATTTATTAATATAGCTATTTAATTTATTCCATTTTTTTCTTGCCAAATCTTCTTAGTAGGTTGGTAAGCATTGCTAACGTTTTACTCCTGTAAAACCACCTTCAAAATTGGTCATAAAAACCTACTTTTTTATTAAATATAAAAACGCTTATGTTGTCATTTTAAGAAATTTTCTTTACGTCGCTAATGCACTAGAGAACTTGATATGACTATAATAAGTCCCTTGTGCTTGTAGTTACACTGACTCACTCACACTTCGAAATCGCAACACAACGATAAGAAACCAATCTAATTGCACCATAAACTAGATTGCCCCCCAAATACTGTAATGAGCTTGCGTAGAAGGTCATGGAGCTAGACATATTTCGACCTTGAAAATTTTACATATATTTTAATATTTAGCAGAAATTCGGATACTAAATTGTAATTTTTTATTTACTTAATTGATTTCAAATTTATCTTATTTTATCCCATTTTAATTGTAATTATATTATTAAACTAACTCTTGCTACTTCGTGCGCCTTTGAATTTAACAAAAAAATTAAACTTAGTAATTTTTTTTCGGCTATTGTGATGTTAAGTCGTTGGTGGGAGGTAACGAAAGTGACGGCGGAGTGGTGATAAGGGCTACTCGCGGTACTGGACAGTATTTGGACATTGCAGCGTGACTTTATTATTATTTTATATATAAATCTAGCGATCCGCCCCGGCATCGCACAGGTACAATGCTTATACTAAACAAGTCCCGTTTATTCCCTTTCCCTTGGAAATTCTGAAGTATCCTAAAAATAGTTTTTAGTCGTTGCTATAACCTACTTGCATGCTAAATTTGAAACACCTAATTATTATAGTTACGGAGATAGAGCTAATTTGGTTCGAAAATATAAATCCCATTTATTCCCTATCGCGTGGGAATTTTGAAAAATCCCTTCTTATGCACCTCTAGGACACTCAAGGCTCACGTCACCCCAAATTTCAAGTCTCTAGGTCCAGTGGTTTAGGCTCAGTAACGGAACAGTTTTAGGTATATATATTAATTGATTATATAATAAAAGTAGTCTGATTGCCTTCAAAATCGATCCAGCTGTTCCAGAGCTTAGCTGGAACAATCAGCTGACAGACGAACAAAAATTTTCAAAAATATGATTTAGGTATATTTACTGTATATAGTATACATATGCATTCAGTAAAAAGCTGTTATTTTAATATTACAAACAGACACTTTAATTTTATTATATGTATAAGAAAATAGAAATTTAACTATCATAATAATTTGATTAATTAAAAAAGTACTTAAGTGTTTTTTTATTAATAAAAGGCCTTCAGATAATAAGCAATTTGTTTTAAGCACAGTCATTATCGGATATAATTAATTGCTTGATATAATTTACCTAACTGATCGAGTCTATCAAAATTTTTAACAACTACAAGACGTAAAAATTCTTTATGGTATCTTTAGATATAATTTTAAATTCCCCTGTTATAATACAACTGCGTGTTATTAGTGGCACTAATACTGTAACATTATTTTATCATTACAACAACAAACAAACAACAAAAACAGCCTGTCAATTTAGCCTACTGCCGGGCTGAGGCTTTCTCAGTTCCAATGCAGGTTGGTGGAATACACATGTGGCAGAATATCTATGAAATTAAAGACATGGAGGTTTCCTCACGATATTTCCTTTCACTGCCGAGTTTAAGATGAATTATAAACATAAATTAAGCAGATGAATATTCAGTGGTGCTTGCCTGGGTGTGAATCCGCAATCATCGGTTAAGATGCATGCCTTCTAACTACTGGCCCATCTCGGCTCTTATTTTATCGTTATTAAAGTTCAAAGTATTGCAACATTAAGTATCACTGAACTGGTACAGATAAAAATTAAAAATGATATTGAAATAACTATTAAATCCTTCTTTGACCACACAAATCCCTGCTGACGGACGAAAGCGAAAGGATATCGATAAAAATATACCGATCGTAATCGTAATTGGCGGTTGCTTATCTCAGATCTCAACTCGTTATCGAAATCTTAAAACAAATTATTCGCTACACATCTTAACAAGATAATTTCTTGGTGAGAAAATAATCGTTATTTAATATCGATACTTAATTAAGACTTGTTTAATGGGATGTCGTGTGTTCATTTATGTTGTTAAGATTTTAATTGTATGTATTTCTGTTGACTCGTGAGAGGATAACATGGCGTAATCATGAGCATTTTTTGTAATGGACATAAAACTCAATTATTCAGTTATATCTATATACATATATATTGCTAAGTGGAGCTAATTCTTGTTGACTTCCAGACATATTGCCTAGCATGCATGTTATTTTAACTACCATGGCTTTGTTTTGTAAAGTGTTACAAGTGTACCTACTTAGCAGAATCTGCATTCCGAACCGATGGTAGCTTTACTTAATGTTTATTAAATGAAGATTCAAAAGTACATTTCGATTTTGATGATTTCGATTTTGCAAATGTAAATTCCCTATACTCCAAATGCGTCGAAAAACTTGTGACAGCTCATTAGTTATCGCCCGTGGTGTCGCCCGCTTTCTATGGAGACAGAGTTGCCAGGTTAAATAATAAATTAAATATTTTACAAAACTAGTTTAAGCTAGATTAAAGTTCAATATTGATGTTCGAGTTCTACCAGTAGAATAAAGGTAATAGCGTAACTGAAAGACAGACATACAGTAAGAGTTAAATTACGAAGTTTTGGGTTCGATTCTCAGGTCAAAGTGTTGAGAAGTAATGTTGAAGAGAAATCGTTTTGAATAGCAGATAGCAACAAATACTTCAATGACAAATTTCTATCTATCTTCTGTTTCCTTTAGAAACAAGTTAACTGCTAGTACAAGAAAGTTTTAATGATTATTCAATAGTAGTTAGTGAATAATACATCGTAAGATAACTAACTAACCACCAAATTTGCGAGAAATTTGTTAATTATTAGATGTTCTGAACAATATTTAATATAGATATATCAGATTTCTCATGAATAGTCCTTACAGATCTACTTGGTGGTAGGGCTTTTTACAAGCCCGCCTGGGTAGGTACCACCCACTCATCAGTTATTCTACCGTCAAATAACAGTATTCAGTATTGTTGTGTTCCGGTTTGAAGGGTGAGTGAGCCAGTGTAACTACAGGTACAAGGCACAAGGGACATAACATCTTAGTTCCCAAGGTTGGTGGACCATTGACGATGTAAGGAATAGTTAATATTTTTTACAGCGTCATTGTCTATGGGTGATGGTGACCGCTTACCATCAGGTGGCCTATATTCTCGTCAGCCAACCAATAGCATAAGAAAAGATCTTCCTATGAAATGACTTAAATGAGTATCTAATCTGATATAAAAAATATTATATACTATATTTTTTTATTAATTTCCCAATCTCTACGAACAACCCTTATGTATATCTATATTGCAGATTACTTATACGTAACCAATAACCGTTAAATATATCTTTCAACAAGCCTACTAAATTACTGATAAAAAATTAATTACATGTAAAATTGAACGAGATAAAAAAAATGCGATGAGATTATTACTATAGATAAAAAATCGTGACACAAATTAAAATTGTTATTTTATGTACATGATTTTGCTCATTAAAAATAACATACATGAAAAAGAGCACGTGACACATTCTAAGTGTTATAGCATTGAAATACAAAAAGTATATGAATTTAAATAATTGTATTAACTAACATGATTTTGTACTTTTTAAATGTTAAAAAAAAGTAACTACTGAGTTTCTTACCGGTTCTTCTCGGTAGCTACTTTCCGAAACGGTGGTAGCTCGACAAGATTTGCCGTGTCAAATCCGCACATACTTGGGTTCTATAATTTATCCTGCTTAGTTCGTTGGTCTCCCATAAGGTTAGTGGTCGAGTAGCCCACTCTAATGAAGCTTATTTTGATTTTGATTTTTGATTTTGGCCGAAATGGATAAAGACCATACCGTTTGCAGTCATTTATGACAAAAAAGCGTACAATTTCTTATTATATAGATTCTAAAGTAAGTTCACGTATCAATTTAATGTAAAGGAAAAAACAAACACTTGCCTTTGCTGGTCTTAGCAACGGCCTGAAAATGGCTCACTGATAGGCCGAAAGTGAATTCGATTCAAAAGTGTTTGTAAAAGCCCACTTGAATAAAGTTAATTTTGATTTTGTTTTTTAAGAAATGCTGTTATGCTGTAGCCACATCATCTTAACTTGTTTGTGCTTGGGTACCCATCGTTAATTTCACAAATTAGTTAATTAACATTCCGAATAGTTTTGGGAAACTAGACTATACATCAATCACAAGGAATTTATATTAGGGAGAACTACGTCAATATTTCTGTTTTTTTTTTTTTTCAAATGTGGATAGCATTAATAGTGTGATGTTAATGAAGAGCCGAGATGGCCCATTGGTTAGAAAAGGCTGCTGTTGTTGTTATGTAATGAAGATGGTGATCATAGCAATGACGCCTATGATAACAATTATTGATTCATATCAAATACAGCTTTGATTTTCATCTTTAACTAAAAAAATTAATACCAATAGTACAAAAATATTATCAATTAGAACACAATATTTTCAATACTGAATTTTTATGTGTGTGTATCAACAAATAAGCAACGAGCAATCTTGTCCTTATTTAATTGCAAGATTTTCAATTCCAACGGTATTTCAGACGAAATTATCCAAAATTAAAAAAAAAAAACGCAATGTCCAATAGCATGCGAACTTGCAATCATGTTGAAATTCGCCTCGCTGCTCAGAACTCCTCTTATTTCGATATACAACCTACTTATACGTGTTATACGTAAAAAAAAAACCTTGGTTAAGTAGCTTTAGGTATATTTATCTTTGAGTTTGAATATTCAAATGTAAACATTGGACTACATCATATATATTACTCTGATCCCAATGTAAGTAGCTAAAGCACTTGTGTTATGGAAAATCAGAAGTGACGACGGTCCCACAAACAACCAGACCCAAGACAATATAGAAAACATGAATTTTCTACATCGATACGGCCGGGAATCGAACCTACTCGAGGTGGCGTACCCATGAAAAGGGTTTATTTTTGTCTTAAATTACTAGCTATAGTCTAGCATAGCATTTGCCTTTTTGAATTTTTGTCCGTTACAATTGTTATGACAATAGTTTTGAACAACATATTATTTAATAAGTTTTGATCGTAAAATGAACATACTATAGTTTTTACAACTTCGTGGCTTCTCTTGATAATAAAAATGCTTTGCTTTTTAATTTTAGTCCTAAAGGCGTTAAATGGTCAATGGTAACCAATGACATCGGATAGCTCATTCACACTTCCAACCAATCAACAAATGTTACAAAAAATTATCTTGCGGTGGGTGACACGATTATCATATTCAATAAATAAAATTAATTTATCATTTTAATTACTTACGCTTCTCATGCAGTAATTAAGACCTTATTGAGACCAGACTGAGAATGAAAAGATATATAAAGTTTAACACCGACTTGGCTTAGAGAAAATTTATTGATTTTTTCAGTAACCACATTCAGAAGCGGCCCGGAGTTTGGAAGTTAGCAGAATTTACAATTCCATGCTTCGGATAACGCATAATGACTTTGGTTTTGCGCCTAAACTTTATTCAGTTTTGCGGTTTATTCCGTGCCATCGAATCTTGAGAGTAATGGAATAGAAAGTGTTTAGACACACAAACTTGTGCACTATATTACACGAGTATGTCCTCCGTAATTGGTCGCTCGTAATAATGACGTGTCCATAATCCTCTACACCATCAGTTCATATTTTAATCTATATTAATATTATACATGTGAAAGTAACTCTGTGTTTGTCGCTTTTTCACGACGAAACCAACTAAACGAATTTGATGAAATTTGGTATGAAGCAAACTTGAACTCCAAGAAAGGACTAGTATTACTTTTTTGCCTGATACATAACAACCAACACCCTAAAACTCGAGCGAATCAGCGGGCGACAACTGGTAAGCATATAACTTATATTATTTATTAAAAAGTAATTCCTTCGACTTACGCCGTTGAGAAGGGGGAGACAAATGCTTAGTACATTTTTGTACCCTTTACAACGTGCTTGACAAAATTTAATCTATTACATTAGTAAGAATAGTTATAAAATATTGAAACTCGTCACTAATATTCTATAACGAGACTATATTATACTTTAAAGTAAGCCAATATTCATATAGGGACGTGGCTGAAGGGGTTCGTGCATCTTGCGTCATTGCCTAAGAACGAAGATGTACTCGTCTGCCTTCCTAAAATAGCTTGAATAAACATTCATTTTACCACTACATATAGGTATGTGCTTAATTGCTGTTTATATTTCATCTCGTGCTCGGCGGTGAAGGAAAACATCGTGAGGAAACCTGAATGTGACTAATTTCATCGAAATTCTGTCACGTGTGCATTCCACCAACCGGAATTGGAACAGCTTGGTGGAATATGTTCAAAACCATCTCCGTAATGGAGGAGGAGGCCTTATCTCAGCAGTGGGAAATGTACAGGCTGTTACTTTACTTTTAAAGTAGTAGTAGTAAGTATGTTTATTTAAAAAGTGAAGTTACAACACATCTGGAGCTGAGCAGGTCTTCGGTTAATGTGTCCAAGGTTCTATTAATTAATCTGGTAACCGATTGCGTTTCGTGGCGAAACTGATATTAAGATCAAGATATCAATAGTTATAAAAAAATGCAATAGAAAATCATTGATTCAGCATGTTTATTGCAAATACTTTATTTTAGGAAGTAGGTGAGAAAATGCCATCTATTTCTTAGGTCTGTGACTTTATGTCACAGTCAACGTTACTTGTCTTGGTTCCTAATGTAAACTTCCTTGTGGCTGTACTGTTATACATTATACATTTTCGGTCTGTTACTTTAATCGTAGAGTACTAAAAGGTACTACGGTAATCCTAGCTCCCATCTTTGCTTACGATTGGGCAAGGGGTTCTAGTATTTGCCTCATATTGAGTCAGGATATCTCTTTTCCATTTTTTTTTTCAAATTACTTCAGATGTTTTTACGCGATACCCGCAAATGACTCCAGAAGTCTTAACGAGATAATATTTCTAAAAACATGCTGCTATAATACGATACTAAATAATATTAAATTCAACAGTGTAGTAAAAGCTTTTAAAGATAATTATGGCAATTGTCTAACTATGGTACTTTTAAATATAAACAAATTTTAAGCAATTTATAAAAACAGCCTAAGCGCCTACTGATAAAATATGAATGAATCATCTCAATAAAATATTTAATTACAGGATACATAATCACAATAGTAATATTACAAATCGTAAACATTTGGACTCGCTTAAAGCAAAGTTACGCAACTTCAACTTGACTCGAGTGAACTTGGCATCAGCCTACTTGAACGAAAATCATGTTCTGTTTACATTGATATATGCATAACTCCCGGCGTGTAACACTTTAAGGCTACGAATGTATAAATAAGAAAGTCGGCGTGGATGCGGCAAAAAATCTCTACATAGTATAAAACAAAGTCACTTTCTCTGTCCCTGGATCCCTATTTATGCTTAAATCTTTAAAACTATGCAACGGATTTTGATGCGGTTTTTTAATAGATTGATAAGAAGGTTTTTGTACATAATATATTGACAATATTGTAAAGAAACACTGATAATTTTAGTCTAAAATGTGATGTCGTAAATAAACAAATTTTGTAGCATATTTAGTATCAGTATTGCACCCGTGTGAAGCCGGGGCGTGTCGCTAGATTTTTTTTGCTTAAAGAGCTGAAGATTTTGTTTGATTTAGCTGTTATTTTCATTTATTTATTTATTTAGCTTCATTAAAAGTATAACACCTCGCCTCATTGCCACCACAGGTGACAGGAGGGCTGGTACGTTTTTTGCCCAGAGGATCGGAATTGCGATTCAACGGGGAAATGCTGCTAGCATTCTTGCCACCATTCCACGCGGTCAAGATTTATATAGTAACTAGTTTTAGTTTATTTTTGTATATATTTAAGCATTTAATGTTATTAATTCATACGTTAATAAACTATATCTACATCATATACTAAAAGGGTCAGACAAGTAAAGCTTATCAAATATAAAAGCGGAATATATCTTATTTATATATTAATTTGACGACCTCCGTGGTCAAGTACATTGATTTTCACGGGTCTTTACTCCGAGGTCCCAGGTTCGATTCCCGATGTAGAAAAAATCATAAGTTTTCTATGTTGTCTTGGGTCTGGGTATTTGTGGTACCGTCGTTACTTTTGATTTTCCATAACACAAGTGCTTTAGCTACTTACATTGGGAACAGAGTAATATATGTGATGTTGTCCAATATACTTATATTGTAATTTCTCAGATGCTGAATTCAAAACTTCCTTATGTCGATAAGGGTCACTGATTTCAAGGAAATTGTACAAAATAAAATTTAATTTTATAAAAATACATTAATAAAGTATATACTTTTTATAATTTTATTAAAATATAAATTGTTATACCACTTATTAAAGCCGTAGCAACAATCTCACTAAATGCCTTATCCATTAAAGCTCGTACCGTATCACCTCAGGCAATTTAATTTCAAGTACGCGGCCCGCGAGCATTGTAGAATTTCGGCGGTATAAATACGGCGTCCGGCGGTACGATTGTTAGATAATTCGGCAAGCTTGACTTGAAAACACCAATCTACCAACAACAAAACCCCAAATCACCAAAATGCAGAGATTCGTAAGTTTTATTTTGACTAAAGGGGTTGGATCAAATTTGGGATATTGGAGCTTTAATCGGAATTGTTTTCAACTTTTCATCAATATAACATTTTGTGTTTTGGCCAAAGATTTGGGCAAATTTGGAACTTTTATCGAAATGTGTTTGACTGTTTTTTGTTTTACTTTCTCCTTTCGGAAATTATCTTTAACAAGTTGTTAATCGCGTAAATATTTTATTAATATATTTAAAACGTTAATGCTTCAATGTCGCAATAACACAGATACTATCTTAACCCAAATCAAAAAAATTGGTTCAAGGTAGATAAATATGTCTTAAAATTATAAAACACTTATAATTAAACTTAAATATAATATATTCGAACAAATTACAGCCAAATGAAAAATTATTTCGAATTGTCAAAGAAAGTGAAACGGTATTTTGCAGTTTTTAAACTATTGTCATATTTCTAGGTGTATCTCCTAGGAAACAGATTAAGTGCACAAAGCTATAAGGAAGAAAATTCAGATTGACTATAACTTCATTTACTTTACAGGTAGTTTTCGTTGCTTTCCTCGCCTGCGCTGCTGCCGCTCCCGCTCCTGGACTTTTGCTGTCTCACGCTACCCCAGTAGTCGCTGCTGTCCACACTGCCCCCGTGGTCCACGCTGCCCCAGTAGTCCACGCCGCTGTACCAGTCATCGGTTCCAAGACTACAATCACTAAGAGCAGCCAATTGGTCAACCATGGCTCCCCCGTCGTGCACGCTGTCCACGCTGTCCACACCCCAGTGGTCGCTGCTGTCCCCGTTGTGAAGACCGCTGTTGTTCACGCTACCCCCGTGGTCCATGCCCCAGTGGTCCACGCTGCCCCTATTGTCCACGCTGCTCCAGTCGTCCACGCTGTCGCCCCTGTTGTTGTCAAGACCGCTCCTTCCGCGGTTGCTCACAGCAGCTCAGTCGTCCATCACTCCGCCATCAAGGCTATCCCAGTCGTGGCTGTCCATTAAATGTGATATATCTATTATAAACGATGCCTTAGAATAAACTGATTACCTCCGAAATATTTTCTTTCATTCTTCACTATGCTAACATATTCTATCATCAGTCAAATTGTTGTTATCAACCAAAACAATATTCCTCATTAAATAAATAAATAAATACCTCAGAAAATATTATCAATAAAAATATTGATAGACAAAATAAATCAACAAATATACCTTCTAATGTTAAAGCAAGTGTAATTAATTAATGAATACGTTAATTACACTTCTAAGGAATCGAACATGAATTTTCTCCGTATAGGGCTTGGCGCAACGATTTCTCAAAGCTAAATACAATTATAAAAATAGCAATTTACATCGATCTACAAATATTCATACAATTATTTCATTTATTAAATGTTAATTGGGAAATATTTTAATTCAAAGTAAATATAAATTAAGGATCACTCCAATCAAAAGAATGATTATTTGTTTATATTTTTCCAAGTGTTGGTTTCCAAGTATATTCACATAGTATCTTTATAAATTAAAGCCTATGTGTTATATTAACGTATAAGATATACTACTGTAAAGTTTAATAAAAATCCATACAATAGATTTTGTTTGAAGAAGTAACATACAAACGTCAGTTTTTTTATTATTAGTAAAGATTACACATTTTTCATTTAAGCAAAACTTGGGTCAACGAAGTTGCTTCTATAAGATAGCATAGTTAAGTAACGAATATTAAGAGATTGATAAAAATCCAACACGTCAAGCAAAAGTGTGTTAACTTCTCCCTCAAAGGACATAATTAATTGATTACACTTCTACTTATAAATAAATGGTTATATAAACTGTACCTACCAATATGTATGATACTATGTTGGTCAATTTATGCTTTGATATTAAGGAAACTGAGCAGTCGTTGACTTAAGACTATTGTAACTTAGAGAGCTGGAATGAATCATAAATAATTGTTGCATATACACACATATTACTAAATACACACTCATAGCACGCAACATTATACATAAATACACAGACACACGCACACACGCGTGCCCACATAATAGTAACTACTATTTTAATTCGTTACTTAGATTGGTAAATAATTTCTTTTTTGTTTTTATTTTTGTTTTTACTTTTTTTTATCTTTTTCATTTACTTTTATTATAAGAAACAAATTTGTAACCTAATATCTGAGAAGGAACTGACTTCCAAAACACAGCGAAAGCTAGTTTGGATTCAGTGAGAAGGCGACTATATACCTAATTAAGAATTGGTTGCATTGAAATAATAAAAATAGTAACATTTTTATCGTAATAAGTATATAAGTAAATAAATAGTACTTGTTAACTACCAGGCAGGATTACATACATATATGATTATATTTACCAAGCTATGACTGTATTTTAAATGTCAACATTTAAAAATAGTAACGACTGTATTTCTTGCCGGTTATATTCATTAGAATCTACATTCCGAACCAGTGGTAGCTTCACTTAATACAGTTGTTAAATGACGATTCAAAAGTGCTTGTAAAAGCTAACATTTGATTGATTGATCGTTTGAGTATAGACTAGTATTTACGCACATATATTAGACAAACGTACACGTAAAACTGTCAGGCTTTGTATCATACAATACAATTTATACAACCAATAGAAATAGCTGCCTATCGCGCCATTCGACGCTATCCGTCGCTATAGATTCTCGCGTCAGTACAACCCGAGAAAGCAAGTGCATATAAATCGACGTGTCATATTGACGAATATCTTTTAGGTCATATGATATTACAAGTTATTACTTTTGTGTAAAGATCATATTCACATAAGAAAAAAATATTGATAATTTGGTATGGCGTACTTAATTCGGATGTGATTAGTTTTACGAATTTCGCCAAAGCTACATCTAAGTTGTGTCGTACTATACTTATGCTATTGTACTAACCTAACCTACTCCGAGTAGGTTGGGTAAGTACATGGAAATTTCATTGAACATTAAAAGGAGATTCACCCATCGGACATTTCCAAGCTGCTTTCATTTACGTGCAATTTTATCAACATTTCCATGCACGTGTGTACATGAATCATGATTACGTTTACACATAAAATATCACGTCGAATGAATCTAGGTGAAAACGCCATTTGTATAAAATTTTCCGTCGCATTTTAATTAAGAAAAGTATACATCATACCTTTATTGGATTGCGGTGTGATACACGGAAAAATAAAGGCTCGTGTCACACGGTACGACTGTATTTTTTACGGAATAGGTTGGTGGACGAGCATATGGGCCACCTGTTGGTAAGTGGTCACCATCACCCATAGACAATGACGCTGTAAGAAATGTTAACTATTCCTTACATCGTCAATGCACCACCAACCTTGGGAACTAAGATGACATGTCCCTTGTGCCTGTAATTACTCTGGCTCACCCTTCAAACCAGAACACAACAATACTGCGTACTGTTGTTTAGCGGTAGAATATCTGATGAATTTGTGGTACCTTCCAAGGCGGGCTTGCACAAAAACTGTATTAAAAAGTTTCGGAATGAAGTCGCAATTGGAAACTTTTTATTGAATTCAATAAAAAGATTCATAAGGTTATTTTATTTAAAAAAGTTTGAACGATAATTTTTAAGGATATTGTTTTTTAAATGTAAGTATCCGTGACGTAAGCTTATTGATGTTGACTTGATTTTTTTTAACTCTTACGTTCTACCGTTAAGTGATTGAGATCTCCACTTAAAACCGAGTAAACTGTCTGTTTACTTCGACGTTTTAAAATTATAAAAATACCCTATAATATCATGGAATAATATATTATCACTTCATATCATATTTAATTGTTTTAATTTTCATGTGTCGTTTAAGGTACAAAAATATAATATGTGAATATATCCGTTAATAATAAGTTAGTTTTGAGTGATATATTACCATATCTTACTTATATTTTTATATGCAATAGGGGTAGTTGACGTGACGTAATCTAGTTAAATCGAATAAATTTGCAATAAAAAGTCATTAATCAAAGGAAATGTACTTAAATAACTTAAAGACAGCTTAAATAAAACATATCAATTATTTTGTACGACAAATACACATTTATATTATGATATTGTCTAGTCGCTAGTTTGTAATGGCCCTCAAATTCGAAACGAAATGTTTGGCGTGACACAGTCCACGTTAATTCAAAAGCCATACCTTACCATTTGGGGTGTAGAGATGAAATTTACGAATGTTCCAGCGCGAATATAAATTGGAGGGAAAACCGTTGATTTTATCATTCGATTTTATCATTTTTACGAGATCAAAAATGTATCGCTTGGTAAGTAAATAAATTTATATAGATTATATATTTATTTATACAACAACAACAGCCAGATAATTTACCACTGCTGGGCTAAGGTCTCCTCTCCCTTTGAGGAAAAGGTTTTGGAACTTATTCCAACACGCTGTTGCGGGTTGGTGGTATACACATGTGGCAATATCTCTATAAAATTTGTCACATGCTGGTTTCCTCACGAAGTTTGTTTTTAGTTATAATAAAACATGTATCTATATACAAAAATAATATTTTCTTTGTAGATAACTATCTACAGGGCTCTATGTAAACAAGCGTGGGTACATCCCACCCACAAGACCTTTTTATACTAGCAAGCAGTTATTCTTAGTATTGTTTTGGTCCGGTTTGATGGTACAAGGAACATAACACCGGCGTTGTAACTAATGTTTAATATTTCTTACAACGCCCAAGTCTACAGCCACTGGTGACCGCTTACCATCAGCCCAATTGCCCAGCACATTGCATCAGCACAAGATAATTAAACATGACCATTGACCATATAATGAAAGAAGATGAATACTATGTACAGAGATCAAAAGAAGAAGTGCAGACCACTTAACTTTGCTATTATATTAATTATACTAACTGTACCCGCGTGAATTAAAAAGATATTGTAGCCTAAGTTACTCCCTATTATACCAGTTATCTGCCAGTGAAAGTCCCGTCAAAATCGTTTCAGCCGTTCCAGAGATGTATAAAACTTTACTAATTTTCTATTTACAGGTAGCTATTTTGGCACTCTTGTCGGCAGCGAATGCAGCTCCCGTGCACTACGCACACTATGGCCTGTGGTTCCATCATACGCCGCTCCTCAAGATCCACCCACCGATCATACGCCATACACCGATCCTCCACCAAGCGCCACTCGTGCACACCCCCTTGGCAGTATCTCACGTCGGCTTTTATCACCCTCCTTATCTACTACATACTCCTTTGCTGCTTAAAAAGTAACAATGTCGCTTAAGATGTTTTGCGTATTGGACGTGCTCAGATTAATAAACAGTATAGAGTTCAATGACCCAAACATCAATGACAGCAATTGTTTTCTTAAATCTTGTATGTGTTGGGGTAATTAAAGTTAACACACGACGTCTTGTACTGACGACCATAAATTTGTTACTGTGATTGAATCAATGTACATGCACAATACACACACACACACACACACATATACTTAGATTTTAGCAAATACATAATTAACAATGTAATATAACTCTTATTGCTATCTAATTACAACTGTTTTCATTGTTCTACATTTCGTATTTTTATATTGGAATATCATATAGAAGCTAACTATATTTTCATTACTCTGTATTTTTACATATAATTATTCTTTTTACTCGTTAATTTTAACCAAGTTGTTCGCCTTTTTAACAAAACGACCGATTCGTGTACCGCGACGGCGAAGGGCCGTGTACTGTCATGCCCTCCTCCTTGCCACCTTTTAATTCACCCGTTAAAAGTACGAGGCCTGTAAATTATTAATGTAGTTTATTTTACTTTAACAGTGAAAGACAATTCTCTGATTTATTTTACTCTATATATTAATAAATATCAACTATAATGTTTCATTACTTACACTCGTACTGGTATTCCAGTAAACTTTGTCTAACCACTACAATATTTCAAACATTTTGTATAATAATACTTAATATAAGTAAACCGTGTATTACTGTTTTTAAGTCAATAAATAATTGATAAATATTTTTAAGTGTGTTCCTATCTTTATCTCATTCTCTCTTAGTCGAGATTTCATTTGACCTAGAATTCTAATCCTCTAGAATTTAGGTTATTGGGGAAACTAACCGAGCCTGATTAGAGATTCCCTTGGGATTGTAAAATATTCCTGACCTATATATTAAGTATCCCAAATTTCACGCTATAATATATGCTACAGCATTGTGTCTCTCTTAGATTCGATATATCTAAGTCTCATATAATGTTGTCTTAGATTTTCGCGATTATTACACATTGAAATAAAACTACCGGGTAACTAAACGGGTAGACTGACTAGGACTACCCGTGACCACGAACGCTGTAAAGTGCACGAAACGTCGGGATGATAAAAATAATTAATTTACGCGATTTAAATCCGTTAAAACTAGTTTTATTTCTGAGTCTCATAATTATTAATTAGTATACTTCATCAAATTCAGCAATAATCACAAGCACTTCTAAATTTTAACTTAATATATATCTAACATCATCTCTTGTGTGTCGGTTAAATATGATAGTTTTTAATTTCTCTAAATAATCACAAATATTATTTTTTTTTTATTTATACCTATTAAATTAGGAGAATACTACAACATTTTTTATGGTATAGGTTGGCGGACGAGCACATGGGCCACCTGATGGTAAGTGGTCACCATCACCCATAGACAATGACGCAGTAAGAAATGTTAACTATTCCTTACATCGTCAATATGCCACCAACCTTGTACCACCAACTTTTGTCATCCAGTTATTCTTATAACTACATGTTTAATTAGGTAGTAAGCCTATATATATGAGTTTTCCATTTAATTTTGCAATTTAAATTAAAACAAACATTTTATAGTCAATTCAATTGGACATAAAATAATATGAATATGTATTTTGATACCATGCTTACGCATATGGTTAGCGCCTGAAACAAAATAAAAGCAAATATTTTGATAGTTAAAATTGTAAACACAAAGTATCAGGCGTTATTTAACCATGTACCATTATCGATTACCATAAATGAAACGAATTGGACCTTGTCTTTGACACTATTACAGATATAAATAGTTTTGATCATATATAGATACGTGTAAGCACCTTGTAACAGTATAGAGTAAATGGCGAATAAAGATTAGTCAAAGAAACTATTAAATGATTCGTAATTAACTAACGACCCGCCCCGGCTTTGTACGGTTGGAAGACTGATACTAAATATATTACACATTTATTTATTTACGATATCACATTACAAACTTCTAAAATTATATTTGTGTTTCTTTACTATATTGTCCCTGTATTACACCTTTTTTATAGTATAAGTTGGCGGACGAGCATATGGGCCACTTGATGGTAAGTGGTCACCATCACCCATAGACAATGACGCTGTAAGAAATGTTAACTATTCCTTACATCGTCAATGTGCCACCAACCTTGGGAACTAAGATGTTATGTCCCTTGTGCCTGTAGATACACTGACTCACTCACCCTTCAAACCGGAACACAACAATGCTGAGTACTGTTATTTGGCGGTAAAATAACTGATGAGTGGGTGGTATCTACCCAGACGGGCTTGCACAAAGCCCTACCACCAAGTAAACAAATTAAGATGATACTAATATAGACTTACAGATTAAACCCTCCACCTATAACGCTTTGTAGCATTCAACAATTAGAACAATCTTATTTTTAGTGTTATTCAATTTCATATCTCATAGAATTACAATCGTAAATATTTATTGGTTAAACTTAGTATTGCGTTATCTGGAGTCCTGTCCCCAAACTAGGGTATTACACCCGTGTAATAGCTGACCCTTTTACCTTCGCAAGCATTCAAAACCCATTCAATAATTTAATGTATTTTATTGGTTAAAATTATTATGTAAATTGTTTAAAATACATTTTTTTTTTAAATACGGTATGTATTTCAAAGTGCACTCACGAAATCGATATTACAATAAATAAATGTACTTTATGACGGTGACACATCTATGCATTAGTTTAATCAATATAGCCAGTTATAAAATGAAATGTCAATTAAATAAACGCGATTCGTGACCGCATTGCCGCTAACCTTATCTGACATTGACTTTAGCGTGTGACACCATAACTCTATCTTGTCTTGGATCATTGATATTATCTCTTGCTGTTGATTAATTAAATGTAAAAATACTTCAATTTGACGTTTAACATTTAACAACAGTATTTTAGGAAATGATCAGGGATGAGTAAAGTAAAGTAACAGCCTGTATATTTCCCACTGCTGGGCTAAAGCCGCCTCTACCATCAAGGAGAGGGTTTGGAACATATTCCACAACGCTGTTCCAATGCGGGTTGATGAAATGCACATGTGGTAGAATTTCGATGAAATTCGACACGTGCTGATTTCCTCATGATGCTTTCCATCACCGCCGAGCACGAGATGAATTGGAAACACACATTAAACACATATATATAGTGGTGCTTCCCTGGGTTTGAACCCGAAAGCATCGGTTAAGATGCACGCGTTCTAACCACTGGGCCATCTCAGCTCCTTAGGGATGAAAGTTGTAGTAACTATTATGTACTTTAATAGTCTTTTTTTTTTGGGAAATATCTTTATATTTAAAGTAATTTCGATGCTCAGTTATAATCGAATGGAGATACTAAAACGAAATCTATACCAATTGAGAAAGTAATTATTTTTAATTATGAAAATCTGATTCTCTTAGAACAGCATACAGAAAATATATGAATAAATATAAATAAATATGAGACAACATCACATACATTACTCTCATCCCAATATAAGTAGCTGAAGCACTTACCAATGACGGTAACACAAACACTCAGACCCAAGACAACATAGAAAACTAATGGTAATATTCATCTACTCTGCCGGGAATCGAACCCGGGACCTCAGAGTGGGGTGCCCATGAAAACCGGTGTACACACCATTCGACCACAGAGGTCGCCAAATTTTGATTATGATTAAATACGAAGCTTAAGATCACTTTTTTTAATTAATCATTTTTATATGAAGTAATTTATTTGAATTAAGAATTTTTAAAATCAATTAAAAAAATAAAATAATGTTAGAAAACGTCAATTCCTTTTTTTAATTTGGTTAAATAGATAGGCAATATATTATGGTTCAATTGGTGGTAAGTGAATAAAATTATTATAGTAAATTATCATTAATTTTCTATGTTGTCTTGGGTCTGGGTGTTTGTGGTACCGTCGTTACTTCTGATTTTCCATAACACAAGTGCTTTAGCTACTTACATTGGGATCAGAGTAATGATATTGTCTCATATTTATTTATTTAATATATTTATTTATAATCATATCATAGTTATTATTTCAATTTGAAATCCAAAACATTATACAAGATCGATTAATCATTCATCGGTTATGGAACCTAATATTATATGGTAATGAGCAAATAATTAAAAATTGTGTAATTTACTATTTATCCTTTTACACAAACAATAATTGCCAATTGTTTTGATATCCGCATTTATTTGTAATAGTAAATGACGTCATAGCGAGCCGAACTCAATATTATTGTCCTTGTATTGTGTTTATTTAGTAGATGATTTTTTTACTACATTTTTTTTTAATAACAAAAGAATTAATAACGTAAAAAGCTTAAACAAATATGAACTAAAACTAGTTACTGTATAAATCTTGACCGCGTGGAATAGTTGCAAGAATGGTAGCAAAATTTCCCTGGGCAAAAGACGAACCAGCCCTCCTGTCATCAGGAGAGGCACCAGTCTCTTAGCATCATCACAACTAATTCCACGAGGCTCAATAAGAGCAGGAACGTCGATGGTGGCAAGAGTCCTTTTGTTATGTCATTAAGAGAATCGTGGCGGAAAAGCCTGCCTGAACTCCTTGGGCAAGAGAGACCATGTAAACCGAGAGAGATGTTCATATGTTATAAACATAATTATATTAGAGACTAAGTCAGCTGAAGTGGCAGTGGTGGGTGATAAGAAGTGGATAAGAAGGGCCGAAGACCAGGCTCAGTGGCGCTCCTTGGGGATATCTATGCTCAACAGTGAACTAATACAGGTTGATTATGATGATGACGGCGAAACATATATATTATAACAATACCATGTACATTTAAATTATAATATAAAAATAGGTCGTAAAGATTCCAAGAATATTTGATATGTATTATATTAAATACTATATAAATATGATATTTTATACATTATGTTTATATGACCATCCTATACATGTATGTTGTTATGTATCTATAATAATATCAAAAAATACATAACCAGGGTAGAGGATGGTAAATTTTAATTTTTAAACATAAATGTCTGGAATAAATTGCTGCTCAGCGACAATACTACCTGTTCTTTTGTATTTTTATATTTATAATAAATCCATTAAATTATATATATATTTTTTAATAAGAATTCGTTGCAAAATTTACTTTTATTAATACCAGTTTCCATTTTTAAAAAAATCGTTATAAATCACATCATTATTCGTTATTTAACATATGATCTTTACATGATGGAAATCTACAGATAGGCTTAGGAATTAATGATAAATTCTTCAATTAATGATAAATATCAGGATAAGCTTCAATTAATGATAAATATCAGGTAATTATTGTAGTTATTTATATTATATGATATTATAATTATTGCACACAAAGACAAAACTATTACGGCATCATCAAAGTTGAGGAAACGCAATATACACATTTAAACGGACAGAAATTATAACAATACAAAGTAATATGAGGACACATAAAAAAAAAGAGTAATAGTAGATAATTATTGCATTATTCATTTCTTTACATTTGTAAGTCTGTGGTTACCATAAAATGAACCTCGTTTTCGCAAGTCTATGTTTAAAAAAAATAAGGGCAGTATATATAACTCGTTTGCACCTAGCATGCTTAAACGACGCTGACCCTTCAAGATGTCGCGACATCTCTTCATCGTAAGTCTAAGATTTCACTTTTTATTCACAGTACTAATAATTAAACACAATAAATTAATATGAAAATATGTTATTAATTAAAAGTGAAAAAAATAAAGTGACAGTTATTGTAACAGTAACAGTAATTTGTGTTTATAATTCATCTCGTGCTCGGCGGTGAAGAAAAATATCGTGAGGAAACCTGCATGTGTTTAATTTCATCGAAATTCTGCCAAATGTGCATTCCACCAACCCGCATTGAAACAGCGTGGTGGAATATATTCCAAACCCTCTCCTTAATGGAAGAGAAGGCCTTATGCCAGCAGTGGGAAATTTACAGGCTGTTACTTTAATTTATTAATTAATATTACATAATTTACAAATGATTTATACGTAAAATATTTTGGCAGTCTTTAAGTAGATAAGTTAATTTAAACAAACCTAGATCAGAGTCAGTCTTTCGAATATCGAAGTATTACAATGAATAATTAATCATTAAAAAAAATCTATCATTTCGGAAAGTCCTTGGACCTGAGGCGAACCGGCAAAACAAACTCCTAGGGACTTTTCTTTTCTATATACTTTCTATACCTTTTTTTCGACAAATGTGTTTTCAATGTAACATTTCGTATTTCTGTTTGAAAAGGCCTGAAGGCGATCGTTTCATTGTTGTTATTACAATGTTTGTTATTATCGAATAAATCATTATTTTTAACAATAACGAAACAAGCAAATATACCTTAACATTTTTCTTAATTTTCCGGAATGGTTGTAAAATTGTAAAAATTGCTGTACAAAATAATTCTTAATCCTTTCTCGGTATCATTCGTAACCTTATGCTGTGTCTGTGCGTGTGAGTTGTATGATATAGTATGTCGTATTGTGGAAGTAACTAAAATAAACAAGGCGAACTAATATCATATGCATATAAAGAAACCTGAGTTCGAATACCAGCTAAGGCAAATTAATTATAATTTTTTCCGTCCAAAATTTTTTATTAAATTATTTTATTCTGTATTTTACAATAGCAACACTAAGGTTTTTCGGGGTAGGTACCACCCACTCATCAGTTATTCTACCGCCAAATAACAGTACTCAGTATTATTGTGTTCCGGTTTGAAGGGTGAGTGAGCCAGTGTAACTACAGGCAAAAGGGACATAACGTCTTAGTTCCCAAGGTTGGTGGCACATTGACGATGTAAGGAATAGTTAATATTTCTTACAGCGTCATTGTCTATGGGTGATGGTGACCACTTACCATCAGGTGGCCTATATGCTCGTCCGCCAACCTATACCATAAAAAAAGTTAAGTTATATTATTTTCCGAAGCAATTTAAGCCGGTCTGTCCTTCGTTGATATCCCGGTCGTGTAGAATAACCATCCCATCAGATAGCAATCAGGGAATAGAAAGCGAATCCGTATTTACGCACACACTTACAATAATTTTCCAAATCTGATGTCTAGACTTTAAGCCACCGTGGGCGAAAATTCGGTCAAAAAATAAATTAAATATACATATTTAGACCATGAGACAAATCATTTTAAGACTATTACCAGCTTTAAGAAAACAATAGACATATAAAATTATGAATACTCAAAAGAAACAATAACTAATGCAAAAGCAGATTTTAATTATTGAATACAAATCATTTCTATGTAAATTTAAAGAATGTTCTCATTTAAATTTATATATAAAACGAATTATTATATATAAACATCGTGTTAATTAACCAATTTTCATTTCACGGAATCTCGTAATTATATGACAACGCCATAGTGATTGTAGAAGTTTACTTGTTTAGATTATTATTTGATTTAATTAAATTTATATTTATTTTTATATTTAATAAGCAATTCCAGGAATACGAAAAAAATATTACGAATTTTCATCACAAACTTTATTGTTGTCTTTCAATTAGAATGAAAATTTATTTATTCAATGCGTTTATGAATCGATTCCATTTGACTTTATTATGTACACTATATTGTAGATTATTGAATTTTTTTTATTGAAAGTTTTCTAGTATAGTATTTAGTATTGCTACACGTGTGTAACATAACTATTATATATACAGCTGCTATAAGCTTTGGTAATACATAGAATATATTAATAATTACAGAAGTACTCTTAGTAGATACTTAGTAGGTTACTTTAAGTAAATATTGACACATTGAGTAATTTAATAACATTCATGATAAAACACGTTTTTTAAGCTGGATAAGATATATAATATACTTATTTTGTTTACAGATTCTCGTCACAATTTCCTTGGCAGTTGCAGCACCATCACCAGGAGTCCACTTCTCGGTACACTCAGCGCCACTTGTACACACTCCTGTGATCCATCATCCCTATGTTCATCACGTACCAGTGGTACACAGCGTGCCAGTGCACACGTACCACCAAGTACACACCGTACCGCTCGTCCACAGTCCCGTGGTACATTATAAATTAAAATCCCACTATCATATACACGGTTAATAAAAGTGTTCATTAATTTCTGTTCTTTCTTTATTTTTATTTATATAATATAATTATTACACACGGTGCTACTCGCCAGTTCTGTTACCTGAACTTGGCTGACACGCTGCCGCGTGTCTAGATTGTGACGAAGACTGATGAAGCAGTTTGGATTAATGAAAATTTTATTCACTATTGTCATAATGGTTGAAATTAAATCCCGCTGAATTTTTTAAAGAAATAATATATAAAATATTTTCAATTCAATTCAATTCTTAGTTTAATGACTTTTAGTTGTGCCGATAAAATATTTTATTTATTCTGATACATTTATCAGTGTCATTACAGCGTGTGTCATGAAACGCTGACAGCTGAGGCACAGGTCTAATTCTGTTGTAGATGCTTCGTTTTATTTCATACCTAAGTAAAGTTAGTGCTAAGATGAATATCTGTTGAATTTTTCCATATTAAAAATAAATAACAATTATTTTCAACTGTGTAATTTTTTTTATTAATAACATTAAACAGCAAACCCTTTGCCCAAGAAAAGCCGTGACTTAAGTCCCGTCCCTTCCCTAAGCGCAGTCCTGTGTAATTAATTACCTAGTTATAATTGTTAAAGGATAAAACTTTAATTAGTTCACAGAACTGGAATGAATGCGGAAACATTCTATTTACACATTCATTCTGTATCGTTCATTCATCTGTACGAGTAACATTCAGAGCAAATAAGTAACTAATTCCGATTCAAAATGTTATTAAACTTTTCAACATTAAAATAACGTGAACACTTCGAATTAGTTTCCCGTTCAATGCGAGGGAAATATTTCAATCGTATTAAGATGCAATAGGTATTTTAAGTAGTTTCAAATGATTAATATAAGTTGTATGTCGACTATTTAATGAAAATTTTCAAAACCAGTTTGGAAAGCAGTTTCTTTTGAGCAAAGGAAAATGCAGAAGTTAGCTAATTTCTTGTTTATTTAATTTATATATTTATAAAACTTTTCCATAGCGCTAGATGAATATTTGATAAATACTTTTTATTCAGCTGACTCATAGCTTTGTAACTAATCATTGAACCATTCATAATGATGCTAATGATGATTATTGATGATAATTGGTTATTCTTTAATAATATTATATATCGCAATATTAATATCGCAATATATTTACAATATTATGTATATTCACAGTTACATTGATCACTTTGATAAAATCAGTGATAATCATTGTATATGCACTAGAAGCAAGGATAAGCTTATAACGCCAAGTTTCCGTCTCCGCAAAGTCAATAAATCTTTCTTGGGGCAAGGTATACGTTGATGACTTTGTATTTTTTAAATGTTAAAAAGAGTAACTACTGAGTCTCTTGCCGGTTTTTCTCGGTAGAATCTACGTTCCGAACCGGTGCTAGCTTCACTTAATTATGAAATTACGATTCAAAAGTGCTTATAAGAGTCTACTCGAATAAAGTTTATTTTGATTTGATTTGATTTTGATCTTGTGATGATGAAAATGAATGTTTTCTCACAATTATGACGATTATGTTATTTTTTAATCAGTTACTTTGTCTATAGTTAGTTTATAATGCTTTTTTATGAAGTTGTTAAAACTCGTCTTTTGGGATATAAAAATTTTAATATGTTTCTATGTTATACAGACAAATAATAACATTAACATATTAAATACATATATAGCTACTAGTAACTAACCACCATTCCGAGATTGCCAGTACAGTTGCATTCGGGAAAGGATTCATTTGAATACGATAAAGCTTCATTCACATACGACAAAATTTAGTTACTATGTATATACACACACAAGACTTTAATAACAAAAATATAGTTTATAGCATACCATCTTTGAGATTTTAATTTAGTTTTAATACGTATGTATGTATGATTCAATTTTCTAATTTCCTCCAAGTTTTATCCACAATGTTTTTTTATCATATATCAAATGCCACATGTTAAAAAAGTCACCACTGTCAATATATATGTTTCTATAAGAAATGTTGAACATTTTTCATATCACCGCGAAACTTGGGAACTAAGATATTATGACCTCATACTACCAGGTGGCCCATGTATTCGTCCGCTAAAATCTTTACATAGTATTAAACAAAGTCGTTTTTTCTGTCCCTATGTCCCTTTGTACGCTTAAATCATAAATGTACAAAAAAGTCCGCGATGGTATATGTCTATCTCTTAAAGATAACCCACAATAACCATTTTTTTATCTTTTATATTTACGAAAAATAATGGCTAATTTTCGAAGCGATTTTAAGCAATATAGCATTAATCCTTATCCATGCTAGTAAAATATAAAATAATAATATCAAAATATTTAGGACGTTAGGCCAGATATCATGAACAATGTTTTAGTGTGATCATACCCTAGGATCCCTGTCACCATCTGAAACGCATTTAGACCGTTAGACGCAAAAGTTCAATGCCCCCAAACAATTAGGCAAGTACACGCTGTCTAATGGAATCCTTTCAAATCAAATTATGAGATTTACCACTTCTGCATAGCGGTTTGGTAAACTGTTGCTACTAAATTAACAACAAGTATACAAGTATAAATGGACATAATATTCGGTATTTTGTTTCAGATGGTATCAATGACTGGATATTATGTATATGGACGCTTTGTTATCCATAGGCACTTTAAATATATTTACTACTAATAGTCCGCCAGGCCCGCGGCTTCGCTTGTGTTTTAGGGTGTTGGTAGGCATTTAGTAGGCAAAAAAGTAACCTATATCCTGTCTATGAGATGAGTTTGCTTAATACCAAATTTTATCAAATTCGGTTCAGCGGTTTGGTCGTGAAAGAGCGAAAGACAGATAGACATACAGTTACTGTCACATTTATAATAATAATATAGATTCCTCACATGACGAATAACCTGCAATGCATTCAACCGTAAGAACTCAAATTCAATGTCCCTGGTAACTGTAATTACACTGGCTCACTCAATCTTCGAACCACGAAAATACTAAACATATAAGAATATCTGATCAGAGAATGATATATATCTCAATGGACTTTACAAAGTACTAATACTAAATTAATAAATAAATCATATTATTCATTAAAAGAGTACTTTTTAGAAAGAAACGCCTGGAGTCAGGCTCGGGTTCCATCATAGGACACTACATAATTACTGTAAATAACAGCATTGTAAATCTGTTTATTTCAAAAGAGCAACTATGCAAGTTTCTTGCCGTTTCTTCTCGCTAGAAGCTGCTTTCCGAAACGGTGGTAGTATTTAATTGTTGACGATTCAAAAACGCTTCATTGTGAAGTTTACTTGAATAAAATTGATTTCATTTGATTTTGATTTGATTTGATACTACTCCCAATTTTCTTACACATACACAATATTAGTGGAGTCACAACCTTACAATATATTTTTTTGTCTCAATTAAGAATTGAATTAAGACAAGGTCTGCATTATATCGTTCAATATGTAACCCATTCAAGCTTTTTTTGCGGCTCTAAGTGACACAGTTGTCTAGCAACTGCGTTTAACACAATGAAACGAGGCATAAAATAGCTATTAAACTGTCGGAAAATTGTCGAGATTTGTTGAAAATATACACATTTTTTTAAATAGGGGAAAAAGGACGTAAGTCATTAATGAATACGCAAATAATGTTATGAGCCTTATTGTTTTCATATGTTTCAACGCCAATATTATGTGATCTTATTAGTTATGCATATAGAAACTTGTATGGCGAATATCAATAAAACTGTTAGTTCTATTGATATTCGATTATCTGAGATAAAATAATTACCAAGAAATAACAAGACACTTAAATTCTTATCTTTAACCTTAAGACGTTTTATCGTTTTCTATATATTTTTAAATCATTTTAAAAATTACGATAATTATATATAAGTCAGAGATAATTTTATAACTCCGCCATAATTTAATTATGTTCCAGCAGCCTTAACACTGATCTTTCTTAGATTTTCCGATGAATATTATTTTAAGACTATTGTATAATTAAATTTGAATGAAGAAATATTAGTTGATTGTACAAAGAAAGAGTGCAAAAGACTGGAATGCAATAATACGTCTAATAAATTAAATAAAAGAAAATTCACATCTTAGATCAAGTGTTGTGATGTATGTTCTTTGACATTTCGTTGGATTATCTTGTTCTGAGAATGTATCGTCCAGCTGAGCCCCATTTTTCCTATATTCAATCAATGTATTTCTCTTGGTAATTAATTGCCTATAAATCTACACTTAACATAGTTGTTAAATGACGATTCAAACGTGAATACTGCCTGCCTGAATAAAGTTTTAGTGTTCATTTTAAATATTATTGAATTTTGATAACATCAAAATTATAAAATATTGTATTAAGTTAAAGTTTAAGAGATGTGTATGTAGTTAAGATTTTTCTACACGGATTAGTTATTTAATTGGTATTAGGGCCCTTCTGGATAGGTCATCATTTAAAAGAGCGAATGAGATAGTGGATGCACACTTTAGCAATCAAGGTTGATAGCGCATAGGTGATGTTAGGAAAGGTTAACAATTCTTACAGTGACAATGATAAACAAAAAACTGTAATTGCTTTGACGGTTTTTCTAACTGTACATTATAAGGTTCAAGTAAAACTTGATGATTGGCGATTGATATTTTGAGAGTTCGACAAATAAAACTTACTTACTTACTGGGTTGTTTTTTCTACAATTTTTCTCATAATTGGTAAAACAAAAGGTATCATTCAGCTAGTAGGTTTATTTGATTACATTATCTTATAATGAAACATCTCATAACATCTCATACTCACCGGATGGCTTATATTTCAAACAGTGTCTTTGTCTATGGTCAAAGATGAGCATTGAAGATGACTTAACCCATTTTTCCGTCTCATAATTAATAAAAAAGATATCAATGTCATTGGTTGTAAAAATACACAAAGGAAATAAGGTCACAATGACCATCTATGTGTAATAGTCAATTCCTGACTTCCTGACTTGATCTTAATTAGATGAACTATGCAAGGTGAAGGCTCTGAGACTTCTATGAGATAATTACTGCTTCTAATAGCACGTAACCTTGTTAGGAATTTTAGTAAGATCTTTTTTTTTAAATATATTTATGTTTAAATGGTACATTCGAGATTATATCTGCAAAATGGCACTATGTTAATGTGATAGCATTTGTTCCGTGATTATAACGCATATATATCCAGCAAAGTGGACCTTATATCAATCCCTTGGTATTGTAGCTGCATTATTTAAATACCTAATTGGTCTTCTATATGAAGATTATAATAAATAATAAATATGAGACAACATCACATACATTACCCTGATCCCAATGTAAGTAGTTAATGCTGTGTTATGGATAATCAGAAGTAGCGGCGGTACCACAAACATCCATACAGACCCAAGGCAATATAGAAAACTAATGGTAATCTACATTGACTCGGCCTAGAATCGAACCCGGGACCTCGGAGTGGCGTACCCATGAAAACCGGTGTACACACCACTCGACCATGGAGGAGATAGTTTTTCAAAGTAAATACTTTCATTGCGCTGCACCAGAGCGAGTTGTTGGTTACTCCAAATCAAAGATTAACTTTGATCTAAGACATATAAGTTCCTTCACGACATATTCCTTAGAGGAAGCACAAGAAGATTCAATGATGCTTACGTTCCTCGTCTTCAATTCTAGTCACAGGACCTCTTTGACCTTCGAAATTCTAATCTAAAATTATGGTATATGACCCCACAAGTTTCATTCCCAAGTAATAAAATACAGCCAAATTGTTTTTCATAAAAAAAAAACAGAAATAAACAAGCATATAATCATACACGAATGTTCAACAGAAGCGGCAGTTAGCCTGTATTTCGGTACAAATTGGATTGAAAGTAACTTTAGCTATACTATCATTAACAATGAGACTTAGATTAGACATAACCTCGGAGAAGGCGACGGTAATGTCTATCGGTAACAATTTATTTGTACGACGATCTGATCTTAGAATTGACTTATTCTTTTAACTTAGTTTATACAGCGTGTTCATTATAAATTCTATGGGCTCTTGTTAATAAAGTTTTCGTTTGTAACGTCAATTATTCAATATTGACTCCAGAGAAACGTGCTTAACGTGCTCTAAATTTTTTTAATGCCAGTCATTTGACAAATCAAAAATAAAAGAAGATTTGAATAAATATCCCATTAAATAGAACATAACTATAAAAATAGGAAAACCGTTAAGTTTCAAAACAATGAGATTCGATCTCACTCAAATCGTCTCTGCGTATACAGCGTGCTTACACACTTAATTATTAAAACAATTGTTTTATTTTTAAATGATGAAAAAGAAAACAAAAGAGTAACTACTGAATTGCTTGTCTGTTCTTCTCGGTAGAACCTACTTTCTGAACTGGTACCTTCACTTAAAATAGTTGTTAAATGACAATTCGAAAGTGCTTGTAAAGGTCTGCTTGAATAAAGATTATATACACTTTGATTTTGAATTTTTTGTGAAACACGACGGATAGAATACAAAAAAGAATACCGATTTTTTTTTAAGCATTAGTTAATAAATACTCTATAAATTATATATGTTTTCAATAAACATTCCTTCTAATTAATGTTTTTTTTTATAGTTTAAATATAGAATTTTCTCAAAGAAAACATCAATAACGTTCAAATATTTTTTTTTCTTTTCAATTTGACGTGCTGATACATCGTCAGACTAAAACGTATTTACGATAAGAAGATTTAACCGGGCGAATGAACCTTTGCACAAAATACGATATTCATGTATACACTATCGACCCGCCCCAGCTTTGCGCGCCTGCACAGCTGAATAGTCACAGCCTGATTGCGTTATGTAGAGCTTGCGGTGTACTTGCCCTCGTCTTAGTATCACGTACTCATCAATTATTCCACTATACGAATGTGTTTTATATACTGTGCTTGAGTGAGCCATTGTAGGCAAGGGTCAACTGAATTACTACGATTGGGTAGAGTTTTTTCAATACTCACTGCTCATCTATGAGGATCATCCATCCAAAAATGAGGCCTTTTGACTATGATTTTTTTTTAATAAACTATATTTTGTCTCTGTTTTGCTGTGAAATTAAATTGACCAAATTGTTATTTTTTTAATATTTCTAAGTAAACATTATACGAGTTTGGATAACGTTGAATTAAAATATTAAATTATACAATAATTATTCATTAAAAAATAAAAATATAAATTAAAATTAAATTTTGACTAATTTGACATACTATAAAATATTTCCTTATACATATAAACATCTGACAACCTTCAACAAAATATATATTAAAATAAATAAACTAAATAATATAAACCAAAAGTTACATGATGTTTTATTAAATTAATTTAACTAATTAAACGTAATAAAATATGTACGTCGTTTTAATATGATCAGTCTGTATAAAGTGTTTTCAGTCCCACACTCAAGTTGCAAGTTGCTTAACAACAGTGTAAGGATTTATTACAAGTAGGTATTAAGCCTAGAGACTACAGCCTAGGACCTATAAAAGGACTAAAGCCTAAGCGATCTATACACACAGTCGACTCACTTCGGCGGTAAAGTTGCTTTTGATAAACAATACAAAATGCTTAAACTGGTAAGTTGAACGACGATACTTTATTATCTTTATTATTATTTACTTTATATTTTATTAGATCATAATTTTATTTTATATATACAATATTAAATGTAATATTTTCAACATCACGGCTTATAATTTTTTTATGACTGTTTAAAGTTAGTTATGAAATTAATTAGTGATATTTTAATCCAGATTCAATGTAAATATTTCAATAAACTTACTTTTATATCTTAAAAATTATTGTATGTATGCTAATTGCCTTCGATGATTTGAAGTTTATTATTATAACATTTAATGAAATACTTCAAATTATATTTTGCCTACTTTGATCAAATTAAGTCAGATTATTGAAATAAAACTAGTTTTAACGAATTTAAATCACGTATATTAATTATTTTTATCATCCGGACGTTTCGATCACTTTACAGCGTTCGTGGTAGTATACAGTCTACCCGTGATCAAAAATCCGTTAAAACTAGTTTTATTTCAATGTGTAATAATCGCGAAAATCTAAGACAACATTATAAATCAGATTATATTTGACATACATCGTTACGAAATTTCTTTTATGAACAGGTGTCATAAATCCAATATACTTTTTGCGCAAAAGTACTATCATTCTCACTAAATACTACACCGAGAATATAGCTAGACGAGTAACTTTGTCAACTGAAACCCTTAATTTATTTAGACAAGTAACTTTTGTCAAGTCAAACCGTTAATTTATTTTAGAAGTGTCACTAATTTCAATTTTAGTTATATACTCTTCTATTTCAGGGTAAATTTGTATTTTATAACTGGATATTTATTATACATATATTTCTATATATATTATGACTAGTATTTTACATGAGTAATATTTTTATCTACAGACAGTCTTCCTCGCCGCCATTGCGGTGGCATACGCCGGCGTGATCGCGCCAATTGTGCCCATCGCTCACCCAGTTGTCGCTCACCCCGTGGCAGCGGTTTCCCACTCCGCGGTTGTCCACCATGCACCGATCGTGCACCACGCACCCATCGTGCACGCTGCGCCCATCGTGCACGCTGCACCCATCGTGCCCGTTATAAAACACGCACCAATAGTGCCCATCGTGAAACACGCGCCCCTGATTGCTGTCCATCATCATTAAATTATATGTGGAATGTGTGCATGGCGTATGTTTGTTGATTGATAAATAAATGAGATTTATTTTCTAAATGAATATATTTTAATTGAATTAATTACAATAAATCATCATCATTATTACATAGTATAAAACTTAGTCGCTTACCGCTGTCTGTCCCTATGTATGTTTAGATCTTTTAGATTACGGAATGGATTTTGATGCGGTTTTTTAATACATAGAGTGATTCGAGAGGAAGGTTTTTTGTTTATAATACATGGATAATATAGTAAAGAAACAAGAAAAAATATGTAATATATTTAGTATCAGGATTGCACCCGTGCGAACTTGGGGCGGGTTTTTAAATTATTTTTTATCAATGCACAGTAAAAAATAGATAGACTTGAAATTTAGGAAAAGGAGATAGATAGAAAGATTTTTCCTTATGTTACTTTTCTTGCACTTCGCGGTCTGGTATTAAAATGGAGCGCTGCTTATTTTCATCCTGAACCATCATTGAATCGACTCGTTCAAAATTATCTTTACTCCTACTTCTACATCTTATGTAAAAATAATACGCTGTTGATTATATTGAGATCATTGTTTGATAATGAGAGTGAGGAAAAGTAAAGTATTTTTTTACAATTATAACTCGATACTAATTTTTAAGAATGATCCATAGCACATAAATCATAGAAATAGTGAACTGTTGAGCGTATTAATACACGCCACGACATCTTACAAGGAATACGAATTAAATATTTCTGGTAATACATCACAAGTCACATTAGACAAGATTTATCTCGCTTGCATTCTGGCCCATTTCGTATTCCGGGCACAGCTGAGCGATGTCAATGACATCGCTTTGATTTATATGAGAAAATTATTAGTATACTACAATATTATCCTTACATTCCGTTTGGTCTAGGTTTCTCAAAGGTTCTGTACTCGAATGATGGACTTATATCACTAAGCCTACGTCGTACAACCAGCATCATTTTATATATTATTGTTGAAAGAGCGACAGACAGACATACATAGTTACTTTCATATTTATAATATTACTCGTATAGATAAACGCTATTTGCAATAACTCTAAAATTTAATATCTTAACTAAATTAATATTTTTTCTTAGTTTAAATAAAGTTATCCTCAAAAATAATAATTACTGAGACATATTTATTTAAATATACTGAACCAACTGTAGCTGTATCCTCATATATTATTTGGGTATACACGACTATACCTGAAATTATTCAATCAGCTGACCCGATCCAGATAAATGACTTTCAATACTAACCAAATCAGGCAAACACTACTGACCTTCTCGGTCCAAGGTTGGGGTAGGATGTAATAAAAGCTATCTCAGGGATAATGGGGGGTAAGCACAATACCCAAACGTATTCAATCCGAGAAACCTTGAATTCGACAAAGTAAACACGCTTGGCACAAATAAATAAATCAATTAACATAAGCTCGGACGATAAATTCTTGCAAATGTAGATCAATATATAAGACGTTTCAATTCAATTTAAGAAAATACACACAATTTAAATACTTCTATATTTTCCTTCAATGTTTCCAGAAATATTGGGAGGATCTTTATTATTTAAGTACTTTACGACAATTTGTATGTTAAAGTAATGGTATTTACTGGAATTGTCACACAGGCTTTAATCAAGAATATAACAGTACAAAGTACAATAGATTATTACATGTCTAATTATAATTGGACGTGATTCTTTCTGGTTCTCGGAAACAAGTTGATTCAAATTTTCATTCAATTAAATTAGAAGAGTAATGAAGATTTACAAGATAATGAAATAAAAAACAAAATAATACGATTTATAACTATGTTACTTATGTCGTAACAGCCTCCGATATCATTGTTGTCGATGTAAGGGTTATTTAAATGTTCTTGCAAAGTATACTATATATGTAGTAGTATACTATAGATGGCAGTACTTTTGGTAGTTTTAACTATTTATCTTGTAAAATGGCAAATGAAAAGTTTTTGTGAGATATTTGAATTAAGTGCATAATATATTTTTCATTTTGATTAATGCTCTATGGTCGAGAGGTTCAAGTAGGTGGTACGTATATTACTTTATATTAAATACTTTCATGAAGATCTTGCCACAATTTCATTTCTTCTTAGTACTCTTTAATTTTGAAGATCTCAATCACATCAATAACTAGCTGTGCTTCGACTTCGTTCAAGTTTGAATTTGACAAAAAAATATTTGTTGCAACGTAATTGCATCACCTTTTTGCAAGAGAAGTCGTCAAAATTGGATAGACAGACCCAGACAAAAAATGAATTTAGGAAGCGGTTAATTTAATATTACAAGCAGATACTACAATTTTATTATGTAATAAAATCAAAATAAACTTTATTCAAGTAGGCTTTTACAAGCACTTTTGAATCGTCATTTTACAATGAAGTGAAGCTACCACCGGTTCGGAAAGTAGATTCTACCGAGAAGAACCGGTAAGAAACGCAGTAGTTACTCTTTTTCAACATTTAAGAAATACAAAGTCAAGTTAGTTAAATACAAAATAATCAAAGTTATTTTAATTAATATATCCTGTTTGGAAGTCAACAGGTATTAACTCCACGCTTTTCGTAATATGTATATAGAATTTAATTGTTATAGAAATTTAGAAAAATGAATGCTATAAATATATTATCATTGATTTTATACCAGTGGGTAATATATATAGATTCACGTGCATCCTTTGCTCCAATATATTCTTATCTCAAATGCTCGTGACTTATCAAGTTAGCTTTCAAGTTTATAAGTTCATGACTCACGTGTCACTTAGTGTACTTGAATATCCGTAACTCATATGTCGGTCACGTTGAAAGTGGAGGTTGCAAAGCCCCACCTACAACTTCATTTAATGGATGAATTAGTGAATGATAGCTGCATGTACGTATGATTGCTACAATTAGGTATAATAACGATTATATCTGAGGAAACATCAAAAATAGATTCGATTATTAAATAAAGTATATAGATTTTTCTCTTAAGTATTTTAAATCAAAATTTAATAATAACCATCTAATATTATTATAAGCAAACACATATCACTTTGTTATATCAGACAAAGCGAATAAACACATTATAAACTCTAAACTAAGTTGATTATTTTATTATATTTCCAATAGGACAGCCAACAGTATTTTTTTTTCGAATTGAGTACTGCAGAGTGGGCCCTACTGGCCTCTACAGCGTCACCGGGTGGGGTAGGCAATGCTGAACTACTCAAGCCTAATAATGGGAGCCCACTGAAGGGCTCAGAATACGTCAGATAATATATCAAATGAAAAAACATAACAACATTTTAAAATTATCTTGGCAAACGTTCTACTATTTACAACTAGTCTCATGTTTGATCGAATTAAGAAAAAGTCGAAGTAGTAACGATACTTAACAACCATTTAATATTTCAATATATAAAAGCAATAAATTAATTACGCAACTTAGTGTCAAATAAACAACAGGCGCTTTCAGTTGTAAACAACTAATTTAAAATTGTCCTTTGCTATTAAAAGGTTCTAATTGTATTGAAATGAAAAGGTATTCATTAAAATTTATCGAATCTAATCTTTTCCTTGATTTATGTACTGGTCGAGACAATTACGTGTAAATCAATCTTAATTCGTCTTTTTATAATTTAAATACGTTTATAATTGTGTAATTAGTACCTAGATGAGATTATACGAGTTTGCCTGGCTTAATTTTTATGAAGGTATCCCTCAAGGAAAATAAAATAGTGTTTTGTAGCCGTATACAACAACAGCCTGTAAATTCCCACAGCTGGGCTAAAGGCCTCCTCTCCCTTTGAGGAGAAGGTTTGGAACATATTCCACCACGCCTTCCCAATGCGGGTTGGTGGAATACACATGTGGCAGAATTTCTGTGAAAATTGTCACATGCAGGTTTCCTCACGATGTTTTCCTTTACCGCTGAGCACGAGATGAATTATAAAGACAAATTAAGCACATGAATCAGCGGTGCTTGCCTGGGTTTGAACCTGCAATCATCGGTTAAGATGCACGCGTTCTAACCACTGGGCCATCTCGACTCAACTCTCTCGGCATGTAGCCGTATATGTGTATGTAAATAAAAAATCTCTGATGGAGACTTAGAAAGGACCAAACCTCCTGGAAAGTCACTGGTAATTTTTAAGTCCTTTCTCATTTTGATTTAGGTCATTATAAATTTCTAACAATGAAACATAACAACATAATTCAGATTTGACTTATTTTACCATTTAAAAAGTTCAAAAATATTGTTTGTATTTCTTAACTAAATATTTACATCAAAACTCTCGTTTTTTATTTATACGAGGTAATAAATTATTTCGTTCGAAAAATGTACAATATTACTACAGATGTAAGTTGTTTGTCAAAGTCTAAAAATCATTACAAACTTTTTTCCAATGGCTGTCTGTGAGACCTCGTTCAACCGATGAAACTTTGAGCGCCATTTGTTCTTTACGATACAGTGTTATGATTTGTCCTATATATTAAAACTATATAAATAAATAAAATATCTAGACTTGTAATTAAACAAAAAGAAAGGAGCAAGAGGACTACTATCCCTTTTACTCTCCACTAAAACTCATCATTGTGTATTCTTTTATTCCGGTTTGAGAGTAACTTAGTCAGTGTAACACCAAATACAATGAACTGTAACGCCTGGTGGATGCACCCTTATGTGTTTTTATACCACAAACTGATTGAATATATAAATAAATATATAAATCACAAGTCATTATACATTATATATGTATACATTGAAGTCACATTTATTATACCTGAAATATGTACATATTTCATGGCATTGTGGTGACCGACCATTTTTGAACCCGAGAACTTTGTGTAAGGATCACTCTCTATAGCCGTGCAATCTTGGTTCATGTTTTATTCGTATTAATATCTGCCTTATATTTAATATTAACTATTTCAAGTCTATATTGAAACAACGTTATTTCTTCCCAAAAGCGCTACTATTAATGATTGAAACAACTTGTTTGCTTATGGATATTAGACAACAATTCGGAATATATTTAGGTCGAATTTTTTTATTAAAATTGGAAATAGATATGTTTTTGTTAGTTACAGACGATTTAAAGTTACATAAGTAGGTTTGTTTTGGTACGTTCGAATAGTTTTTGTTTTACCGAAAAAAAAAAAACAAAAAGTTGGAGATATTTTCGAGCCTCACGAGAATTGGAAGACGCTATTTTATAAGTAAAAGTTTATTTCAAATCTAAGATATTATTAGAATATTTATCAGAGAATATTAAGACTACGATGTGATATTGAGATGGGGCGGAGGCAGATCGTATTCCATAAAAACCATTCAAATTACAATCAATATATTAATTATCTGATCTTTGATAAAACATCCACTTATTATGAAGATTCTCACAATTATTTCCTAAATTAGCTAGTATTTTATTGTTCTATATTAAAAGCATTATCAGTTTGCCACGTGTGACCTTTAAAATATTTTTTAAATTCGGCGTAATTTTTGAAAGAAAATAGCTAGTAACACATATTTAGGTGGTATTTAGTTTTATTATTTATTTAAAGCGTCGTGTCTAGAATTACTTATTGTCTGACTTTCTGACTGATATTTGCAAAATACTAACCGTGTGAGATAGGAGATTTTTCTAAGTACGGGATTGGGTAACACGACTGGAAATACTTTTTGTTTAAGAATCTTACGTCTTCTTCTAGGCATTTAATTGAATGCACTGTCATCTTTAAAACCATAGATGCTTTTGAAAATTCACAAGATTTTGGGATCTAAACTAGGCAATAACTGCTATTCCTCAGAATTAGATTCTTAAGTTACCATCGAGATCCAATAACTTTTCTCATATAAATAGGAGTACATTAAAAAATTATCAATTTACTGACACTAATAGAAAAGTTGGAAGAAAGAACGAATTGATTCATAAGATCATTAACAAAGCCTACACAAATACATCAAACTAAATAGTCCATTAAAGAAAACACATAAACCTTAATTATAGGTCATTAATACTTGATCAAGAAAGCAACAAGAAAGTTATATTGAACTTATTTCTATTTGAAATAGTCAGTGGGCGGCCAAATGTACCTAATCGTAAGTGGGATACATCCAAAAGTATTGCTTTTTGGCGGTAGAATATCTGATGAGTGGGTGACTGAGGCGAGCTTGAAAGTGATCTTAAATTGTGTTCAAAATGTTATGAACACACATAATTTTTAGACTATTCAATATGTGTTGTTATAAACAAGAATCCATTTATGCATATAATCACATGATCGCTCAGGAATTTCGATCGAAACAACGCCGAGAATTTGTATCAAAATACCGACGTTAATATGAAAATATCTGATCAAAATGTATATGATACACGCGTAAATATCTCTTGCTTAACATGAGTAAGCCGATGTAACTAAAGGCACAAGACAAAACATCTTAGTTACCAAGGTTGGTGGCGCATTGATGATGTAAGGAATGGTTAGTATTTCTTTCAACACCATTGTCTATGGACAGAGGTGACCACTTACCATCAGGTCGCCCATGTGCTCGTCCGCCAACCTATAGCTTAAAATATGATGTTCTGGGTAGGTTTATTATGTATTAACGGTCCATACATTTATATGGTGTTTTTTATAAGCATTATATACATAAAATAGTACCGTTTTTAATTATGCTTCAATAAAAACTCCAAGACTCGAATCCAAATTGATTATTACCAAAATAATTAACGACGACTGAACTATCATACACAAAATAGTTCTAATACATTGAAAAGTAAATAGCCAAATAATTTGGAGAAAACGATTTAATCGCATACGTGGCGTGAATTGAAGTTGTGTATTTGCTTTGGATAAATAGTTGTTTACAGTGTGCTTTGAATTCGAAATAACACTGTTTTTCAAAGAGAATTAATTAATACTATTACATAGCATTGTATGGTTAGTGGTAGTGCTAGGATATTTATTTAAATTAATAATTTAACAAAGTTCGTTTAGGTATTTGTAACCAAATTTTACTTTATTCGCGAAGATTTGTACATAGTTTTATATTTTAATGTATCAAGTTGGGTATATTTATAAGTACAGAAAATATAATTTACTTCCATAACTTAGGGTAATGTATTGTAGCCTAAGGGCTGACTTCGCTAGTCCTCATATACGTGATGATGTATATGAGGACGTATAGGCCAAATTTGATACGTTTATGTCAAATAGTTTTGGAGTTATAAGGGGTTAAAAGTGGCTCCAAATGATTCTTGTAAAATTACACACGGCTCGCCAGTTCTCTTATTAGTACTCGGCTTGACACGCTACCGCGTGTCTAGATATTTTAACCAATCATAAGTCAAGTTAGTTCAAGACGATTCTAACGTAAACTCATTTGTACATATTATATGTATAATATATATTTTGAAAGATACTGTTATTGGAATAGATAGATTAACTATGATGAACTGTCCGAAACATGCGGAAACATATTGAAATGGTAGTTAGAAATGTACTACTAGCGCCATCTAGTTTTTTATTATGTATGTAAGAACCCGGGCAAGAAGAGAAACTTCGAGGTGCGTACCCAGTTTGACCTACAATTAAGCAGGATGATCACGATGATTATAAGCTTCGAATGAAACAGTCATTTGACGCGATCATTGTGTTTTAACTTTTAATATATACCGATCGAAATACAGATAGCATCTCATGGGGCTGTGTAGTGTGTACATAGCTTAATAAAAAGATCCCAGTATACATCTGTTGCTTAATTAAAAAATAATGTAAAGTATTATATGTTTGAAAAATTATATAATATAATATATATAATAAAATTATAATAGATACCTTGAGAATGACATGCTGTCTAGATGTTATAAAATTTTATAAAAAAACAACTCGCTGAGTTCGGTCGTTGGTTTCCACATTATATATTATTATAACATTATAATTATGATTTAGTATTCACATCTAACTAGATATACATATATATATCATAAAAAACAACTGAACAAACGACTGAACGGATTTCGATAACATTTTGAATTACCAAACACACATCGAAGGCGATATGGGCTAAACAATCGACTTATATTAGTGAATAAACAAAATTGAATAGATATAAAAAGGAGAGAGCTAAAAAAAACCGGATTGCAGCAGATTATTACACTTGCAGTCTAGTCTAGAAAATATAGTATTAACATAAAGCTTAATGCACTCTGCAAGATTGAAGTTCGGAATTAATTCACATCACGTCGACAGATTTTCATTACCCCCGCCCTTGTTTTATGGACGAAATAATTTTACACATTTTTTTTCATAACTAACTCGTCAACTTATTAAAAACGTGGAATAAACATGTAATATACATTCGACATGGTGAGTTACACTCTATAATTGATTAAAATATTACTACTCACTAAAAAAAGATTGGTTATATTTTTTATATACAAATTTATTTTAAATGCACTTAATTTAATTTCTTAGTATTATTAAGAATGTTATACGTTAAGTGAAGATATACAAATAAATTAAAATACGTTTTTATTGTTACACGTCTGTTAGAAATAAGCTAGACTAATATAATAAGTATATTTCAGATCTTTCTTTTAAATTCCGAGTAGCAGCTAATTCAAACAAACAAATACAGTCTCAAGATTGATATCATACAAGTATAAATAAATATAAAGCTATTTTGAAATAAGGCTTTAATAATATAAAACGGAAAAAGAGTCTCATCTTAGACTAATGACAATAGACCATCGAGAGTTCTTCAAGGAGCAATTTTATTTATGTTGTAACAAATCCGATCGACGACCTCCGTGGTTGAGTGGTGTGTACAACGGTTTTCAAGCGTACGCCACTCCGAGGTTCCGGGTGCGATTCCCGGCCGAGTCAATGTAGATTATCATTAGTTTTCTATTGTCTTGGGTCTGGGTGTTTGTGGTATCGTCGTTACTTCTGATTTTCCAACACAAGTGCTTTAGCTACTTACATTGGGATCAGAGTAATGTATTGATGTTATTTATTAGACTATTAATTTACATTTATATTCCAACGACAATATTATTTAATACTTACATGTACATAGTAAATTCTCGTCGTCAAGACTCACTTATAACTCGCGTTAAAGTGTTCAATTATTATAAGTTAATTATCTCCCACGCGGAACTAAAGTGATATTACTAATTAAATAGCTTACGTAGCTAAAAATCAAAATCTTCAAATTTATGGAAATGTTTTTTATTTTTGTTGTTGTTGTTTGTCACCGAACAAAAATAAAAAAAAACATGGTAAATATCCCGAAATCAATAACTTTAATAATAAAAATAACCATGTTAATGTAAAATGTTTAATGGAAATGTATCCAAAAACTAATCAATTGCACTGTATAAAAATATAATATAATATTAAAGTATAATTATTGAACTCTCGAACTATTCAACAAGTAAACTATACCGTTGACTATCAACAGCTAGAGTTGTATTAAGTAAATTTCTAACTTAAGGTAGCCAGTAATTTATAAGTTATGACCACCATAGCAATTTGTCACCATTCTCACAGCAGAATTGATAAATTTTTGGCACGCAAGACCTTCAGGGAGGCTTGATCGCATTATGGGGTTTTTAATATAATGGGGTCTCATCACACAGGTCAAGGCGGGATTGAACGGGACAGCCTTGAAGAGGTACAGGTAAGTCTTAGTGAGGTGAACTAGGACTATTAACCACCATAAAATACATATCGTATGGAGAATAATGGCATTTGTTTCCAACATTTATATAGTTTATTATTTTTCATTTGTGAAACTAATACATGTTGAATTCTAAACAAGATATATTTGATAAAAATTGCATTTAACTATAACTTTGTCTTTTACATTTTGAAAAGAGTATCTACTTTCTTGCCTTCTAACTAAAATCTACATACATACATTCCCAACCCGTGGTATCTTATGTAGTTCTAAAAAGTAACGGAAAATGCTCTACACCATCACCTCGAAGGGAGAGGAGGCTTTACCCCAACAGTGGGAAATTTACAGGCTGTTAATGTCATAAAAAAACATTATTTATCGAGTATTACTCGACATCAATCAATCATCAATATTATAAATGTGAAACTCTGCCTGTCGCTCTTTCACTAACAAACCAATGAACCCAACTTGATGAAATTTAATATGAAGCAAACTTGAACTCCGAGAAAGGACATACTACTTTTTTGCCTGATACATGACAATCAACACCCTGAAACGCGAAGCCGCGGGTGTCTACTAGTGTAATATAACGAACGTTCCCTTTTTCGTTTTAATATTTTAAACAAAATACACAACACAATAGTATTTTACATATCTCCCAACCTTTCGCTGTTCCAGCCTTATAAATAAAGTACCACTCCAATTAAACTGTCCCGAATGAACGTTTGAGTCACTTGCCAAAAATTACTGGATTTCTGTATATATGTGGGTCAAGTTCAAAACGGTTAGGGACTAAAAGGTTACGTTACGCTCGGTTTCCAATAGGTCGTGAATATATTAAATTGGTTGCCTCTGGTTTTTACCCTTTGGACCGTGGTAATTTCGACGTAATAAGAAATTTACTATAAACAATTACATATATAGATAGGTATTGTTCCCATTTAATGTCTAAACTGTACTGTATTGGTGGAAGGGCTTTGTACGAGCCCGTCTGGGTAAGTACCACTCACTCATCAGATATTTTAAGGCCAAACATCAGGTGGCCCATATGCTCGCCCGCAAACCTATCGCATAAAAAAAGCTGGGAGTCCTCAGCATTTTATCACGAAGATAAAACACAAGTGCCATCTGTGCGTTGCGAGGCAGGATATGAGCGAAGAAACGTGAACACGTTTCTTTCACCAAACAGGACTGAACAGTCCAACTGTTTGGTGAACATTACCCGCACTAGTAGCAACTGTTCAATGTTTTACGCTCAGTATTTATTGATTTGTAATTATTTGTTTCTATTTGAAAACACAATGATATCGTCAAAATGTATTGTTATCGTACAAACCCAAAGCTAACTAGTGAATAGAACACGTATATCTGAAGATTACATTATCTGAATAAGCCTTGATGTGAAATTATATTGACTAGCAAGAAGAACCACCACCAATCCAAAGGAAAGCTGCACTGTGTCCGAGTCTTCGAAATCCTATTCCAATCTTGTCCGGGGAGGTATGTACTCATCAGTTGGATGGTGTCGCACGAACTTTATATGTTCGAAATTTTTTAGCGAGCCAGATAAGCAATTTGAGTTAGTTAACGAAAATAATATAGATATTTAATAAAGGTTTGTAAAATATGTAATAAAGGGTTACTCATTAACCTTCAGGGAAAGGTATCTTCGAGGTGAAGAAATTTCATGACTACAAATTCTCGTTAAACCTTATATAAGACATCAATTCTTTTATTCTGTTCAGAACATAAAAGTACTGTTTGTTGAATATTTGACGTTTTTTTATGGTATAGGTTGGCGGACGAGCAGTGTTGGGCAAATTTTAATTGCAATTAAAATTAAAGATTAACAATTAATTAATTGTTAATTGTTACTACTACAGTTAACAATTAATCAATTGTAATTGTGGAAAATCACAACTAACAATTATTTAATTGTTAACTGTATTAGTAACAATTAACAATTAATTAATTTTTAATTGTTTTGTTAATTTTAATTAAAAATAACAATTAAAAACACTGCTGTAAAATATAAAGACTTGAGCGAAAACGACGACTTGAAATGTTTTTGTTTTATACCTACGCTGAAGAAATATTTATCAATGCAACTTTATATTATATAATATAAAAATAAACACTTTTTTTCTGTGGAAAGAGACATTTAGAAAAAATAAGCTTAAAACTTAGAGTCGTTGACCACATTTTTATTCGTCTGAAGTCTAATACTTATAGCTTAATTTTCCTAAAAATTTACTAATTACATTTTGATGTATAAAGTTAATTGTTAGTTTTAATTGTTTTATAAAACAACTAAAAAAGTTAATTGCAATTATTTTAATTGTAAGTTGCAATTGACATACGTTAATCAAATTAATTTAATTGCAAGGTGCAATTAAAAGTGTAATTGCGATTAATTTAATTGTAATTAATTTAATTGCAATTACTTTTTTAGTCAATTAATAAAATAATTAACAATTGCTTGATTAATGCCCAACACTGCGGACGAGCATATGGGCCACCTGAAGGTAAGTGGTCACCATCACCCATAGACAATGACGCTGTAAATAATATTAACTATTCAATATTCAATATTAACGTCGTCAATGTACCACCAACCTTGGGAACTGAGATGTTATGTCCCTTGTGCCTGTAGATGTTACCTGTACCACATAAGGTTTCGATCTTTTTCTGTTATATTCCTTTCCCAGTACGAAATTAATAATATACATAAATTGAGTACACGAAAATTAAGTGCCGCAACCCGGTATCTGAACTTAAAATCTTCAGTTTAGATATCCTTCAACCACTGCACAATCACCGATCATAGTATTAAAATAACCGTTATACTTAATAACATATAAATCACCTAACAAGTTACAAGCTGCCAAGAATTCTAGTGGCATTTCTCCTGTCCCAATAATTACACATGAAGCTGAATTAAGGCACATCATAAATATTCATGTAAGAAATGAATTCGATCAAAGTTTTCTTATTAATAGAACTTACCTGTCAAGCGATACTGCAACTAAACTATAGACGGACGCCGCCACGGAGAGACCCTGCACGTAGGGCACGGTCTTGCACATCAACCAGCCGAGCACCCATGCTGTAAAAACATAATCGTATTACTTACACATTCAATAACATCAACTATTCAAGCTAAAGTATAAATAAAAATGATTGTGTATTAAGTACAACAATATATATTTTATTGGTAAGAATATGAACAAAAGGACAGGGCTGATAATAATAGATTACTATAAGCCCTTATATCACTTACAAACAAAATCAATACATATTTTATTCAAGTAGAGTTTACAAGCACTTTTGAATCGCCACTTCATTACTACATTAAGTGAAGTTGCAATCGGTTTCGAATTTAGATTTTATCGAGAAGAACCGGTGAGAAACTCAATATTTTTTATATATGACGATAGAGTGGTTAGATGTAAAGAGGAACAGCTATGGGATTTAAGATGTTATATTCCATATAGATATTATTAAACTAATAATTCTAGCAGTAATACGATTTTAAATTAACATGGTTATTTTTATTATTAAAGTTATTAATTTAGGGATATTTACCATGTTTTTTACACGAGAGTCTCGTGAACAAGACATTCGCAGATAATGTCGAAATATCGAGCACCATCGAATAAAAATAATATAATATAGAAATTAATAACGTTAGTAATACGATTGTTACAAAGTATTTATGTTAAGGATTAAACTGAATGATGACTAAGCAGAACCTATATACATATTTATTGAAAAAAATGGAAACATTTACATTTCATCTTTCTTATCGGTTAATCACTGTAGGATCTATTTTCCGAACCAGTAGTAGATTTAAATTCAATATTTATATTCAAAATTAAACTGTAACTTGACCATTAAAATCCTTTTTATGATCCTACTTAAATAAAGAATATTTTGACTTAATTTGTAAGTACATAATTATTAAATTAAGATTGTCAACTTTGTATACGACCAAACAATGAAAAAATTGGACTTTTATAACATTATTATCAATAAAAAACTGAAGGAGAAGTAAGCGGTTCATTTATTAAATGACAGAGTTAAGGATCTGATGGGAAAAGGAAAAAGGAGCAACACTCATGGTCAAAGATGGGATGGACGATAAATGAAACATTGCGGAAATAACGTAAAGAAAACATAAGGCAGGCTTTCACGGAAAAGCAAGACAACCTTGAAATATTTTGTAATGATATAGTTTGTAGAAAGGATAAAGATAAAAAGATTGTTAGCAAATAATGTTACTATTCAAAACTTATTAAGAAACGAAACCACGAATATAATAGAAGAATCATTATCCTATTTTCTTAATTATATCACAGCGAAAATTTATATAATTACCGTTATAAGCTCAACAAATTTAATATTATCGATTCAGTATTTAAATGTCCAAAAAGTCAAATAAAAGGCCCCTAGACTTTAAAACTAAAATACTAAGTTAAACTTTATTTAAATATATTTCAAAAACTATTAATCTTTCTTTGGAAATTTAGTCGTGAATATACTTTATTATTCCAATTTATCAAGACGTAAAGTCCTGCAGCACCAAAAAAAATCCCAAAGACTCCACCTTAGCAACAGGTTGTACCGCTGAATCAATATTTACACCATGCCCTGCACCTCGAAGTAGGTCAGGTCACTGTACCTGCGAACCTTCAGCCTTGCATTCCTACATCTCGCTCTCTTTCACACCGATACGAATTTTTATAGCTCCATCTCATTTCCACCTAACCTTGTCCTGGTATAAAACGCATTACAATACGAAAGACGGAAATGACAGCGCTATGTCCAATTAAAAATGAATTTTAACGTCTTGGGTTAGAGTCTCGTATCGCTTGTTTCGGGTCGAGGAAGAGTTGCATCGGCTTAGTGTATCGATTTAGACGTTTAGGAAGGAACTGATTTTACATTAATGAACTCTGTTTTTGAGTCGGCTTCTTCATAACCCACATTATCAGTCCTTGACCCGATCACGATTATGCTAAGGTGCATGGAAATGTAATTGAATCATAAATTAGAAAATATTTCGCGAATGCTTTCCAAACACATTTTCTGTTTTGGAATAAAATTTTGTCTGTATTCTATTTTCTATAGAGAAAAAAAATACACTCATAATCACCCCAGAAGACTTACCGAGTTTTGATCTGTGATTTCAATGATGAAAACTTTTCAAATTACAAAGATTTTCATATATCTATAAAGAAAATTTTCTGATAATTCCGACCCTTTAGAACCCACAATTCTAAAACTGTTTCAAGTAAATATTTTAATAAGAATGTAACAATGCCTACGTGAATTATTAAAATATGGACGTCGTACCTTTTGAGGGTAGTTTTAAATAATTAATATTCACTAACAAACGTTTACAGAAAGTACATGAGGCTGAAGCAGAAGATTGTTCAGTTAACTAAAATAAGGCTGTGTAACTTGCTACGTTTGCTTATCATGACTTTGTTAAAACATAGATTGATAGTATTATTATGTCTGGTAAGTAGATTCCAAATATCAAGATAGCCATATTATATGCTATATTTGAACAGAGCAACGAGACAAAACAATTTATTTTGAATATCTTTTGATAGATATAAAATAATTTGAAATTTGTTAGTTAATAATATTTGATAAAATAACACGCGAGGCTTATATTGAGACTTGTTTATTGATTTTATTGAATAAAACACAATCGACGTAACAAGTTGACACTGATAGAATATAAGAGACGCCTATAATTAAGTTATAGTAAAGTATAAGATGTGTAACTTTGCTATTATAAAATTGGAGGCGTCTTATGTAATTAGGTATGGTTCAGGTTGCTTTCTCATTTTCAATTTTGAATGCACAAACGATACTTAACGGTATTTAATTTTATTTGTAATTTTTCATGATAGGCTTAGTTATAAAATTGCTATCAAAAACATAGTTATGTTGGCATTGATTTTGTTACGATGTCCCGTCACATCTTTGCAGTTTTGTCAAAGCAACCCAATTTATATATAAATTTTATCTATTCACCAGTATAACTTGAACCGGGATCCAAGGTTGGATCGCCGGGTTTTTAGGGCGAATTTTAATGAAGCATTCACCTGCTAAAGGCATGGGAAAAAATCCAAGGACGCCATGAAAGAACCCTCCGAAAGTACTTTACATTTTTTAAGATTCTCCCAAGTATCGGTATTAATGAAATTCTCCTTTCATATTTGATTCTTTTACGTATTTATATTTAATAAATCAATTGAATATTAATATTATAGAATAGATATGCAAGTGATATTTAGAATTAGGAATATAAAGTTACCAAAAGTTTTTTACAAAAATTCATTGATAATAGTTTATCATATTTGAAAACTTTCTTCAAATATTTTACAGGAGTTTCTTAAATGAAGAATGTGTTTCGGTATTCGTCTAATCCGAGTTTCTAGTGTTATACAAAATATCCCTATTGTTTTGGAGCAGCGTGATAAAATAAGTTTCGAAGATTTGCCTAACATTGGCAAAATTACAGGCAAATTGTGTTAAATAAAAATAAGTATTTGACATAAATAATAAGTGCTTCTAATAAAAACGATAAAGTGAAAATTAATATAAAATAATTTTATAAACTAGTAAGAATAACCCAAATTATATTTAAGCACAGCTAAGCTTGACTAAGCTTAAGCTTACGTAAGTTATTATAGATATTTAATACCATACAAATCACAGCTGGCAAGGCGACCACTCGCCATTAATATTATTTAGGTCATTGCTGATACCTACAACCTATACTCGTTAAAAATGACTTTAAAAAACTTAAATATATATTTCCCTTAAAATCAAATACACTTTACTCAAGTAGGCTTCCACGTTTTTGAGTTGTCACTTTATAATTTACGAAACGTGAAGTTACCACAGGCACGTCATATGATTCTACGGAAAATGAACCGGCCAGAAAAAGTAATTACATTTTTCCAACATTTAAAATACAAACTAATGTTACTTGAATACTATTAAATTTAAAACCAATAAAAACTAGATCGGAAATATTTTTTCATCTACATATATTGAATAACACGCCTTCTAAGACCATTTAACTATATCATAACAATTTTAATAATTACAAATAACAATGATACATTAATTAAACGACATAGATTCTGTCTGAAGAGACTGTTGAACAATATACTTCACTGTTATTCAATACAATAAAGCATAAATTTAGTTATAGTTTTGAAAACAAGTTATATTATGATCTAGATAGGAGTCCTGCCTGGTCCAGGTGTAGTAAAGTGGGTCAGAGGAATTAGGCCAGCGCTGTTTATACAAGACGGATTGTTACGATGTACTTGTTGTGTTTTAAACATTCGTAAGATATGACTGGGTAGCTAAATGATGTCTGAGGATATGAATATAATTGCTTTAAGCTATCTCTTAATTATTATTGAATAGAATAAAAATGGATTAATGCGGAAGAGGTTGACCGTCAGTATTTTAAATAACTTAATATAAGTACTTGAGTTATCTATAAAATTTTATAACGTTTTGTAACTTTGTTATAGATTTAGGAGATGTATAATTTATGTATGATCACTGCAAATATAAACAACCGACTTTCGTCGATAAGCCATTTTGATAGTTGTATTATATAAATTTAATAATTAATATAATCAATGTCGTATGCTGCGGTCACTTTCGAGCTTATTGTTACAGAAAACTTCTGTTCCAAAGTTTAGTCCCTAAATCAACATATCAAGTAACTTCACAAATGAGATACATGTTTGTAGGTTCCTAACCTACTTAATAACATAGGTCGAACATGAAGTATAAAGGCAGATCGTTTTTTTATTAATTCGTTAATATTCTAATAAAGTTTAGTATACAGACGTTTTTTGACTGTTTTTTTTTAAACATTCCAGCTTAGTACCCAAGATTTGCAGGGCATTTACAACTACACGGTCAGTGATGAACATCAGGTGTCCCATTTGACGATACACAAGTTTTGAAACTTAAAAAATACATTGGAATTTTTTTTTATGGTTTAGGTTGGCGGACGATAAGTGGTCACCATCGCCCATAGACAATGACGCTGTAAGAAATATTAACTATTCCTTACATCGTCAATGTGCCACCAACCTTGGGAACTAAGATTTTATGTCCCTTGTGCCTGTAGTTACACTGGCTCACTCACCCTTCAAACCGGAACACAACAATACTGAGTACTGTTATTTGACGGTAACATTACTTTTGTTTACTAATTATTATACGGCAGATATCTTAATATTAGTACTTACCACATCAGAAATTATTATCAGGTATTATATGATCGTTACCAGAGCGATAACGGTTTGATAAAGTTACAAAGCCTTTCGAATCGTTATATATCCTTTGATGTTACTGAAATAGCTCATAAAGTTACGAGATTGTTACTTTAGCGGTAATATTTCCATTAAATATATGGTTTCGTTGGATTAAAGGTGTTTTAAAGACTTTCTTTTGTATTCGTCACGTTGTTTGATTGTTAAGTAGACGTTAGATAATAAATTTTCGATATTATCTCATCTACCGACAAGAATGTACTGACACAACAACAAACAAAATCAACAGCCTGTAAACTTCCCACTGCTGGGCTAAGGCCTTCTCTCTCTTTCGGTTTAGAACACATTCCTCCACGCTTTTCCCCTGTGGGCAGGTTTCATCACGAAGTTTTCATCACCACCGAGCACAAGATGAATTATAAATAATTATATACACAAATTAAGCACAAGGATATTCAGTGGTGCTTGCCTGGGCTTGAACCCGCAATCATCGGTTAAGATGCACGCGTTCTCACCACTGGGCCATCTCAGCATGTGCTGACACACATCCTAAAATTCAATATAAATAATGTCTACGTCACGGTGGCAAGTATATTCTTTGAATGACCAGCATCTGTCTTCGGGAGAGATGGATCGCTCTATTCAAATTAGCTGATAAATAAATACTGACCTAATTCGGAAATTAAATTCATGTAACCCGGTCTCCTTGGAGATTTTTTTTTGCTAAATCACACAGATAAAGAATATCTATCTTATAGATAATATGAATATTGAACGTTTTCTATTATGACAAATATTCTTAAATGAAATACTTTTTCTTATTTGTAGAAACAATGTTTCAATTTCGCTAGCATCTCACTTCTTCTCGACATATATGATATTCAAATATTATATGAATGTTTAAAGGTACAAAGTTTGAGTGGCTGGTACGTATTCATACATGGCAAATATCTGCCACATTACTGGGTATCTTGTCTTAAAACTCAGTTTTTCTAACAACTTCCAAGTTACCGTTTAAGCTTATTTTATACTATCATTTTTCTACTATTTTTTATACTATTTTTTTGTCACTGTTATGCTATTTTTACTTATTGGAGCTTGTTGCAAGCATGTTTGAGTACATACCACTTACAAATAAGTAGCTAGTAAGCCAGTATAACCACAGGCCCATGGGACGTTGCATCAAATCCCAAGGTCAGTGGTAATTAAGTAAGAAATGGTTAAATTTGCTTATGGCACTTTTGTCTGTAATGCGTTAACCGTCATCAGGTGGCTTATTTGTCCATCCACCTACCTAGGCCATATAATATATATGTATATATCCTATACAACCCAACGGTTGAAATATGGAAAAGAATAAGTAAAATAAATTCACACAACGCTTGAGATAAATGTAATAAAATAAAATACACAAGTACATTCAAAGTAGACCTCATTCCCGTCAGGAAATGGACCGAAAAATCCAATATGTTCTCGTTCCGTAACAATGCAAGCCTGTCAGTCAATGCAAGGATTCTCCATGTACAAGGTCAAAGGAAAAATTGCTGTACGTCCTTATTGACAGCGATTAAATGTGAGAAATCGAATGTAGCGTTATTTTATTCCTATTTTATATTCAACTCATATGAGAGCCCTCCAGCATTCTCAAGATGCATTCTATGCATACTTCAAGCATTCTATTCTACTTTTGTAATAATGCATGCAATACTTTATAGAATACAGTTTTGGTATTTTTTTAATATGGGGAATACATTTTTGACATCTACGTCTATTTTCAGACAAGAGCAAAAACCAAAGATCAATATTATCATAGAGGATAATTCTACAATTATTACTAAACTGAAATTTAATTCAGATGATATCTCTTTTATTGCTTTAAAGGAAACACTAAATAATTCATGATTAAAAGCATAACAAGAGCGTTCTCGCCCTGTATCATCAACGTTATCTAAATGACGACGATATTTTTCTATCCACGAGCTATATTGCGAATGACAGACAAAATTATAATCAAAATTTACATTAATTATCAGTAAATAAAATTAAATGCTGCTAGCATTCTTGTCACCACGCGGTCAAATTTATACAGTAACTACTTTTGGTTCATATTTGTATATATAATATTTAAGCGTTGAATGTTATTAATGCTTATGTTAATAAAAAAATATGGTTATTAGAAAAAAAAGTCAGTACACCTACACAAAATATGAACGATCATTCAATTTTTTTAAATGGTGGAAAAGAGTAACTACTAAGTTTCTTGTCGCTAATTCTCGATAGAATCTACTTTCCGAACCGGTGAAAACTTCACTTAAAACAATTGTTAAATGACGATTCAAAAGTGCTTGTAAAAGCCTGCTTTAACAAAGTACATTTTTATTTTGATTTTGATTGATTGTTGAATCAGTCATATCATCAGTAACACATATATTGATAAAATCAGGACAGTAAACAGACTCTGTTATGTCAAATTAAGGGATTTCCTTGTAATATGTGCTTGTCATGTAGAGATCATTTGTTACAAGAAACATAATAAACTATAATGGTCTTAATATTGAAATATGTCATAGTCTTTTTTGCCTTTGTTAATTGGTACCATATGGGAAAAAATACTTTTATTAAAATGATGTTCAATCAAGAAGTTTAACACTATTGAGAAAACCAGTGAATATTTTATCCTAATTCTTTATCAGGAAAATATATTTGTAAAGGTAAATTGATTACTTGAAGCTATCCAAAAAATTTGTGTTACATTTTGGATATTTGAATAATAATTGAAGTAATCAAACGTGACCGAGAACCAATGATATTTCATACTTATTTTCTATACATCTCTGGCTCGGCTCTATATGAAAATATCGCAAGGAACTTTTCCTGTGTCTCATAGCATACTACCACATGGAAGAGTGTCGTTCGAGCAAGCTTTATCCCCACGAGGAGAGTCGCCCTAATCCATCGTAGGAACATTAGCAGGTTATGACTACATTTATTACTTTTCATATTAATATTTCATCAAAAATAAAATCACCAATTAGATCACAAGATGATATTCTCGCAACAGATTGCCCGCAATAAAATAATCTACACTCGACAAAGTTTAAAATACGTACAACTTTGCAGACGGTTGCCGAAACCGATAAAGCAGTCTGAACAGACGGACACGCCCATCCCGAATGAAGATTCTAATATAAAGAAATCTCAAGTTATTACAGATGAAGAATCAGAAGTCAGCTCTCGAATATGAACAGTTGTAAAACAAATTGAGACAAATAAAATGAAGTCCATCATTGCGTTCGAAAATTAAATAAATATCAGTCATGAAAATGAAAATTTTATGTACCAAAAAATTTCAATCTGTATGTACTCTGTATATATTTATCATTTTTTTTTTTAAATAAATTCAAAGCAAAATCAAAACTTAAACAAATCCTATTAATACATATTGTATGCTTAGTGAAAAAATCATTAAAAGAACTGAAAAATCAACTTACATATTTTGAGACTGTTCCAAAATATCACTCAGCAAATTATACAAAACGTTGAATTCTTCAAAATTCTTAAAATACAGTATAGATTTATTCACTTATGAAGTCACGCCCCTTCACGTCAAATTATGCGTGAAGGAGCCACGTTCAATTATCGGCATTTTAATAGAATAAACTTAACAAATATAATGTAATTTAATTGTCTTTGTTCTTACCTTTGCTTATAAAAAAATAACTCTCATTCGTTTTACGCACACTAAGACATCTTGTAAACACGGGCGTCACACACACATACTAAATATGCACGATACGATGATGATACGATGGTAATAGTTATTTAAACCATAAATACCAAATGATATTATGACATTTTTAACTTTGCTGTTTCATAAATTTAAATCATTTATAAAAATACATACCAGATCATTTATAAAGATTAAATCATTTATAAAGATACATTTAATACCAGATTTTACAATCAATAAAAAAACGTGGAATTAATACTTGTTGTATTCCAGGCAGGATATATGACATGCACATAGTATTGTAATTAACTAACATGACTGTTATTTAAATATTGAAAAGAGAAACTACTGAAGTTCTTACCGGTTCTTCTCGGTAGAATCTACTTTCCGAAGCGTAGCTTCGCTTAATTTAAAAAAGTTGTTATATGACGATTTAAAAGTCCTTGAAAAAACATACTTGAATAAAGAATGTTTAGATTTCGTTTTTTTTAATTTTTTGATTGACAAAGGTCCATCTTGTTAAGGTATGAAAAATGACGAACACGTCTACAGGAACGCAATTCCAGATATCACAAATCTAATTTAACAATTTCCTGAGTCGTGAGCGACGCCCTAAATCAAAGCTCTACCAAATTGTTCGCGCCTTTAGGTCGAACGTGAGATACATTAAGAACGAATCGTCTAAAATTTCTAGACGACCCTGTATTTGCCTCGACAGTAATTATTATCTTCGTATTCAAATCAAATCAATTTCATTCAAGTAAACTTCACAATAAAGCATTTTTGAATCGTCAATAATTAAATACTACCACCGTTTCGGAAAGCAGCTTCTAGCGAGAAGAAACGGCAAGAATCTCGCATAATACTTTTCAAATAAACAAATTTACAATGCTGTTATTTACGGTAATTAGTATCCTATGATGGAACCCAAGCCTGACTCTAGGCGTTTCTCTCTAAAAAGTACTGCTTTAATGAATAATATGGTTTATTTATTAATTTAGTTGTAATAATCTTTTTAAATTATTCAATGAACAAACTTACTCTGTACTTGTCATACATGTAAATATGTAATGTTATAAGTAGGCAAACGGGAATAAAGATTACATGTTGGTAAGGGGTTACCGTCCATAGCATTTTGCACTGTCAAAAATAATAACCTTTTTTGCCATCATACCAATGCGCCACTAAATTTGGGAGCTAAGATGTATGTATCTCTTGCGCCTACAGTTACACTGGCTCGCTCATGCTTCAGAACAGAACACAGCTGTAGAATATATATGAATGAGTAAATAATTAAAAAGGCACAAGCGGCCCGTTCCGGCTTCACAAAGGTGGACATAAGTTTTCTTATTATGTACCTTTTATTTATACATTTTTTGTCGCTCTTTCCGACATTTTTAACAATTGTCATTTTATTTCTACTTATTTACAAAAACCTTAATAAATTATATACTTTAACCTTTAGTTTAAATCCCTCTGTCTATTAATGAAAATCCGTTCAGTAGTTTTGGAGTTTATCGCGAACATACAGACAGAAATACGCGGCCAGGGACTTTTTTCATAATTGGTATGTTGTGATAGTTTTCATACTAATTCATAAAAATAAAATTCTGATACATTCTTATAGTACAAGAGAGAAGATCTTGAACTCGCTGTAACAAAAAAAAACTATAAATATAAAAAAAATACAAAATAATGTCTGGATGGATATGCAATAAACGAGATCAAATATCAATTTCATTGTTTTGATACCGCAGATGTGTATACAAAAATGAGCTTAGAAACAAAAGTATAAAGTTGTTTCTTAATTGCAGCTGCTATCTTGTATCGAATAGAACGTACATTATTGTTTGGACGAAATCTATAAAATATTGTAAGTTAGTATCGTTTTGCGTCAAATAAAGCTCATATTATTATTTTTTTAAAAACAATAACGTTATATTTTAATAATGCACCTTTGAAGAATTTAATAATATTCCTTCTTTCCTTTAAAGGCTAAGCATGTTTTAAGAGTGAATCAAAAATTAAAGTTGATACTTCTATAATTATTTTTTTATAGTTTATTACATTTTCAATACTACATTACATATATTTAAAAAAACGGTTTGTTCCTTTTTTGCATTAAATAAACAATTAAAATCATAAAACCTTTACATTACATAATAAAACAATTTACTAAATGTGTGATCCACGCCACGCTAGTAAATAATAAAAAATTAAACTATTAACTATATTTTAAACTATTTAAATAAGGTTTTTGATACGATGTTCTATTAAAAATAAGCAATCTTTAACAATAATCTTAAAATTTAATATTTGCAATTCAAAAATTCAATTAACATATTTTATATTCATAAATTACCTAAATAATTAAATTTAACTTTTCGACTTTAGCCAAAATATTATCAAGGTAATTGTTAAACTCGAGAACTTTTTCTATCAGCGATTGTCAAATTGAACGTCACTGAAGTCCCCGAGAGGACTTCACTTAGACAGGATTAATTATTTTGGTCTTAAGAAGACTTCGTAATCTCTAATGAATCTTTACGAAGTTTAGATGTATCATGGCTGAGTAAGGGAATTCTGCATTTAGATCGTCATTTATTTTATCTAGGAAACTTGTTGAGTGATCCCTGTAGTAATGGATTAAATTTTCCAGACAGACAAAGTGGTTTTGTAAAATAGTTGATTATTTAATTGACTCATAACATAATAATATTGATTTATGTAACATATGTTGTTGTTGTTCGTGAGGAAACTCGCATATGTCTAATTTCATATAAATTCTGCCACATGTGTGTATTGCACCAACCAACCAGCATTGGAACAGCGTGGTGGAATATTTCGAACCCTCCCCTTAAAAAGGAGAGGAGGCTTTAGCCCAGCAGTGGGAAATTTACAGGCTGCTATTGTAACATATATCGTAAACAGAACTAGCAAATAACTATAACGTAATTATTTAACACATTTCTACGTGCAAGCATAAATTGTTTGCTGTGTGAATCGAATGTTAAATTTTATGACATGCTTTGTATTAAACTTTTTGTATAGAAATAAAGAGATTAATACAGTATGAATAATGAAGGTTTATAAAATAATGTAAATTAGTATCAATCACTACCAGATAAACCAACAAAAAGAATCGATTGACAAACAAATAAAAAACTACTAAACGGATTCATCTTTCCTATTTTTGTAAAGCAATTAAAATCCAAATATTATCTATTTAAATCCCTTCTTAAAAACACTTTTGAATAATATATCAGATTAATTAAACGTAAAGGTATCACCTGCTTAATATGTAGATTGTACCGAGACGAACCATCAAGAAACCCAGTGCTCCTTAAAACGTATTAACATAAACTAATTATTATATGTATATTCTTCATGGAAAGTTACAAACAGTAAATCAACAATTTTTCATTATGAAACAACTTAAACAATTTATAACTTCGATGAAATCAAATTATATTCAAGATAATATCAATATCCTGGAAAAATCCCACTTCTGTGGCAGTTTCTTGACGAGAAGGTTTGTTTATCCCACCAGACAGCAATACCGTTTCGTGGTCAAAATTGGTTCGCCATCATTGATACACATAGGTTTCAAAAAGTACGACATAAAAACAATAATAAATCTCATAAATCCTGGATTCGAATCCAAAATCTCCAGCCACTGAGCTATCTCACTTCTAAGACTAATTTATCAGAAATTCCAACACATTATATTCACTCGATTAACTTTCAATAACCACAGTGACCAAGCAATAACCAAGGTCATATAATATGCAGCAATTGAATGCGAATCCTTGAAGCTCATGATAAATTACACAGTGTCCTTGATAGGAAATATGTTGGGATAGACCCTTACGCATGGACGGGACTGTTAAGTATTCCGAAGGTTGCGTGCCGTCCTATGATAATAAACCTTTGAAGGGATTCTGCGTCATTTTATGGAGGATATTATATTAATTATATTCGCATAGGTTTATAATCGTTACTGAATGTAACTTACACGGTTTTGTCGTTATTATCGTCAAATGTAATTTCCATTTGGGTATGTTCCTTTTTCACTATTGCTAATGTAAGTCAAATAACCTTACATGTTAAGTGTAAGCCGATTTTTGCGCCAGTTATTATGGGATCATAGCTGCATATTAAACATCGGTTATGGTCTCATTTTGAAGCGCTCTGGCCTTGATGTACAGACAATTAAAGAGGATTCTTGATTGCAATTTACTAAATTGTTACAATGTAAGAGAGCGACAAGAGTTACTCTTATCGAACGTGCTACAGATGTATAAGAAAAAAAAAGTAATAACGTTAACAAAATTAAAAATAGAGATGAGCGATTTGCAATTTGCAAAACTTATCATAGGTTCCGAAATTAATAAAAAATCTTTTGAATAAACGCGAAGTATTGCGGGAGACTCCCTAGTCTATTTTTAATCTTGGAGCTCAGTTGGAGATCCCTTGGGGATATTTTTAATAAAGTGGGTTGCTTCACAATATGTTTACATCTATATTATTCATATTTACAATAACATTGTTCTTTTTGGAAGAAACTGTGATAAGCATTGTATAGACACGAGGAGGAAAGGTAAGGTTGATATATCCTTCTTAGTAGTTGTTTCTGCAATATATTCCATAGCTGTTTTTAACTTGGCCTATTAAAAAAATTTAATGTCATGACAAAAAACTAAACTAGTAGTTTCCGCCTTAGTAAGAGATAGCAAATAAATGATATTATGGATTCATAATATAAGTAAAGTTAGGTTAGGTTAGGTTATACAAAATAATTGGTATTTTGTCAGATATGCTTGACTTTTCTATTTCGCATCAATTAGTGCATTATGAAGGTCGTGTGCAGTGATTGGAATCTCGATCTCGTATTATTTCAGGAATTCTCCTTTGCGTTTCAATCTGTTCGAATTCTCATCTAATGACTTGGAAATAACGTGCATAAGATTGTGGGATAAATTAAGAGACATAGATTTCGAATAAGAAAGTAATTAAACTTATTAAACAATCAGAAATCATCAATGTTTTTTGTGAATAGTGGAATATTATAATCGAAAATATTGTAAGATGTCAAAAAGTTCTATTAACGACCATGATTCTTTTTTGTTTTACCTCGTAGTTTTTATCTATCATGTGATACTACTGAAAACATTGTCATGAAACATATTGCCAAGATGAGATCTGTCATAAAGATATCACATGTCATGTTGAGCCATCTCGTGATGAGTTAGAAGATGACCTAACTTTGAAAACCTTACACCTTAGTAAAAATCCGTCCCTTCGTTTGGTTCGTCTAGGCGGGGAATTACAAAAAAATCAAAATCAAAGTATACTTTATTCAAGTGGGCTTTTACAAGCACTTTTGAATCGTCATTTAACAATTAAGTGAAGCTACCGTGCTCCCAGATGTATTGATGTGCTCTGTGAATTACTTTTATCACTGAATTAGCTATTTTGAATTGTTTCTTAAGTGTGCGGTCTTCCCGTCATCGCAAACATAATTTTTTTAAACAATTTTAACTTTTAAATAACTTCATTCTTGTATCAAAACCAACAAAAATTAACAACAGTTTTAAAATTTAGTATCCATTGATAATATTCTAATATAATTTCGATACAAACATTTTTTTGTTTTCAATTCCGTAACCGATTACCAAATGCGAGAATTTATGTGTGTTCTTAACCTATTTCTATGTAAAGTAACGACCAGTAAATGCCGAAGCTGCGGTAAGGCCTCGACTTTCGAGGATACAGTTTATAGCTTATAACTCCACTTGACTCCTACATTTATTTGGTGGTACGGCTTTTTCATCTGGGTACTTACCATCCACTCATCACAATTCTCTACAAAACAGCAATACTTAAGTGATATGTTCCAATTGAAAGGATAAGTGAATAAATATAACTAGAAAAACAAGGAATATAACATCTGAATTCCCAAGGTACTAAGGTGCATTGTCGATGGAATGGTTATGAATATGTAACTGATTTGCCTGTCCAACATACATATTATGGTGGCCTTTTTTCCCATTAACCTATATTTGAAGACAAAAATAAAAGTGATGCACCTTAAGCAGATAACTCATACAGGTTTTCTCACGATGTTTTCTGTTATAACCATTACGATATCATAAACAAAAATCAAGCATAATACGAACTTGCAATATTTGGTAAAGATTCACGTCTTCTGACAAATGGGCAATCTCGGCTCTGACGCTGTACATTTTCTATTCAATATTACAAACATTCTATAAGATAACTCTTGGTCATTTGTTCCTTTCCACCGCCTCATCTCATCAACCAAATCCTTTATAAGCAGTAACATACAAGCTGTATATTGCTTTTATTATTCTAACGTTTCATATTATCTCGTACCGAAGACCGAAATAGGTCCAAACATGGATATATTTAGACGATACGCTTTACGTACATCGTTCCAATAAAACATGCGTCTTTATAGACATCCTGTTTACTATCGAAAGGGTTTTTATGCTTGTACTAAATAACGTGTCCTTCGCGCTCAGATTCGAGAAGAGATACAGTACTCGTGGTTTAGTTACGTATAATTGTTTGTTTGTTTGCAATTTTCTCGTGTCTTCGTGTTCTCGATGACTAATTTTGGATCACAGATCAAAGCTTTAAGTAGAGTGAACTGTCAGAAAACGTAACGTAAAACGTCACGTAAGACGAAAGCATTATCGTGCCTTCCGATACTCTTTCCCATTTTTCTTTTCGTCTAATTCTATTGTATACAGTTTTATATTTTTTATTAATTCTAGATTTTAATCAAAATTTTGTCATTGTGTTTTAATTATTCTCTCGCATTTTTCTTTTGTGTTATTGAATAAGTAATGTATTGTTCAATTTTGATCCAACCGGGACGGTTCTCATTTTTTTTTTCATTGGTTGATGAAAAGTTAGCCATGACAATTATGTCCTCCTAACCAGTTCTGGTACCTTAATATTAAAATGTCTGTCGCAAATACGGGTGCACTTACTATCTTTCATAATCCGATGGAAGGGGACGTAAATTCATAAAGCATATTGAAAATTCCCACTGAATTTTTCAAATTTTCCATATTCTCTAGTCAGTGTTCTAACCACAGGTCTATTGCATTTTATTTAAATCAAAATCAATTTTAGCATTATTCCTTATTCAAGTAGGCTCATAAAAGCACCTTTCAAATGTCTTGTTACAGGAAGCAGGAGCAGGAAAATCAGTAATTACTCTTTTGTATAATTTTAATTACAGAGTTTAATTGCATATCAGTAAGCAATAATTATTATTTTGTATATCCTGAAACAAAAAATATTTTAGTGTGTGATATGCCTTATCTTTCAATATTTATATGAGCTTTAAAATTTTACAAAATAAACAGTGTGTACCGATTAGAACTAAACTAATAACAATTTAGCCTACGCCAGACGGTCATCAATCTATTGATCTCCTTTTTTAACAGAAAGACAATATTATTTACAGCCGATCCAATATCAGCTAAGCTTCATTGAAAATACATTTATGATGGTAACTGCAGCATCTCCCATTATAAGGGGCACGTTCAGAGATCTTAATAAAGTATTTTTTAGAGTTATGAGCCCCTTATTTCTTTTTATTGTTTACAAAACAGTTTTTACGATGAGATTTCAATGTGAGTGCTCCGAGAGTTATTGCCACGGTTTCAGAATCTTTACATTCGAGATTTATCTTGACGTCTGTCTGACTTTTCATATTTTTTAGGTTTTAGGCTAAGATCGAAAATGCTTGTGCAATGACGATGAATTATTATTGTTAAGCTTCAGTCAGACATGTTATAAAGCTATGTCAATACCACCCATAAACACTCCATAGCTGGACATGCTCTTCTATTTAAATATTGGGCGCAATAGCTTAAAGCAAGTTTTATTGGTAAACGCTGCTTTAGCTGAACTGATTATTTAAAAAAAATATATTTCTTAAATTATTGTACTGAACTGAATATATACCTTTTGAAAGAAAGATTTTATTTAATGAATCTATTTATAATGCGTATACTTAAGTGTCATGTCACCATTAAAAATTGGATAAGCCAATCAGTTCAATCGGCTTGATGAAACTAAATAGAATTGAAAAGCAATAATAAACACACACACACTAACAGGTGAAGTTCAAAATCTATATAATATTATAAATGTGAAAATATGTCTGTCGGTCTGTCTGTCGCTCTTTAACGACCAAACCGCTGAACCGAATTTGATGAAATTTTGTATGAAGCAAACTTGAACTCCTAGAAAGGACATACCACTTTTTTGCCTGTCACATGACGACCAATACTTTAAAACGCGAGCAAAGCGACTTCCAACATACAGCTGAAACTCCGCCCGTTATTACATAGCAACCGATCTTTAATTACACAATGGCTTATAAACGCAAACGATTGTGTAATATTACTTGATATTAATTTGTCAAGGATTTGCGGACAATGAAGTGAATTAAGCCGTGTCAGCATCAGCCTGAGCCTCCATCCGTATAACGCTGAACAATGCCTTTACACAGTAAGCATTTCGTAAAGATCTTTCAGCTAACTCTAATATGAATATATTTCGATAATTAAATTAAACTAGATGAATACCCGGATTCGCTCTTTTTTATGGTATAGGTTGGCGGACGAGCATATGGGCCACCTGATGGTAAGTGGTCACCATAGCCCATAGACAATGACGCTGCAAAAAATATTAACTAATCCTTACATCGTCAATGTGCCACCGACCTTAGGAACTAATATGTTAAGTCCCTTGTGCCTGTAGTTACACTGGCTCACTCACCCTTCAGACCGAAACACAACAATACTGCGTACTGTTATTTGGCGGTATAACTGATGAGTGGGTGGTACCTACCCAGACTTGCTTGAACAAAGCCTTACCACAAAGAACTCTCGCTCGCGAAAAGAACTAAACAAATATAAATATACTAACCATTAAACACTAATCTATACTTCTATACTAATATTATAAATGTGAAAGTAACTCTGCCTGTCTGTCCTTCTTTCATGACCAAACCAATGAACCGCCTTCGTGAAATTTGTTATGAAGCTAACTTGAACTCCAAAGATCCTTTCTTGGAGTTTAATATTGTATTATGTAATTAAGGATTAATTTTTGTCAGTGTCTTATTTTTTGTCATGTTTAGTTCTATTTCTCGTAAAAAAAAATAAAAATTTTAGTTATGGAAGAGCGAGGCCTCCTGAAAAAGGTTTTTCTATAACTTACTAGGAGGTTCTCAACCTTGTGGTAGTGGTAATTTTACTTGGTGGTAGGGCTTTGTGCGAGCCCGTCTGGGTAGGTACCACCCACTCATCAGTTATTCTACCGCCAAATAACAGTAGTTAGTATTGTTGTATTCCGGTTTGAAGGGTGAGCGAGCCAGTGTAACTACAGGCACAAGGGACATAACATCTTAGTTCCCAAGGTTAGTGGCGCAATGACGATGTAAGGAATAGTTAATATTTCTCACAGCGTCATTGTCTATGGGTGATGGTGACCACTTACCATCAGGTGGCCCATATGCTCGTCCGCCAACCTATACCATAAAAAAAAAAAAGTTTGCTATATGCATAGACTCTTTTTTACCTAACACATGACAACCACCCCCTAAAACGCTGGCAACAACTAGTAAAATAATAATTTATTATTATTTTGAACACACTTTGTAAACGCACTCATAAACATGTGAATAATTTTAACGATCTTTAATTGTGTTCGTATATGGTCTATTTTAGACGGGAACTAAAATAAAGCTCAGTCTTGTGTACAAGACATTCGTAGATAATGTCGAAATATCGAGCTACACCGAATAAAAAAAAAAAACATGGTAAATATCCCGCAATTAATAACTTTAGTGATAAAAATAACCGTGTTAATTTAAAATCTTATAATATAGGAACTAAATTATAAAAAATATATATACATATTATAAAATAAATATACGGATTCTATAAGGTTTTTAGAAATAAACGTAGTGATTCATGAGAAAGGTTTAGGTATATAATTTATTAAGGTTTGTTTAAAAAGGCAAAAATATGACGAGATGTCGGAAAAACTCTCGCCGACTGGCAACTTTACCGGCGCGTGCTGAATACGCGAATAGGGTTGTAATTATGTATTACGACATTAAAATGTTTTATGTACTTCTTATGTTTACCTTGTGAATCTAGAACGGTAATCTACTTACTCAACTATATAAGAAACTTGAAGAGTTTTCTTAAAATATCAAGAACAATTTAGAATTTTAAAATGTATATAAAGAGGATTTCTTGCCTCTATATATCTCTTTCAATTTTTTTTGTCTATCAATAGGAGTTTCTTAAGCTATAATGTACATAAATACAGTAGGCATGTTTAATATTATTAAAATACGTCAGTTTTTGTTTCAACTGGATTTTATTGTTACATATTTAGTCCAGAGGATCGGAATTGCGATTCAACGGGGAAATGCTGCTAGCATTTTTGCCACCATCCCACGTGGTCAAGATTTATACAGTAACGATTTTTAATTCATATTTGTATCTATATAAGAAGTTAATGTTTATCATTCTTATGTAAAAAAATATAATTTAGCTGTTCTTCTTATTAATCAGTTACAAAAATATATTCAAATCGTAGTATTCTCTAGAATAAGTGTATTTAAAGTTAAAAAAAAGTTATAAATTCGACTTTTACTAGTGTAATAATTTTACGCGTTAAAGTTTTGAATGTCGAAATCTACGAATAACATAAGTATTCGTAAATTATGATAAATTTTGCATAAAAATCCGATATAAAACAACTTACAGACAGATGAAGAAAATCATATTAAAACAGCGTAAGTTTGACGTGATACTTTTTTATGACGTCTGCATTGAAAGTAATTACGATGAAATAAAACAAATGTTATCCGATAAAGCTTCATATTTTGTATAAAAAATACGAAATTAAATTAATTTTGATATCATTTTTTTCGCTTAATAATATAAGGTATGAAGACCTACATCTTAGCGAAGTATTGAAATGAAAAACTCAAGAAACGTCAAAGTAATCGAATATTCGAGAAAATTCTCCACGCTTCCATGACGACTAATAGATCTGATGTTCCTGGTTAGTAATCGGCTCTTTAGTTTCATTGTCAAGCTGTTATGCTCTGAAATGCATAAAGGCACTTCTCGAACAATAGCTTTACGCATATAAAAATATTGTTAAACAAATATACTTAACAATATCAATATCATAAAAAATCTTTCGGGGATTAGTGAACAAGAAGTATATTATAATTTTTCTGTCGAAATTTAAACTTTTTACTTTAAATTTAGATGATTAAATTGTCAGCGCAAAAGGGAATATTTCGTCTGAACTATGATTTGGTCTTCAAATCTACAAATATGAATTAAAAATTGAATAGTGTACAAAAAATGACCGTCTACTTACGGCAAGAATGCTAGCAACATTTCCCTGTTAAATCGCAATTCCGATACTTTTGGACAAAATATTAACTAGCCTCCAACGTAATAAGGAGAGACGGTTGCTTCACAAGATATTTATGATAATATAATATTTATACGAAGAATATACAAGAGTATTCCATAAGCTGACATACATACAAAAAATAAGAATAGACTTGTAACCCCTGTTTTCCGTTTGCATACGGTACAGAGAACGTTTTTGGGAAACCGTAGACGCATATATAATTAGATACCGCAAAATATAATCAATTTACTATTTACAAAATTTAAAAAGCTTGTTAAGACTAAATCATAAATCTTATTATTCATTAAAACAGTACTCAAAAAAAAAACGCCGAGATTCGGGGTCTATTAGAGGACCCTAAGTACTGTAAAAAACAGCATTGTACATCTGTTTATTCTCACTGGAGGCTGCTTAACGAAACGGTAGTAGTTTTATGTATCGTCGTATAATTCAAAATTCTTCATTGTAAAGTTTACTCAACTAAAATTGATTTCAGATGTTTGTACTTTTTATGTTATGAATAAATTATTTATAAAGTATTATTTTCTTTTATAATTCGACAAATATCTTCATAAATTCGCAGTATTTTTGGATTGATATATGTTTCATGTATACGATTACTTTTGATTCGTTTTGATATATAGATATATACTGAATGAGTGAATGGTAATAAGGGTGTTTATAAATCGTCTGCATTCAAACCCGTTTCTCAATTCTGAGAGTGTAGATCTTAAGTGAATGAAATTCAGCAATCACTATAATTTTGAGACAGCCATCTAATTTATTGCCAGCGACGCCAACTCAGCTAGCTGTCGGTAGAATTATTATTATCGACTGTATATCACTTACAACATTAATTTTTTCAACAATCTTTATGTCAATAATGTAAGTACGGAATTGATTTGAGTTTCTAGCTATTAATATTATTTTTTATTCTTATTATTTACAATAAATCAATCTACAGTGATGATTAACATAAAATAAAGTCAAATAGGGAAAACATATTTTAGTAAAAGAATAAGTTATAAAATAATAGGTAGACTAATGGTAGGTATAAATTATTTTGTAGAATTACATGTGTGTGTGTAGCTGTGTCTGTGTGAGAGGAAGTGTATGTATTTGTGTCAATTAAGAGCGTTAAGAGTGTAAGGCCAGTTTTTTATGTCATGTTACAAAGTTTATCTATTTTCTGTTCGTGTCTTTATCATGTGAAATTGAGTGAGTTTGTTTGTTATGTTGAACAGAAAAGGACAGCATATATAGCTGCCTCTCCCTTACGCAAGCGAAATCGTGGATGGTAACTGGTTGGCTTATAATGAAAACATGGGACATTATAACCTAAAAATAGCAAGAAAGGGACAACTAAGCTCACAGTAATTCCTCTTAATGATAAATGTATTAAGGCAGAAAGGACAGGAAAAATCTCTTGGAAATTATTAATGACATTATTCTGTTTGTAGTGTGTTCTTAATTTACATTAAAAGTGAATTAATAGGGACAATACCACACATACGTCAAATACAAAATGATATTTCAGAACTAAAATTAATGACGTGTTTTAATTACAACAACAACAACAACAAAAGCTTTTGAATTCCCACTGCTGGGCTAAAGGCATCCTCTCCCTTTGAGGAGAAGGTTTGGAAAATATTCCACCACGCTGTTCCAATGCGGGTTGGTGGAATACACATGTGGCAAAATTTCTATGAAATTTGTCACATGCAGGTTTCCTCACGATTTTTTCCTTCACCGCTGAGCACGAGATGAATTATAAAGACAAATTAAGCACATGAATCAGCGGTGCTTGCCTGGGTTCGAACCCGCAATCATCGGTTAAGATGCACGCGTTCTAACCACTGGGCCATCTCGACTCACTCGTGTTTTAATTACTTCCAGAATATGGCTCTTGATTACTCAATGGTATCCTTATACTAGTCGTTTGTAAAACATCTTAATGCCCAAGGTAAAGGAAAACACAACAAACAACAGGTTTTTGAGTAGAATAATCTACAAAACGTCTTAAGAAGACGGGAATCCTAACCAGTTCAACTTTAACTAGTAGCTTGATTTGTAAGCATCATAAGTTTTTAGAGTTTTAAAGATCTCGAAGTTAGACTAACCAAATATTTTTATAAAACGATTTGTGCTATGTGGTATTTTACAGTTAAGTTTTAAAAAATATGCCAAGTATTAAATATTAAGTCGTTTAGTAAAGTCTTTATAAGCTGGACCTTTAGAAAGAAAATCTGTATAAGAAAAACACGCATTTGCCATTTGACCGACAGTAAAATGGCACTTAAGTTCTAAGAAGCCATAACCTTTTTCTAGACGAATTGATATAGGTCAGACTTTAGGTGTGGACCGAGATCTTACGAGTATATAGTTTATATAGATTTGATTTACATAACCTGGTCTTTCGGCTGGAAATACTTGGTGCTAATTTTTTATTGTGCTGGCTATGGATGTTGTTTTTGTATTTGTTTATAAAAAAATACTGGTAATGGGAACAATATCGTAGCATCTACTAAGAATTAAGATATTTTGGGTTACAACCTGAAAGTGGCGATCAATATTGATGATATATATATATATTTCTGGTATAGGTTGGCGGACGAAGATATGGGCCACCTGATGGTAAGTGGTCACATACACTCATAGACAATGATGCTGTAAGAAATATTAACTATTCCTTACATCGTCAATGTGCCACCAACCTTGGGAACTAAGATGTTATGTCCCTTGTGCTGTAGTTACACTGGCTCACTCACCCTTCAAACCAGAACACAACAATACTGAGTACTGTTATTTGGCGGTAGAGTAACTGATGAGTAGTTGGTACCTACCCAGACGGGCTTGCACAAAGCCCTTCCACCAAGTGATATGACGATCATGTTCATAAAAAAGAGACCCTCTGAGTTTCGCCGTTTCTTCTCAGGTCATGGTGTTATCTTTTCCGGACCGATGGAAGCGTTTATTTTACTACCAGTAAGTAAGTCTTATGCTTCCATATTGATTGAGGAATTTAAGTTTGAGTTTGAACAGACTGGCTGAATACCGTTCAGACTGGCGAAGGCATCCAGAATTCTAAGTACCCAAATAACCCGTCTAGATAACATTCCGAAACAATTATGATATCTGGAATCTTCAATTTCTTTGAAGATGGAATTTTATATTTAAATGATAAAAACATCCTCAAAATAAAATAAAATAAAATAAAAATGGAGTGAAATTCTATAATAACAAAAAATAAAAATAAGGGAGGAGGTACAAGCTAACCTGATGGAATATATCGAAAACTGTTGGATGAATAGCAAAAATCATATAGAAAAAAAATGCTAGTCAACTCAACTAATATATTTTGGAATTTCTATATCAACAGTCAAAGAGTAACTACTGAGTCACTTGCCGGTTCTTCTCGGTAGAATCGACTTTCCGAACCGCTGGTAGCTTCACTTATTTGTAAAATGACGATTCATAAGTGCTTGTAAAAGCCTACTTGAATAAAATTTATTTTGATTTGATTTGATTGACAAATACTTTCTATTTAATGTATATATAAAAATGACTTCCTGTTTCTCTCCCTTTCATACCCTTACTTACCCTTACTTTCCCTACATAACATTTTAATATGTATTTATAAAAATAATGGATTAAAGAATTAAAAGCAATATTAAACAATGTCTGTTTTTTTATTTTCGTTTATATCGAAAGATTTACACTTACAGCTTATAATGGACACCTATGTGTAGATATATCTAAGGGCCCTGATTATACCTAGATTATACCTAATGACGGGGGCCTGACCGCGACATAGGTGCGTTCTTTGAACCATAGATAATTTGGAAACACACAGGACAGTAATGTGTTAATAACTCTTAAAAGATTTTATTTTAATCTTATATTTAAAAAAATCTATGTGTTGATTATTCAATAAATTAAGTAGATATATTCTCTTCCTAATGAAGCTATCAAATCAAATCAAAATCTACTTTTTTTCAAAAAGGTTTTTACAAGCTCCTTTGAATCGTCATTTAACAACTACATTAAGTGAAGCTGCCATACCTGTGGCAACGGCATCTTAGTTCAAGAAGTAGACATTTGTTTGTGAGTGCTTGCGTTTCTGTCATTTTCACCATGAGAAGGCAAGCAGAATGATCTGATGTGGATATACGTAGAGGCGTGAGACAGTTACCAACTATATGGAGTATACCTCGCAGTACTACGCTTCACTGTCGATATTGAGATGAATTATAAACATAAATTAATCATATGACAAACGGTTTTAAAACCGCATACTTTTCAGTCACCATTGTAACACCGTGTAAAAAGTATATAGGTAATATTATGACGCTATATTCAATATAATTTTAAAATGAAAAATATACCGGTCGTAATTATACTGCGTGTGTTTTCAAAATTATCCTAAGGTCCCACCCAAATCATTCACGGGGATCAGCGGTGATACACACTTACGTCATTCTTTATTAGATAAGCACTGGACGTGAGTCAGACTCATTACGAAAGCCTTTTTAACCCTTATATTCAGAATAGACTTACGCCCGATTTAAAGGTTCCTCAAACAGTGTAAAAGTATACTAAAGTAAGTTTTGTGTACTAGTCGGGCCATGTGGATATATGTTTTCTTCTGATTGGAACTAATTATAATGGTTTAAAAATAATGATGTTCTATTTTACACAGTGATAACAAACTGCATAACGCTCTCTAATGCCATCAAGCCCTCTTTTCGTAACATCATAACAAAAGAAAAACACATATAACTTACAAAAGAAACATTTTTTTACTCCCTAATTATTTATTAGTCCATAATTACAAACTTAATAGCCATCGATACGAACATTAATATCATCAACAATGATATAGTGAAATCGGAGTGTCTTTTTGTTATATTAAAATAATCTCTTTTTACGAAATACATACACACTGTGTCCGTCTGTTTGTTTCGGCTAATCTCTGAAATGGATGGACCGATTTTGACGGGACTTTCATTGTCAGATAAAAAGTAACGTAACAGCCCGTAAATTTCCCACTGCTGGGCAAGAGCCTCCTCTCCCATTAAGGAGAGTGTTAGAACATATCCCACGCTGTTCCAATGCGGTTTGGTGGAATGCACATGTGGCATAATTTCGTTGAAATTAGACATATGCAGGTTTCCTCACGATGTTTTCCTTCACCGCCGAGCACGAGATGAATTATAAACACAATTAAGCACATATATATAGTGGTCCTTGCCTGGGTTTGAACCCGAAGTCATTAGTTAAGATGCACGAGTTCTTACCACTGGGCCATCTGAGCTCTTTGTTGGCCGATAACTGATTTTTTAAGGAGTAACTTAGGCTACTTTTATTTTGTATATTTGAGTCACGAAAAAAAAAGTGAAAAAGTGAAAAGTCCTGACCACAGCTACTATAAAAAGTGAAAAAAAGAGTGAAGATACTTTTTAATTTAACTTGTAATTGATAATTAGCGTAAGAATTTTTTTTGTAAAACAATTTATAAAACTTTCAGCAATTGAAAAATTGTGACTTGTGAATAATTATTTTTATTGATATACATTTTATAACATACATCTTACGTAATGACGCCATATTTGATGAACAGACAGATCTACAGCTGTCAGTTTTATTTGTAGACTGGAATAACAAACGTTTGATGAATGAAACGCGAATAGGTATTCTGTGAAAGCTGAAATCAATAGAATGAATTTCTATACCTCTAAAACATGAAGCAAGCTCTTGTTTGAAATGTTTTAAAAGATTAGTTGTGAAGAAATACTTTAACAGATTATAATATTTATAGTGTATCTGTGCATTTATGACAATTTTATGTAATATTTATTAAAGTTAAGCAAAAAATAGAGTACCTACATAATATGAATAAAAATTTTTCATTACATAAGAAATGATACAAACTAGTGGCCCGAGGTTTCGCTCGCTGTTAGGATGTTGGTTGTCATATGTAACGCAAAAAAGTAGCCTAGGGCCTTTCTTGGAGTTCAAGTAGGCTTCATAACAAATTTCATCGAATTCGGTTCAGCGGCTTGATAAAGCGACCGACAGACACACAGAGTTACTTTCACATTTTTAATAATAATTAATAATGACAAAAATAACAATGTTACAGATTGAAAGGTTAAATAAATAAAATAACATTACGTGACAGGGAACTGCTACCGATCTGGCATACAACAAAATAAAAATATAATATAATAATTTTGATAATAATACATACATTTCACACAGTTCAAAAACATCGCTGTAAGATTTATTTATATTGAATACTTAAATAAATAAATATTACAATTTAGTTATAATTAAATAAACTTGAAATATTTATTTATTTTAATATGAATGAAAAATCAAAACAGCTCGATTTCAATTATTATTATCAAAAGGTCGTTGGTCCCTTAGTCAATAAAAGGCAAATTGAAAAATACAATAAAAACACCCATTACATAAAAAATACGAAACCGTGGTTGGCGCGTAATGGCAAAGATATTTTTATTGGCCAATGTCCATACTTTTATATACGAGTACATTTATATCGAGGCTTGGAAGATTTCATACCATTATTTATTAGATAAAATCACTAGACGGGTTCGTATCTTCGTTAAAAATGTAATTCAAACGTTGTTAGTTTTTTATCTAAAATTAGCGTACTGGCTTCGCATGGGTGCAATGCTGATACTAAATATACTACATAATTTTTCTTGTTTCTTTACTATATTGTCCATGTATTACATCCAAAAACCTTCCACTCGGATCACTCTATATTATATTTAAAAAAATCGCATCAAAATCCGTTGCGTAATTTTCAGGATCTAAGCATACGGACAGAGAGCGGTAAGCGACGTTGTTTTATATTTAGTAATGATTATGATGATATATTTAAAAAAAAAAACGATACTAAAAACATAGACAATAAAACAGTTGTGACAACAAAGATTTTGACTTCAATCCTGGCCAAGGCACTCTGTCACAATATGTTTAATTTCTATGTAATTATAATGCATATGATTCGGGACGAATGTTTACCATGAATATATATTATCAAAAACCTTACATTAGAAAAGCCCCTCTTCTCTCTTATTCTCAACAAAAGAAAATAACAATAAACAGTTACAGCAGCATAGCTTGACGAAAACCTCTACTTTGGGAATGCTTAAAATCATGTTTAACTTAACAAAACTGTAAAATGAGATTAAATTCAAACTCAATTTTAAATCGCATATTAAAATTATCGATCGAAAACGAAATACTGCTTCCAATACGTCGTCCTCCCCTTAGCAACGATAACATAAGATCATCTTAACCCGCTGACCGATGATTCTTATCTACAAGAATGACCGGGTTATGGGTACCGTCTTGAGATCAGCTCGATGCAAAATAGTGCTAGGGAAATTATTTTACGGTATCATCATAAAACTTAGAAATTCAGTCGGAGATGATAATTAAAAAATACTTAGTATGCAACTTATATTTCTATGTCTACTATATCTTGTCTAAAAACCTGAATTCTTGAACATATGTTGATCTTATAACAAACTAGCGACCCGCCCCGAGTTCGCACGGGTACAAAACTGATACTAAATATACTACAGAATTTATTTATGACATCACATTACAAACTTCTAAAATTTTCTGCTTTTCTTTACTATATTGTTCATGTAGTATACACAAAAACCTTCCTCTTTAATCACTCTAAAAAAACCGCACCAAAATCCGTTGTGTAGTTTTAAAGATTAAGCTTACAAAGGGACATAGGGACAGAGAAAACTACTTTGTTTTATACTATGTAGTGAACCTTTCACAAATAAATATTTTTTTTATTGTTTATGTATGGAATACATTTTGTAAATTTAACTTGTACGATTAAGAGCAGGTAGTTTTATAGTAGGAATATTATATAATTAAATTTTCACATTATGATCGCGTGGAATGTCAGCAAGAATGCTAGCCGAACTTCCGTGCTACGCAATTTCAATCCTCTAAACGGAAAACCTATCTGTGACCGGAAAAGCATCATTATATAGTTAAATACTATTTCACGACACTATTGTTGTAATAAGTTGGACGATTTTAATGGGATGGGAATATTTTTTGCAATAAATAAATAAAATTTTAACAAAAAGAAAAACCGACTTCAAACAAAACACTATTTTAAAACAACTGAATATGCACGAAAAAGTAATAAAAATAATTGCGTATTCAACATATTTTTTAGAGTCTTCCTAAGTTAAATGAAATGAAAAATATTAGACTACTTAAAAGTCGATTAACGATTATATCATGTAGTTATAGTTATTGGTATATTTGGAGCCGGTGTCAGCCACGGTGCCCTTGCCCCAACAATCAAAAGAAAGAAGCGATACGAGCCCCTTGATTGATCCAGTATATTATTGTGTAAAAGGTAATTTGTAAAAAACATATTTGTCAAAGTATTCTCGTATTGTTTTTTGATAGATATACTGTAGGGTTTTATTGGCTGACACCGACTCCAAATATAACAATAATTATAACTACATGATATAATCGTTAATCGACTTTTAAGTAGTCTAATATTTTTCATTTCATTTAACTTAGGAAGACTCTAAAAAATATGTTGAATACGCAATTATTTTTATTACTTTTTCGTGCATATTCAGTTGTTTTAAAATAGTGTTTTGTTTGAAGTCGGTTTTTCTTTTTGTTAAAATTTTATTTATTTTTTGATTTTAAGTGAAGCTGATGTTGACTAACTAATTTTTTTTAATATGGATAGATTAAACGTTCCGTTTATATGAGTCAGAAACTACTTCGAGGACAATTTCAAAGGAAACTTGCGAATAAAGCAAAAATAGACTTTCGAAAATGCGGATTTATAATACGTCACGCGGCGTAAACTACAAGGATCCCTCGAAAGAGCTGTAATCGAACTCAGCAAAAAAACTTTGAAAAAGACCAACTATATTTCGTACATCATATGACATCACATCACATACAAAAAATTTGATTAAAGATAGTAAGAAATTCTGCCCCATATCGCACCCTAACTGCGAGCCGTATAGGGAGTTCCATCACTATATAGTATAAAACAAAGTCGCTTTCTCTGTCCCTATATCTTTAAATCTACGCAACGGATTTTGATGCGGTTTTTTTTAAAAGATAGTGTGATTCAAGGGGAAGGTTTGTGTATATAAAACATGAACAATATAGTAAAGAAACACTGATAATTTTAGAAGTTTGCGATGTGATGTCGTATATAAACAAATTCTGTAGTATATTTAGTATCAGTATTGCACCCGTGCGAAGCCGGGGTGGGTAGCTAGTTGATTATAATATTCGACTATGATAATTACATAAACATAACCACATTACGGAAGGTGACTCAAATATCCAAATAACCTATAAATAAAAGATTCGACCGAGTATCGCTAACGTGCTCCTCAGAATTGTTCCGTTCCCTTCCGTTCCGTTACTTTGTCATGGATCCTGTGCTCAGAACCTTACCAAACTTTCACCAAATTACCCTTGAAGTATATATTTTATAATAAAAAAAGAATTATCAAAATTGGTTAACGCGATTTTCAGTTATTCACCTATTTGTCGCGCATATACATAATGCAAATTTAAGACTTATGTCGTTTTCACATGGATACCATCATCGGAAAAAAAAATAAAAAAAATGGGACCCCACGGGAAGCACTACCTTTCAAACAAAAAAAAAATTATCAAAATCGGTCCACCCAGTGAAAAGTTATGAGGTAACAAACATAAAAAAAAAAAAAAAAAAAAAAAAAAAATACAGACGAATTGATAACCTCCTCCTTTTGGAAGTCGGTTGAAAACTGGAGAGATCATATTATATAAACGATATTTTCTTATCCAATTTATTACCTGCTGATATACGTGCAGAGATGGCCCAGTGGTTAAAACACGTGCATCTTAACCGATAAATGCGAGTTCAAACCCAGGAAAGCACCAATGAATATTTATGTTCTGAAATTGTATTTATAATTCATGTCGTGCTTGGCGGTGAAGGAAAACATCGTGAGGAAACCTGCAACTAATTTCATAGAAATTTTGCCACATTTGTATCCCACCAACCCAGATTAGAACAGGGTGCTGGAATATATTCCAAACCTTCTCCTCAAAGGGAGAAGAGGCCTTAGCCCAGCAGTGGGAAATTTACTGGAACAAATTCCAAGATTTCACGTCACATTCTAAATCGCTATGGGTAATAACTATTATAAAATATCAATCATAAACATAAATAAACATTCACAGAACCCACAATCTTCAATAACGATTTTTTGGTACGACTCACCGTGCTATTTATTCAATGTTATCGAAAAGTCATGGAAATTGAAAATAATAAAAAATACATATAGAACAAAAAAAATCAACACAACTCCATAAATATAAAACTGAAGCCTCAATACTTTTCGCCTAAAAATAATACAACTGAAATAAACTTTGCCATTGGAATTTCGTTTCAATTATTCAGACCTTTTCTAATATTTCACGATAAAATAAATATACAGGATAAGTTATATAAATTTATTTTATCATAACATTGGTAGGCCAACGAGCACATGGATCATCTGATGGTAAGTGGTCAGTTCTAATCATAAACATAAATGCAGCAAGAAATTCCAACACTTCCATAACCTAGCATTGGAAACAGAGCACAGAACCAATGATTCTACGTGCTTTCCAAAACACAGGAGTGTAAGCACTGGCATCCAAACTTCGGTCTGGTACTAACTTCTGCGTAGTAGAAAAATACAATCGAGATTGAGATCTATAGTTTTTTTTATGGAATAGTTTGGCGGACGAGCATATGGGCTACCTGATGGAAAGTGGTCACCATCACCCATAGACAATGACGCTGTAATGAATAATAGCTATTCCTTACATCGTCAATGTGCCACCAACCTTGGGAACTAAGATGTTATATCCCTTGTGCCTGTAGTAACACTCGCTTACTCACACTTCAAACCGAACAACAATACCGAGTACTGTTATTTGGCGGTAGAATAACTGATGAGTGGGTGGTACCTACCCAGACGGGCTTGTACAAAGCCCTACCACCAAGCACTGTCAGCTTATCGCCAGACCAGCAAGCCTGTTATATGCAAGTTGCTTGAACTCTCCATTATTAGATATCTGTGTGGTGTGGTTAGATGTCTGTGGCTTGCACAGCCACTCTTCATATACTCAACTGCGGCAAGGTTCAAGAAGTTTCAGTTTCAAGAGTGTCTGAGGCAGTATAGCTATCATACATATCATCTTAGACATGGTATCAGGAAGTATTGTTTCTTACAATAGCAATTTTTATGGGCAGTGGTGATCACTTATCGTGGATTGGCCCATTTGAATTTGTGCTATATAAAATGAAACAAAAAACATCAAATAATGATTGAAATTTCTGAAGAAGAACAAAGTGTTTCCACAATTTCAATACAAATATGTTTCTGCTTTCGACGAGTTTATGTATTTGGTAGTATGAAGTATCCTACTTTGAATCCATTTGGATTAAACTGGATGGAGATGTTCTAAAAACATCTGTTAAACAATAATATTTTCCATATAACGAGTATTCACTTTAAACATTTCGTACATAACTTAAATAGTCAATCCGACAAAAAAAATATTGTTCCAATGACTCAGGTAGAAAAGTTTTCATATACATTTTAACTTTCTACATTAAATTTTTTCTATGACAATAACACTATAAAAGTTATAATACATACAAAAAAGAGTGCGTTTCTGTGTGAAACTTTGCACCACAATATGACCTTGAAATATCACTCTTATTGCGCCAGATATCGCGCACTTCACAAATAGTATGTGTATATGTGCTCGAAATTACCGAAACTAAACAATAGTTGTTAATATAATAAAATTAGGCTGATTCCTGTGTAGATTGAAAAATCTCTACTGGGATAACAATAGTAGGAGGGTACATATGTATGTTTTTAATACCCTATTGACAACAATGGTAAAACTACGAATAATTATTGTTAAAATAAATAAATTATGTGCAAAATAAAAGTAGTATCGCCAGTGAGCATTTGAAAATTGTACCTCTGAAATCGCTATAAGCCGGGTAGCGTTAACTTTGTAAAACCACATTATAATATAAAAGTTTTAGAAAGTATTCATTTATCACGAAGAACAGATTTAACAATTAAAAACACTTACGCTTGCACCATTTGTGAATAATTTTTTTATAAGCAAAGTATATATAGGATGCTTTATGATTGTCAATATTTTGAAATTTAAAAATGGAATACGTCTTACTAATGCTGTCTTAAGTGAAGCTAACAAAATCAAATGGGTCATCGATTAAGTAAAACCTTCGAATAAAAATAATTTGACCTAATAATATTAAATCAGTGTGTCGCCATGCAACGAGTCAACAACATTTGAATCATCAAAATTATATCTCGTTAAATCGATTTTATTTGCAACTGCAACGGTCGATATTACTATAAGTAGGGCACGGGGTCATTCACCCGACCCAGCTATGCAGTTGGGGCCACCAATGTTGGTTAGTTGGAAGCAAACTAATGCCAATATATGTTTGATCACAACTTTGATTGGGTTTATTGTTTTGTTTTTACCATTGGGGATTTATTTGTTGCAAAGCTTTTGAATCACTATTGTATATATTTAAACAAAACAATAATAACATAGCTATGAATGATGTGATGGAAGATTAACAAATAAAATACAAGGTATAACAGGTACACGCATCTCATAGTCTATTACCAAACAACACCAATTAACTATTGCCACATGGGACATAACATCTTGATTGGTTAATGTGGGGCCTGTTGGACGTTCTGGGTGTGATTGTCACCAGCACATTTACCAGTCTGCTGACCTAAGGAATTTAATATACAACATTTTTAAGATATATTTTACAATACAATCCATACAATTGCCGTAACAACTCTACTCTCCTAAAAGGATACAATTTTGGCTTATTCCAACATACCATACTAATGCGAGTTGGCGAATATATTGGCGAAAGTTTATCCAACATCTATCCATCTTTCTTAGCGATGAGATCATTCATTGTGGAGGACGAGATGAATTATAGCACATAATTATTTAGTGGTAGTTACTAAAATGTTAACCATAATTACTTAAAACTACTCTTAAAAACCTCGCTGTCTATCTACGGTGCAATCAATGTTCAAATGACTATGTAAAGTAAGAGATATTACATCCAATTGTTTTATAGTTAAAGTAAAAAAGAAAGAGAATACTATTGTGAATAAAATTATAAAACAAATTCAATAAACAATTGTTTGAAAAGCTAATAGGAGTCCTTGTTCTGAATAAGCCAACGATAGCCAGTAGCCGGCGGGCAGGAAGGTGATTGCATTTTTTTCGATTAAAGAACATTATGCATTTCACAAAGCAATGTTATTCAATAAAGTTTCTAATTTGCCTTCGGATGATCGAGTCTTTTAACTTATATATTTTAATAAGTGTCACTGCCTGTCTTTCTAAGCTTGAGTTAACGAGATAAAAAAACACTCTAAAACGCTTTCTTATACGGAATAAATTATCCAATACGTCTATCTATCTGTGATCTGTGATCTTGGCAAATACATCTTATATTAGGAGTACATTACGGTATTATTAAATACTTCTACATTTAATATTTAGTGCCTTACATTTATGAACTTGTGACATATGACAAAAAATTGAATAAAATTATCACCCAAGTTTTGTGGCTTCTTCGGGTATATTTAGCGTTACTATTTGATATACGAGCTACGCATAGTTATCTCACTGATAAAAGGTTTTTCTGATACCAAAACCTAAAATGACGAAGAGCACAACAGTGAATTATACTTATACTGGTTGCTCGCATTTATGAGGTTAAATGTCATGTGTTATGCAAAAAGTAGACCAAGGAAGAACATAGGTTATGTTATTTCTTGGTCTACAAGTTTGCTTTATACCAAATTCAATTTTGCTTCTTTGGTTTAGTCGTTAAAGAGCGACACACAGACAGACAGAAAGACAGAGTTACTTTCACATTTGTAATAATAGTATACGAGTATAGATTATTATCTATCGAAATATATCTTTGGTTATAGTTGGCTGGCTATAAACAGATGTAATTAAAATTATATCGCATTCCAAATTCAAATCTGTTAACTATTATTATTATGCACGTGTTCTGTCTACTAGGTCATGTCACCCAATCTAGACTTATTAAAATGAAAAATAGCACATTTTCATTGAAAGTCTGAAGTGTAAACTCGACCTTAAACCGACGGCCTTGGTTTTAACAAATATGCTATTTGTTAAAACTACCTCCCGCTATGAAATACTCTCTGTGAATCAAAAGCGCAGGTTTCAAAAGGTAAAAAAAACTCTACGTCAAAGCGACGCGACGTCTACCGCGCCCCTGAATACAGAGTGGGCAATCGATAAAGAGTTACATGACGACTAGATCCGCCGCTTAAATAAAATTATTAAATTAACTTAATGTCCAAAATTAATATTTTGCTATTAATTGTATAATAATTACTAAGTAATTTCCATTTTCGTAGGATTTGGGTATGTGTATATATTTAACACTAGAGGAAAAATATTTTTGTAAATCTTCGTTTGCCTCGAGCTTTTTATGTATTAAAATTTATATTAACATTTTAAAATATTATATACGTCTAGTTAATAAATATTTTAATAACACTGTTGCCCTGTCTAGATGTTTGTAAGTCTTCTTAGCTCCGCAGACGGCGTGGCTCTTAGCGACCGCATTTCTTACTATTCTTACGCTTGTATTACACAAGCTATATTTCGTTTTATCAACTTGAATAGAATTTAAATTTCCTTTCATGTTTTCTCTTCGCACATAACAGCTGTTCTCCGAACGACTCGGTTTCTTTCGGAACAGTTACGCGTTGTGAATTTATGATAATTTCTTATATTATGTTTTCATGGATTGTTATTTTAGTAGGCGCCGTTTTCTTTTTAATATAATTTTAAAAGTTTATGAGTTTGCATTGCTTGTTACATTTTGATTGATATAAAGTTAAAGGCAAATTCAAAAATCTTTATTCAATATAGATGTGATTATAGTACGACACAACTTAGATGTCGCATCGGCAAAATTCGTAAAACCGATCACATCCGAATTGAGTACGCTATCCCAAATTATCAATATTTATTTCTTACGCGAATATGATCTTTGCACAAACGTAATAACTTTTAATATCATGTGACCTAATATATTCGTCAATTTGACGTGTCGGTTTACATGCACTTACTTTCTCTGACGCGTGAATCTATAGCGACGAATAGCGTCGAATGGCGCGATAGGGAGCTATTTCTATTGGTTGTGTAAATCGGCAGTAATCGGTTTAATTATAATTCCATTGCATTTTCCGATGCTACATCTGATTTGTGTCGTACTATACTTGCTTATTGATAGTCAAAAATCAACTGAGATTCAATGATATGTTAAAAAAGAAAAAGTACCACTGTAGACGCCCCAGGGCTGGGCTAATGTCTTTTAGGAGGTTTTGAGATACTCCACTACTTACCATTGCAGGATAGCGGATACGCGGCAGATCCTCATCTACCACATGCAGGTTTCACAATATTGCCATTAATTTCCAAGCAATGTATTATAAATTAAATACAAATTCTGTGGTGTGTGTGAGTGAAAAATTAGTTAGCCAATTAACTCTTCGGCCTTTCAAAAGTAAATAGAGTACAACCTAAGCTGTGTATATATAAACACTGTTTCTACTCACTGCAAAACAAAACACTATTCAAAGGATTGTGGTTTGTTAGCAGAATTACTGACAACTGCGTAATACTGACCTAAATATGTATGCTTAAAAGTTTTTGACCTTAACCAACACATAGTTTACCTCACATGCTGCCCTGAATTACGAATATATATGGATAATACACACATTCATACGATATTAATAATTTATATCAAACGAATATTTATTACTATTTAGTTGATTTGATATCTATACTTAATATTATAAATGTGAAAATAAATCTGTCTGTCTGTCTTTTACGACCAAACCAATGAACCGAAATTGATGAAATTTGTTGTTAAGCAAGCTTGAATTCCAAGGAAGGATATAGTCTACATTTTTTACCTTACCTATGAAAACGAACCCCCTTAAACGCGAGCGAAGATGCGGGTCATACCTAGCATACTATGTACATAAAATACAAGCTGAACCTGAGGTTTTATAAAACATAAACTTCAAGATTGTAAGTGTAATGTTAGTATTTCGCTTTATATATAGATTTCCTACTTGCAATATAGGAAAAGGCTCGTCACCTTAAGATCTATTTTCGTGTGCTCAGTATCAGCGATAATCTGCTTTACCGATCGAGAATGACATATTGCGAAGCAATGATTTGATGTTTAGATTCAAAAGGGACTAAGAGTTTAAGACTTGATAAAGGACTGAATTTGAAAACTGACGAAGGTTTTCTTACTCTGACTGTAATAACTATAATATAAGAACTGGTTGCCTCTGCATACGTAAAACAGCTTGTTATCGACAAATCAAAACAAACACATATGAAATGGCAACAAGAACGCCATTTTGACCACCTGATAGATAAGACTTGTATCTATCGTGGACATATGCTCAGTATTCACTGAACAATAATATTTTATTAGTCTCCATTACACTTATATAGTGAAAATGTTAAGATATATCAACTATATTGCTAAATTTTAAACATTTAGGGGCATGTAAAATGTTGTAACGAATGACGTATAATGACATACGTAATTATGATACTATAGAACCTATTTTAAAACATATTATTTATTTATTAATACCTATTTTAAAATAAAGAAACAAGTGTAGTAACATACGATACAGTTTGAGAGAATTTCACTTATAGTAAAAGTCAAAATTAGACCGAATACTAACTACTAAAAGAGTGTAAATTGAATCTTGTTATAAAAACAAAACTCAAATCATCCATCATTGTTTTTGAGAACAGAAACATAGAGCATGCTATGCTATAATCATGACCTTTAAAATTCGCGAGAACTATTCGAGTTACTGTATATTAAAAACAAACCAAGCTAGCCAGCGTCTTGCTTGCGAATTGTTGTCTAAAAATCAACACAACAAAGGGAAAAGTGAAACAAGAAACATTATACTTGGCATTGAGATCTTGCAGATTAATCTGGAGATACAAACACCGCACAAAACATTCATTATTAACTTCTGGAATTAATATTACACGATGCCATTATGAAAATAGATTCTTAGGTTTTTTCTTTAATAAACTAATGTTTTATTTTTAATTCATCATTTTAAATACTATTCCATGAATAATTCTGTTTACTTACGTTTTCTTTATTCTTTGAACTTTGAATACAAGGCTATATATGTATATAGTCAAGTTAGTGAGCGTAGTCTACATATGCGTGATGGTCCAATGGCTACATATAAAATCGGTGATCTTAAATTCCCGGGGTTTAACACCACCAAGATACCTTGATGAAAAGTGATTTTCAAAATGAAGTACTCTTCCGTATCTCCTGTGTTTGTGCAAATCAAATCAAAATAATATTTATTCTAGTAGGCTTTAACAAGCACTCTGGAATGCTTATTTAACAACTATATTAAGTGAATCTACACGTTTGTACTATAATATGTCCGCTTATTTGGATAGTCTTCCCTGATATGGGCTGGTAGGTATGATTAAAATTTTATAAAGATCATGTCAAAGGACAGAAGAATCGTGCGTAGACAAAAAATATTTTGCTTTCCAATATCAAAGCCAACAGGAACAGGAGATGAAAATTGACTTTAGGACACAATATGTGCATATTTAATGAATCTGTGATCACTTATTACCCAAATTCACCGGAGAGACATCAATTGCTTATAAATCACTTTTGCTTACACAAATGAGATATATCAACATCTCACTCTCTCAAGGCTATAGCTGATTTTATCTCATTTTCTCGTTTTCGTTTGGCACCTAGACCCCTTATAATAAGTCAACGACTACTCCGTCGAATTAGTTAACACGACATAACATTCCCTCTAAATGTCTATCTACCTACGTATTTATTTCTAAATGAGAAACAAGATCTTTTGTTTCATTTTAGCATTGTGTTACGTAACATGGGTACTAAAAATATAATAAAGCATTGTGTTTTTATTTTCAGATATTATATAGGCATATTACGTACTATATTCAAATCTTTCTCGTTCTTGAGGCCTATATATAAATATTATTAAGATAAACGTCAAACTATTAAAACTAGGTTTTAACCGTACCTTCACCCACATAAAGAGGGGGTTTAGGTAGTCCTTTCTGTACCCCTGATAACATATTTGGGAAATTTCACGAATATTTGTTATTTACATAACTAAGATATGAACATCCGAACAATTTGATTTGTTTGTTTCTATTGAATCAAACTGCGATACAATAATTAATTTTAGCAGCGTCTAGGACTTGCTCAAAGTATAATAACAATTGTAACTATATTATAAAATCGTAAATCGATTTTTAAGTAGTCAAATATTTCTCATTTCATTTTACTTAGGAGAACTCTTAAAGAGTAATATATTTTTTTTACTTTTTAGTGCATATTAATTTGTTTTGAAATACTGTTTTTTTTAAGTAGGTTTTTTCTTATTTATAACTTATTTACACTATAACTCTAATAAATTACACACCTAAACCATATGAGAACCTGTGTCTATTAGTGGTAAGCTCATGAAAATCCGTTCAGTACTTTTGGAGTTTATCGCGAACATACAGACAGACAGACGCGGCTGGGGGACTTTGTTTTATAATATGTAGTGGTAAATATTTTGATTCACTAGTTATCTTCAAAATAAAATGACATTTGACCTCAGTCAACAAAACAACATGAAGTATAAAGTGATGTACAAAAACGAAGGCTTTTAGTCCACAGAGAAAGGCTGGATTCAATTTTAAAACGAATTAAAACTTCGTAACAATCGTCACCCACGCTCGTGTGACGAGTCGAGTGCTGCTAGAGGGTTAGGAGAAACTACTTGTGATGTCATATGAATACACCTAGTTTTATTATTGTTAAAAGTTCCTTTTATGGTGGTAGGGCTTTGTGCAAGTCCGTCTGGGTAGGTACCACCCACTCATCAGTTGTTCTACCGCCAAACAACAGTACTCAGTATTGTTGTGTTCCGGTTTGAAGGGTGAGTGAGCCAGTGTAACTACAGGCACAAGGGACATAGCATCTTAGTTCCCAAGGTTGGTGGCACATAGACAATGTAAGGAATAGTTAATATTTCTTACAGCGTTATTGTCTATGGGTGATGGTGACCACTTACCATCAGGTGGCCCATGTGCTCGTCTGCCAACCTATACCATAAAAAAAATAGTACTAAATATACTACTACTATACTTTTTACTGGTGGATACACACGTCGCAGAATTTCAACGAAATTGGTCACATTCAGGCTTACTCACTGTGTTTTCCTTCACCGCCGAGCAAGAGAATTACAAACATAAATTAAGCACAAAAAAATTCAGTGGTTGAAACCATAATTATCGGTTAAGATAACCACTGGGCCATCTCTGCTCTTGCGCAACGGAAAATTTCAAACAGAATAATTACCCCGCAATTTTCACTGATGCTCCCCTGTGTACTCAATAAATAGGCTATGTAACACTAACATAATTTTTTGGGTCAGTAGTTACGGCGACTATCGCGTCTTTTTAACAAGTAGTTTTTAATTAAAATGTGTTAAAACTAGGCGTTATTAACACTTAATTATGAATGTATGTTTGTATGATTTATCGATTTTATTTACGTTGGTGGATAAGCAAGTAGGCCAGCCGGTGGTAAGTACTCACCACTGCCTATGGACATTAGCACCGTAAAACAAATAACCATTTCTTACATTGCCAATGCGCCACCGCCTTCGAGAATACAGAAATTATAAATACAATGAAACATTCATACTTTAACTAACAAGGCTATATTACAAGCGATGTCGAAAGAAATAACAAGTATCATACACTCCATCCATTCAAGTAAACGTAACAATGAAAATCAATATTGTTCTCTGAAAGAACTCGGTGTTAAAAGCGAATTTTCAATAAAGCTTATTCAAAAGGGTTCGAGATTAAATGAATCCTGTTTTAGAGTTCGAGATAGCCGCCACTCGAACGAGAATGCAAACCTGTGTACAGCTATGGTTCGAACTCTTTTAAGTCTGGCTTTGTAATCTCGAGACTGGTGAACTTAATTATACAGATAAACTGATACAATCAGCCTCAGAACTAGATAACATATATTCAATAACAAAATTGCAATACATGATTCATCATAGCCATATCAAGATGATGTATATTTGATCATTTTTTATCACCAATAGTATAATGACTTACAGCTGGCTATGGCTACTACGAAGTATGCATAATTAAGTACACATACGTTCTTCAACGAGAAATATCATTTATAAAAAAATGTTGGTGTTAATCTGTAATTATCCATTTCTATAATAAAATTCCGCAGATATATTTAACATTGTCGTTTCGTAAAATCACATCGTTTATAAAAAATACATTCTTAAAAAAGGCATATTATTCGATACGAGATCTTATAGATGATAAAAAAAGCGTGGAGTTAATACCTGTTTACTAACAAGCAGGATATATTAATTTAAATAATTGTATTTAACTAACTTGACTTTGTATTTTTTAAATGTTGAAAAAGAGTAACTACTGAGTTACTTGCCGGTTCTTCTCGGTAGAATCTACTTTCCGAACCGGTGGTAGATTCACTTAATTGTAAAATGACGATTCAAAAGTGCTTGTGAAAGCCTACTTGAATAGAGTTTATTTTGATTTTAATTTTTGATTATTTTCAAAAGTAATTGTCGGGAAATTTAGCTGAGGCTCCCACCTCTTCCTCAAAATATGACTCTCCTTGGATTTTAAATAAGTAAATACATAAGATTTACTTGGTGGCAGGTATTAAAATATACCGCCAAATAGCAATTAAAAAAATGATGTTTAGATTGCATTATATGCTTATCTTTATTATATCTATTATCAAGTTATTTTGAAATAATTTTTGAGGCTAACTGTACTTTAGCCGTTATTTCAATATTGTTCTTTATTAAAAATGTATTAAATGATTATCATCAGTGTTTTTTTATATTCTAAATTATTTAAGATTTTAAATAATAAATATGGTTTACAGAATATAAAGTCTACAGGTTCGTTAATCTTACAGTTGATTACAGCTAACAAAAACTCTATACAGCCCCTTTGAAGTTGTACAAATAAACTATTTTATATGGAACTAAGCTAATTCTGGCTGTTTTTAATAAATTGTACGACCTTGACCTAATCTTCACATTCGCTGATCCAAATTATTGGTAGTCCTTTTGGGACAAAAGCGACCGCCGACATTTTCTCATCGCTTTAATATAATTAACATTACGTCACAGAATATACGACAAAATACAAAAATATAGTATCTTTTTTAGATGATTGTGAAAGACCTTTCCGTAATAATTTATTAAATAAATAATGTATTGTTATTCCAATAAGAACTAAATGGCTGGTTCGTTTTGTGTTTATTGGTGCATGAAAATATTTCAGAATTTATTCTAAGGGTTAAGACTTTTTTATTTTTTCACTTCATAATCGCTATATCGATACGTGGCAGCCAAGGTATGATATAGGTATATCATATGATAAATAAAAGCAACAACCCCTACTTTATAGAGTTACGCTAAAAAACGCGATTGATATTCTTATAATTAATGCATTAATTATTGTTACAAATTAAAAATGAAGGATACGTTGTTTTTGAAGTGATGATGAGTGATGAACTTCTTATGGGGGGTAAAACGCTTCGTTACGTAACGCGTTACGTAACGAAGCGTTTTCTTCTTTATTCTTTCTATCTTATTTAAAAATAAAAAAATCGAAGAGGTTGGCAACCTCCTTTAGATTCCACATATATATATTTTTATTATTATCATAAGCCTACGAATAATTTAAATATTTTGTAACATTATTTTATCCAGTTACCGTAGAAATATGATAATATTACCTAAGCGTAGATACTTTTGTTGCAATTTAGTTCAAAGTGGAATGCTTCAAAGCGAAAGGACGGAATTATAATAGTTTTGGGTTCGCATTTTGACTACAGACGCCCTAAAAAGCAATCTCCCGAGTCGCACACACGAGTATATGTAACTATCTAGTTTAATTATTTATCTCATCTCCGCAGATGATTTAGTATAAGACAACTAAAGGCAGCGCAGATTAATTAATGAAGGAAACATATTGCGTCAATAGTTGGAACTGTTATAAGTTACATGATAGCTCAAATAATAGAAAACGTAAATCTTAACTAAAGATAAGGGATCTAATCCGTTCCAAAAGTCACATAAATAATCTTCTGAAAAATTTCGTTGTGGATTATAGTCCATAGTTAAGTGAAGGAGATCAAGTTGTTAGTTAGTCAGTGTAAGAGAATCTTTGATGTCTAGTCAGATTTGCCGTTCCATTGATTATTATGTGAGAATGAGGATTCTAGAGTACCCCCTGTTTTTATACAAGCAATTGTGCATTTAAACCCATTTGAATGAGTCCTGCATATAAGTAATGTTCAAAATTGGTCAGGGAGGATCCTCATCATCGATATTATACTCAATCTTAATATATGGTCTATTGTATAACTTAATTGGCTTTTATTCATCATCCAAAAAATGTTAAAGATTCCGCAATATATGGTACAGTTCTTAAGTCCACGTTCCTACATCGTCGTAGTTATATAATAGAGTACACGTACTTATATATTAATACGTCAAACTACAAAAGTAGTTTTGGGACTCGCTACGTAATGTCGTTATTAAAGGATCCACGACTGATAAGATTCATTTACTCGATTAGATTGATGAATTGTGTGGTCGATGTGGCAAAGGGTTACATACATCTGTCATTTAAGGCAATACACAATGTTAATAATTTTTCCTTTTAACAAGACAGCTGTACTATAATTAAATTCTATTTTCTACCACATATGAGTAAAAATATACATATTTTACCATAAAATAATATATAATAGAATGAAATTACACGGTACGTTTGTTAACATAACATTACAACAGAGATACACACATATATTAGACAGAATGGATCAGTTAACATTTAAAAGATATTCGAAAAGTATTGACACAGATTTGAATTTGGAACGTAAGTTTTTTTTTTAAGAATACCATTTCAAAGTTCGAATATTAGCTTTCTTTTAATAAGAATTTTGACCATGGTTGACAATTATGAATCGTTATTGTTGGTACGTTATGAGAATCCTCTCATAACATATTCACGGCTTCATTGAAAGACTTAATATTGACATTTTGGTTTGAAGATTGAATGAGCCAGTGTATATACAAGTACAGGGAACATCTTAGTTGCCAAGGTTAGCTGCGCTTTGGTGGTGTAAGCAATCATCATCATCAGCAGCCCGTTTTTGTCCACTGCTGGACATAGGCCTCTCTAAGTGCACGCCACTGTGGTCTTTCTCCGGCTACTCACATTCAGCTCCTGCTTGCCGTCTTGCGAATATCGTCACTCCACAGTGCCTGAGGACGTCCTACACTACGTAATGTTAGGAATGGTTAATATTTTTTCAGGGACAATGTATATGGATTTACCACCTTTAGGATTACAAGCATTTATAGTTATTTAAATACAAAATATCAAGCAAGACCAATAATGCCTGCACCCTAAATCCGTTGGTCCTAAATCTTTGTTGTCAGAATAATCCTATAAACTTTTATTAGCTCAGCCCAAGATTCGAATATAGCGACCTCATAATCTGTAGCCATAATCTGTAATACGAGCTGCTTGACCAATTAAGTTAAGTGTTTTATGCCGACTATTATCTGAATTGTCAATATCGCACCTTATTTTCCTTTCTTCGAATCTTAATCGTCACAGTTCTTGTAATAACCATGCTTAGTTTTTTATACACACTATAATTGGTATAATAATACTTCTTGAAAGAAACGTTTTCATATTGATAACAATCATTTTTTTTCTTGCGTTGACTGAATTTTTATTAGGTAATTATATTACTTAATAGAATAGTAAACAAATAATAATAATAATAGACAACACGTGGATTCAGAGGAAACAGAGGACCGGTAGGAATGGTAGGTACCTATTAGATGGGAGGAAATTTGTGTTCAGAAGTGAGCTTTGAAGAACGCTGATGGATGAATGACTCAAAAATATTGATGATTTAGTGGAATTGTAATTAGTGATCACCCGTTATTATCTGTTAATGACGAGACCAAGTGAAAATAAAGAAATGTCTATGGTATAACAAATATTGTGCATTCTTTAGCTTCTCGGTAAATATACAAAATCTTAATAACGAGTTCATTCACCACAAAAGACATTTAATATTTTCACTTCTAGGTCAGAATACCCTCGATTTGTTAGGGAAGAACTATTAATATTTTCGCATCAAATGCCCATCAAATTTGTCCCACTAAGCTATTAAGGTAACCTAAAATAACGTCCTGGAAAGCGCCATACGGGTCATGTGGTCACTTCCGCGAAATAATGTAATAAAACATATTTCACCGAAAATTAATTACGTATATCTTGCGCTAGATATGATACAATTTGTGATTTAGGGTTTTCTTTAGATTCTCCACATAATATTTCTAATTCTTCTGTTGCCAGTATATTGGATATTTTCCGGAAATTGCCTTAATAGACTATATGTTATTCAAACATATCAATCACCCGGATTTTGAGAAAACTCTTTCCATAAATGACCAAAATAGATATTGAAGTTGTTAAGCATTTCATATTTGAAATGTTATCGATATAGTGAAAATAATGTTGTCCTTCTGTTTCGACATCCCAATGTCGCCATTATCGAAGTATGTGATTTGATAGATATCCGGTTTCAGTAGGATCTCCCAAGGGCCCCCTATAGGCATTCAGTTCTGTTTGTAATAGTTAACGTCAAAACTTTATTTAATATAGAAGCTTCTATGTTAAACACTTATCGATTGGTCGGATAAATACCATACATGAAAGTAATTGGTCAAATCATTATGTAATATATATAAATAGTAAATATCTACATGAAAAGACTTATTTAATTTGAGACCTTTTTACATAAAGTAAAAGTAAAGTAACAGGCTATCAATTCCCACTGCTGGAATAAGTCCTCCTCTTCCATTAAGCAGAGGGTCTGGACCATATTCCACCACGCCGTTCCAATGCCGGTTGGTGGAATGCACATGTGGCAGAATTTCGATGAAATTTGATACATACAGTATCCTCGCGTTGTTTATCTTCACGGCCGAGCACGAGATGAATTATAAACACAAATTAAGCACATATATATATAAATATATATAGTGGTGCTTGCCTGAGTTTGAATCCGTAATCATCGGTTAGAATGCACGCGTTCTAACCACTAGGCCATCTGAGCTTTCACATCACCTTAATCGTTTTCCGCGTTGTAGAAACGAATAACTGACCAAGCATATGACCTGACTCCACAAATACGCCGGTGAACTACTAGTGCAAACCAATTATTTTAACTCGATTAACCCATTGGGTAATGGTTCTTTCTGAATTATATTATTGACCAAATAAATATTTCAGAAAAAGTCTCATAGAATCTGTGTTTCATTTCTCAAGTATCGGCGAACCACAAAAGAGACGTTAACAGAATCTAGTGTCTTGGGAACTGTGTCAATTTACAAAGTTTCGGTCCCTCGACGGGAAAATATTCGATATGATTTAATAAAGGACAGCAGTTAAGATTATTACCAATATTTTTCTTACAAAAAAAGACAAATACTGTTGATAACATTAAAAAAAATGTTAAATGTTTCAAATTGTTTTACTTTTTGGTAGGGCTTTGTGCAAACATACGGCCCTGCAGTAATACTTGTTGTGTTCCCGTTAGAAGGATGAGTGAGCCAGTGTAACTTCAGGCTCAGGGGACTTAATATCTAAGTTTCCAAGTTTGATGGCGCATTGGCGTTCTAAGGAATCGTTAATTTCTTACGGCGCTTAAGACTTATCATCACTTAACATCTGGTGGCCCATTTCCCCGTCCAAGTATACAATAAAAAATAGATTAAAAAGCAATAACAATTTATCCATATAACCTTTATTTATAGAAGTGGCCTTTGTAAACTTTTATAAATTATTATTTTATATGCATTGAATTATTCTGTTTGAACTTTCACATTTTGACACAGTCCAATGGTAATGGATACAATGATAATGTAGAACTATATCCGACCAAGATTAAAAGATAAAGTTTAATCATTACTTTGGCTTACGTAAGCAGCATAATTATAGGCTTGGGTATGTACTGTTTTCCTATTCCAATTGTCCAACTATCAATTTATATGATTTAAATGTGATGATAAATACATCATCGTTTCTTATGTAATCATCATAAATTTACATGAATGTAAAATACTCTTCTATAGGAAAATTATTATCATCGTTTTGATTTGCATTATCATGATTATCATCATCCTGGACATTAATCATTACAACTATCATAATGATACCGAAAATTTTCATTAGTCATATACTATCCCAGTCATCATCGTCATCACTATTTTCTTCATTATCATTACCATCAGGACCATCATTAGGAACATGATCATTACCGCATTGATTTTTCACACATGGAAGTGTAGTAGTAGAACTAGTAACCTGACTAACAGTGGTCACCATTAGACTAGTACATTAAATATAGCTATTATATCTTGATAAAATAAGATCATACAACTAACTGAGCTATATATTACAGTAACATAAAATATATGAAATGAATACATGTAATATGAAGCTAATGGTAATGGTAAATTGGGTAAGTGTGTCAAGAATGTGACGGTTTTTGTAACAGCGGTAATTAATAAAATCCCATCAAACAGACATTAGGGTCTACAAGTAGCACTACAACTCTCGTTACTAAATTAACTAGAACAGATATAATTAAACCTAGTTCATTAAATTTAAAAGAAGTGACATTAAAGATTTTGATTAGTATCTAAGGACGTATATTTGTCTGTGTATCAAAGTATTTCCTACGTATTAATTCGTATGTTTGAGGACACAGTACATAAAATTCATAATTACTGATAATAATGTTTCAGAAACTTATCAATTATATCATTAACAAAAACTTTAACTTTTCTTTTTTTATTATAATTTACTTAAAAAAATAATGAATAACTGGAAAAACATTCTATAAGATATAGTCACTCATTAAAATTTTATCTTTAATTGAATTTGTTTATGATCACATTTATTCTTTAATATTTACACATATTACACAAGTTATTGCCCACGGTCTCGCGTTAGTCGTTATTGGTAGTATTAGTATTAAGGTTTAAGGCATTAATAGTTTTTATCCTTTCATGAATATCAAGCTTGCTTTATGCCAAATTTCATCAAAATCGTTTCAGTGGTTTGACCGTAAAGAGTGCCAGGTAAACAGACTAGTTTTGCATTTATAATATTAGTGCGAATTAATAATGAAATTTCAATTAATATTATTGTTTTTTCACGACAAATACATGACATTTTTGTATAATTATTTTCTGAATACATATTGATAATTGTAAGATTTTAAAATTTACTTCAATCAAACTGTTAATGCGTCTCGTGAATTCGACTAGATCGCCCAGTAAGCAGAGCAGTAATAGGAAAGCTTTGTGTATTGCTGACTCAGGTAAAACAGACAACTTAAATATTTTCATATCAACTTCTCCCACACCTACGATAAATAATTTTTCTTCCATCCCCAAATTTCACTTCCACATTTGGTGCTCCATAAAGTGCAGACGGTCTAAGGTCTAAGATATATTGCATTTAAGATATATAGCTGATTTAAATATCCAAAAGCGCTCCGAACCGTTCTGATTATGACGCCTCGATAAGAAATAGCCGAGGATAGTTCTTGTATTATTTTTATCCGATTATCATACAAAGATATATTATGGATTTATTATATTTATGTTTAGTTTATCGCTTAAATAGACATTAATGAATCAAAACGAAGTATAATGAACTCGATTCAAATTTATATCGTTACTGTTAATGGAAAATATTCGGGTAATAATACAGTAATGTGAGAGTAATTCAAATGTTTCTTTGAAATTCGGTTCAGCAGTTTTGGTAGTGAAAGAACGACAGAGAGAAAGACATAGTATACTATATATATAGATATAGACAATCGCTACCACGTATGAATATTATCACTGTTATAGAATAAGCGTTAATTGATTCTTTACATCGTTACTGCGTACATCGTTACTCCAATACTTTTTAATCGGAACACATTCATACTCTACTCAATATTGATGTGTTCTAGTTTGCTGCTTGGCGGTAGCTGGGTGTTAATCGACTAATTAGATTGTATTTTTAAATGTTGAAAAAGAGTAAGTACTGAGTTTCTTGCCGGTTCTTCTCGGTAAAATTGACTTTCCGAACTGGCGGTAGCTTCACTTAAAATTGTTGTTAAATGAAGATTCAAAAGTGCTTGTAAAAGCCTACTTGAATAAAGGATGTTTTGATTTTGGTTTCGATTTTGCTCCTAATTAACTGCAATTTAAATTAACAGTAAATTTTGAGGTCATAAAAGGCTCACCTCTTTTATATTTATACGTTTAGATCGCTGATAAGGATTGTATTGTAATATTTAACTTTATTAGGTGAAACCTTAATTTTACCCGTGTGGAGTGTAAGGATGGCATGTTCTTAAAAGATCTAATCATGAAACCAAGTTCATCCAGTGGTTCCAGAGACTTGCTGGAACGAATTAACAGACAGTATAATTCGCATTTTATATAAGCGGTTATTTTAATATTACAAACAGACAACAACAACAACATACAACAACAACCTGTAAATTCTCACTACTGGGCTAAAGGCCTCCTCTCCCTTTGAGGAGAAAGTTTGGAACATATTCTACCACGCTGTTTCAATGCGGGTTGGTGGAATACACATGTGGCAGAATTTCTATGAAATTTGTCACATGCAGGTTTCCTCACGATGTTTTCCTTCACCGCTGAGCACGAGATGAATTATAAAGTGCTTGCCTGGGTTTGAACCCGCCATAATAGGTTAAGATGCACGCGTTCTAACCACTGGGCCATCTCGACACTCAAATTTTATTATATCTATAAATACCTCTTACCGTGCATGGTGGGTTGTTACGATATCTTGACGAACGGTGATTACCACGACACGACTTCACAAAGTTATTATGCGCAATGTATAAAAGATTAGACGTTTATAAAATCTCAATATAATAAGTTACAATGCTCTCTTTTAATTACTGAATTAAGTAATCAAAACAAATAGCACGAAATTTTCCAATTTCAATTTACTTAAATATTCAGACGAAACGTTAAAAAGGCTTCCAGGGTGTAATTGTATGCGTCGGGTGGCTAGCGACCGCGTTATCTTTACGACGCTTTTTTTTTCTGATTATTGCCACTGTTTATAAGAAGCTTATCTGAGATTGCAGAGTGGATAAGTGACGCGGATTTTAATCAAAGACCGTGGATTCAAATTCAAATTCCTGTGTCATGACATCATGTTCAAATGTGTGGTTAATGGGGTCATCGCGGTATCCAAGGTGAAGACCCTTCTCTCTTCTTCTTTTTTTTGGGGTAAGTTATTAAACAATTTTCTTTATTTTTAAGCAGTTTCCGCCCACAACGACATAGTGTTACGGAGGTCACGTGATATTCAACCCTCAAATCTGTATCCCTGATAATATATGTGAAAATCTCAAGATGATCCGCAGGAAACTTAAGCATGTGGAATTTATTCAAACCAAATTAGTCATTTATAAATTTAATGAAGGTAGATAAATCCTCTTTAGCTTTAAATGCTTACTTTTGATAAAATATTCTGATTGTATTGTATTTGTATTACTTTAACAGTTCCATTTGTGAAGCTCCTAACTTTTAGGTTTTATATTCATGACTGAATAGAGAATCACAGATTTTTTAGCAACAACCTTGAATTAATGACTTCTTTGTATTACTCCACCCCCGGAGAGCACTTAAAGTTATTTAACATACCGTCTAATGGGATTATATGAAACTAAGACAATTATATAGCGTTTTTGAAGACACTTGAGCATTCGTATCATATTTCATAGAAGGGCTACGGGAATTTAAAAGAAAGGAAGATCAACATGATATAAATATTGAAGGTATTTATTTATTTATATTATTGTAAAAGTTACACTATCGACTTATCACTAAACACTTTAAAATAATATTTAATAATGGTAACATTCAAAATCAATCTTTATAGGTGTAAACACCATTGAAATCAAAAAATAATATCTTCAATAATATGAAATTAAAAACCATTCAGATATAGCTTTCGTAATTAACCAACATCACTTAACAAAAAATAAAAATAACTAAGATGTATTTATCATGTCTAATTGCCGTTACCCGTAGATTTCTTTATGCTTGCGATAAAATTACCATTTTCTTACAAATATGTTATCGTACAAGAAATTCTCATTCAATGAAACAATAAAAGTGGAACAACATGTGTTATTTCTTGTAAGCTTTTCGATTGGAGCATAAAACGCTGTCCTGCGTTCCGACAATCTCTTTTATCTGTATCCATTCACAAGATCACTTCTATTACAAAACTGGTATAATTTATTTCAATCCTCATTACGATTCCCTTGGTAGTGCTTTGCAAGCCCGTCTGGGTAGGTACTATCAGATATTCTACCGTCAAACAGAAGTACCAAGTATTGTTATGTTCCGGTTTGAAGAGTAAGTGAGCCTGTCTAACTATGTTATATATAATATGTCTAACTAAATTGTTGTCTTAGATTTTCGCGATTATTACACATTGAAATAAAACTAGTTTTAACGGATTTACATCGCGTATTTTAGGTATAAATAAGTAGTCAATGTTCTTCCTTGGGCCTCTTTCATCATTCAGTTCAATGGTTTGACTGTGAAAGCGTAACACACATACAGACAGAGTTTAGGTACCTTCAGTTATAACATTAGTATATTTATTAACAATCAACCGATTTAAAATTTCAAATTTCGATTTGATGAATCTCTAAAAATATTTACTATAAAGTTTCATGCCGTCATTGTGTTTGGAAATGACTTTGGTTAAATGGTTTAAAAGCTAAATAGTAATGATTTTAATTTAGCAATCAAATTGTATATAGTATTCAACGGATTAGCTATCCAAGATTGCGTCGCGCTGATAACTCGCAGTTATCCCCGGTTTTATTTTTCGCTCTCAGTTTTCGGAATCAATTTGTTGTTGGGATAACAAGAAGACAAATTGTTCTGATTAATCGTAGAATACTTAAGTAGGAGAAAGTAATTGAATTCATTTATTATTTCCTTTGTACAATTGAGTCCGTTTTATGAATTAGTTTTCCAAAATAAAATTTAACTAATCTTTATTGATTTATGGTAACTTGAAATTTTTTTTATCGTTTTTCATTGGAGAAAACAACAACAACAACAGCCTGCAAAGTTCCCAATGCTGGGCTAGGGTCTCCTCTCCCTTTGAGGAGAAGGCTTGGAACATATCCCACCACGTTATTCCAGTGCGATTTGGTGGAATACATATGTGGCCGAATTTCTATAAAATTTGACACAGGTTTCCTTCACCGCCGAGCACGAAATGAATTATAAACACAAATTTAGCACATGAATATTCAGTGGTACCTGCCTGCGTTTGAACCCGCGATCATCTGTTAAGATGCACGCGATCGTACCACTGGGCCATCTCGGCTCTTACTGGCGAAAAGGCGGCATTGATTTTGCATTTTTTGTTAACTAGTACAAAAACATAACTTCGCTCCAGTTTATTATTTTGACATAAAAGGTGCTTTATCACGTTGGTCCCTAAACTATATAAATGCTAATAACATCGATCCGTTGATATTTACGAGCTTACTGTGATAATGATGAGACCAGATTTCGGCCACGGCAGGCAACCTCATAAACAAAACAACTGTGCAATCTCATTCATAAACAAACATACATACAATTGACGACCTCCGTGGTCGAGTGGTGTGTACACCGGTTTTCATGGGTACGCCACTCCGAGCTCCTGGGTTCGATTCCCGGCTGAGTCGATGTAGATTATCATTAGTTTTCTATGTTGTGATGGGTCTGGGTGTTTGTGGTACCGTCGTTACTTCTGATTTCCATAACACTAGTGCTTTAGCTACTTACATCGGGATCAGAGCAATGCATGTGATATTGTCTCATATTTATATTTATAATATATACTTTTTTCAATCGAATCAGTGTTTCTTTCTGTTAGGGAATAAAAAAAATCCGCAAAATCTATCACTGGTCTATCATCGGCCCTAAAGTTTATCTGTTCGAGCACGACAAAAGACAGCTAAACCGCTAGCCAATACTACATGGTATTGATATATTTCAAAGGTAAGGCTGGCAATTATAGGTACAAAGGATATTACTTCTTAGTTCCTTGGATTGGGGGCGAGTTAACAAAGTAAAACGTGGTTAATCTCACACAGATAACAAATACAGGCGGTAGTGATCACCATCAATACTGACGATGAAAAGAGACAGAGATATATAAAAAAGAATAGACAGGAAACAAAACAAAAGATTTTTCCCAGTCCCTTACGGTAACTTATATTTATACACTAAAGCATTTCGGAACATCGTTTCCGAAAACAACTTCAGGAAGAAACGACAAGAAACTCCCATAGATGCTCTTTTGAATAACTAGATTAAATTATTGTTTATTTATTTTTGAAACCATAAGCCTAGTCGGAGCCTAAATCGAAGCTTTATCAAAGTCTTTATCCACAAAGTATTGTTTTATTGAATAATAAGACGTTTTGATAAATTTTGTCTCAGCAACATTGATTGTTATTCAATACACGAAATAACTTTAAATATACATAAGTATGTTAACAAAACATTCTAGACTGAAATAAACTGTAACTGGATACATTAAGGTAGAATATCGAATGAATATTTTTGGCAAATACTTGTATTATACTTGTTGTATGTGAATGAACCAAGTCAAAACAAACGTAATATCAAATTTCGAAGTGTCGAAGCGAGAAATAGAGAATCAGAAATAAACAAATGTCACAATGGCTTGCAGAGAACGGGTTAATCTTGAAGTCTTCAAGTACTTAAATCATTAAAATAACTTGTTTATTTATAAACCAAGGCCAGCAAAGTTACCTTGAATATTTCGTCAGTAGTTCTTGGATTATATGTATCTTACAAAGATACCAGATCAAATTCAAGGCAAGCATATTCTTCATCATTCTGCGTTTAAAAAGAATATTGTGTATACACTTAAAGATGAAACTTAAATGAACTTTATTAATAACCTTTTTTTTAAAAGTTCCTCATTTACGAATATAGGTCCTAAATCTTCAAGTCTATGGATTTTAGTTTAATTTGTAATATTAACGAATATTACCATTATAATAAAAATATACATACAGATTACATACCTATTATATTCAGATCTTGTTGGAAAATATCTGGTTCTATATTCCTGTATATATATATATATATATATATATATATATATATATATATATATATATATATATATATATATATATATATATAACCAAATCACAATTATATGTATCCAACCAAAAATAACACATCAAAGTTACGAGTCTCAAGTTTATAAATTGATAAGTTCAAACACCTCCTTATATACATTTATGTACCTTGATATACGATAATATCTTTCAAGTTAAATTCGTGATAATCTTGAATTAATTTAGATACTATAGTTATTTAATCCTTTTAAATCGAGATTTTTAAAACAAAGACACACTTATCCAATGATATCATAAAAATTAAAAAAATATTTAAGATAAGTTATATTGGTACGTCTGATGAAAGGGAGGCCGTAAAGAAACTTTACCTAAATCTAATAATGTAGTATAGATTGCAAGAACTATAGATAAGCTTAAAATGACTTCATCAAACACTTCACCGAAAAATAAGTAATTTCGTACTATTAGATCAAAATGTTTGAAATGATGTGTAATATATTGATTAAATATTTGATAAATATTTTAAACTTTACGTAAAAAGAGCGATAATGTAGAGCAGAATATCGTGTCTAGACAAAAACCACACGTCATTTCAACGAAAGAAAGAAGAAAGCGAAGCTTATACCAGCTTACTAATTCGACTTAAAGAACATGCATGGTTACACAATTACAACAATATAATTTTAATTGAATATTAATCTTCAATCTCTGTTTAATAAAGTCTTTAAAATACAAAGATAAAATTGAATCAAAGTTAGTTTTTTTTTTATCGAACGTAAAGTTAAATTGATAACAATGTATTCGACAAACCACGGGACATCGCTCTATAAATAAGTTTTAGACTGTCCAAACTCAATTATTTCTTAAACAGTTCTATAACTTCTTAAGACTGTAGACGATAATGTTCTATTTTTGTTTTTATTACGATCATATAAAGCTCCTTTTCCCATTCGTACATCTCACACACCTGAGGTTATTGACACTTTTGTCGTTTTAATTCATTATCAGTAAAGTTCGTTCATTACTAGATTTACTGTCAAGTGTAAGTATACATCAGCTGAATTTAAGGTCAACGACCTGATGTAACACTTTGTGCATGTAATGGGTTCCGTAATAAAATTGTTCAAATAGAACCTCTTTAAGAGCAAACACAAGTAATCGATGAAAAAACATTGTATACTTTGAACCTAATCTTCTAGTACAAAATAATTGCTAAAATGTTGGACATTAAAGCTTTATCTGCTAATCGAAGGACTTAAAAATGAGCATTAATTAGTAATTGCTTTATACCAGATTAAAATTATGGGTAAAGTATTATAATGAAAAGTCGACGAACAAATAAAATAGTTGTTTTCGAATATCTTTATGACATTCGAAAGGTGAATGACCTAGATGTGTACGACATATTGGATGATACCTGAACACACATCCTACTTCACAACTGATTACACGACTCCACTGTCTCCCAACATAAAAACAAAACCTATCTTCTATTCCTGAAGGGGTTACACTTTTGGGTTTTTAATGGAACATATTTGGTACTTCCCACATAATATTTTCACGATTCCACTGCCTCACTCAACATAGAGATAACAAAGACAAAAACTGAAAAATGTTGCACTTTTGGGTTTTTATTATTATTATTTTTTATGATGGTAGAAGTATTACTTCGACCTGATGTTACGAGTTCACTTTACCTCATAATTACCAACACTTAAAAATATAAACTTGTTGATTCATTGGGGATAATGATACGTAAGATATATTGGGAGTTCTCTTCACTGACTAGTATAAATGATGATTGGGTCCCAAACGGCTATAAAGCCAACTACTGATAACCCATAATGCGTACTACCATAACCTTATCAAACCTGTTATCATAGATCGAACTTAGAATACTATATTGACATTAATCAGTAAGGAAACCCCTTTTTTATTTACACTTTCAGTTTTACTAGTAAAGTGATTATTATGCTAACCATAGCATGTATTACATTCAGTTCCAAACGCTTCATATATTATACTTTTACTGTAATGTATTTATATGTTACGTTTATATCTTTGATTTAATTTTTGATTTTCTTTAAATTAGTATAACAAGAGCGAACAATTTCTATACAAACAACGACATCACTAATTTTACTTCTTTTTACTTTTTTTTTTCTTTCTCTCTATAAATTTATAGAAAAGATTAACTCTAAACGTGTCCAGAATAGCGCGAAACATTTTAATTAAAGGTTTATTTGATAAATCCGCATGATGCCGTCAAATTGACGATGTGGTTGGCGAGACGATATCGCTCGTAAAAATCATTTTAGCAGCAATAAGATGGCTGTTTAGTTAGTGTTGTTAGTCCATTGGTCTATCTTTGGTCGGGTGTAAATCACCCTTGTGAGGGTTTTAGTATTCTTATATTTTTATCTATCAATGATTCATATTTGTATTTGAATAGATCTGGAGACGATCGCTTCATTTCTAAGGTGTGTTATCCTCTGGAAGAAGTCATCAAATTAATTTTACGTCTTCTAACTTACACACTCTTTAATAGGATTTTATTCAGGTGCGTATGGGTAGGTACCACTCATTGTATTACTCCAGCAAACAGCAATAATTTTTATTTTAGGGAGAACGAGGTAGTGTCACTACAGTCATGACTATGTTAGTCGCCAAGATTGTTTAAAGCGTGAATATTTACGGACAGTAGATACGACTTACCGTCAGGTGGCCTATTTGCCTGTTCGCCTATATTTATCATAAAAATTCCCTTAACGGTTTCTTGGATTCTGCATCATCATCGTACATTACGTTATGATAATACTAATTTAGTACATCAATATTTATGGACTATGGATCATCATTATTATCAGATAACCTAGTAACACAAATGACTTCCTTTTTTCTTTAAAAAATATATATAAATAGCTCGATATACAGATAATGTGCCAATACCATTTCCTGAAATTTCTGGAACTTCGAGTGGAACGGACATTACATACTTACATACAAATGCTATAAATAATTGACATTAACATTAACTAATGTTTATTGCTAAAAGTAGGTGCAAAAGTAAATATGACCAACTATTCTCTTATTGTGGAATCTTGCTAGTACGTGATAAAGTTAAACAAACATTGCTAATACAAAACTACTTTAAACAAGACTTACACCGGTTGACTGATATCCCAATAAGAACACGAAATGTTACAAACTCTAAACCTTTTGTCCACCCGGTGTAATAATATTTACGGTAGACAGACTTTAAAATACCTTATACCAACATTATTGAACGGTCTACCATACAATTTAAAACAGGAAATAAATGTAAAAAACATTAAAAAAACGTTGAAGTATATTTTGCAAATATAAAATAATTAACGCAATACATGAAACACCTGTATACGCTATACTAAACGATGCTATTCTTCCTTTATCGCTGTTTTATTTATCTTAAGTTTTGATATGTACCTGCCTTTTGTTTATTTTGTATTCATTCTATTATTATTGTATAAGTGTTGACAACGAATACTGATGTACGGATAAACCCAGTGGGATTTTTTATACATCGTTGTCTATATAAACAAAGCATGTATATTCAATAAATCAATAAAAAAAGAAAGTTTATAGAATTAAAAACGATACTTATCTTAGTTATTTGAGACAACAAAGATATTATCAAATTAAAATCCAAACATTTCTTAAAAATAATTAGCACACTATTAAATTTATAGCATTAATAGAGATTTTCATTGCGTAGACAATGATTGTTATCTAGTCCAGCGGTCACTACCCTTACGTTTCCTCCTAAACTGCAAACTAAACTGAAATGAATCCAAACTTAAGTTTTATAGTATTTAATAGCAAAACTGCAACAGATTGCTGAGATCGACAAAATGATAACGCAAAGACGAATAGAACGCCATCCAAAAGATTATCTTAACTCTTGCATCGTGATAAAGACGCTGTCGCAATTATTCCTTCTGAAAGTCCATGCGCATTATTTATATGTGATTAACTAAAATCAACTGAAACGTGGATAGTTTTTTTAATCATTATTCAATATAAATTAATTACACTACATATAGAAACATTACAATAATTTATATGTTGTAAAATTTACACATGTTTCGAAAGGTAAAGACTTTAGAAAAATTAGCGAAATTAAATCAGTGAGATATATATTTTGCTTTTTCTTTCGACAATTGTTGTTTACAATTTTATTTATTTATATTTCTATTTATGACGGTTTGAAATCGATAAATTAATTTCAAAGTGGACTATGATTAATTACAAAAAAATAAATAGTTGTATATAATCTTTGTCATAACATATCTATTAGATTTGAAGTATAACACTCACATATAGAAATTAAAATCATACCAGCAATTTTAATAAACTTACATTTTAACTTTTATTAGAGCCATTCCAAAGAGCACAGACACCATTTCCTGTTATAAGTTAATGAGGAATTGGGTATCCCGCTGATTACGGATGATGATGCCACATTAATCCCCTTTTTACGGGGTTCAAAAAAGGACTACAACAAATCATAAAATAACCAGTGAAAGTATTTCTAAACTGAAATAACTGATCTAAATATAACACAGTCTCTCTCGTTAATATAAAACAACGGATCTGTCCCCTTCCCGTATTTCTTACAGAACGTGACAGGAGATAAGTTAAAATACATTAACTTACTATGACGATAGTGCGCCAGACTGATAAATTAAGTAATATTTTAAATGGAACTCGGTCCTAGCATTCCTGCCACGTTGCTGAAACTTATCAAATACGCGAAAGAAAATATATGTTACTATTAAGGGATGCACCACAGTTTTAATATTGTTTTGAAGTACTGCTAAGCTCGGTAATCGGTTTTGTGAATACTGTTTCAGTGGTAAAGAAGCTAATGTACAGCGTTGATTATAACTTGTTTAGATAAAAAAATAATTAAATTATTTCATGTGTATAATTTTATGTATTCAAATTTTTAAACTAATTAAGTACAAGTAATTAAATCTCGTTACAGGTTATCATATAATTGTTTCAAAGATGTCAAATATAAAATGCCATTTTAAATCAATAGTAAAAGTGTTAGTAAAAAAAGTTTACTTTTTCTTTTTACTTTATTTAATAAACACACACCTCAGTGCGTAAATGCGATCTTCAAAGAGGCTGACGCTTTCATTCAGATGAGTCCTCTGTGTATCAGAATAAATAAATAAATATATTGGACACTATCACATACATTACTCTGATCCCTATGTGAGTAGTAGAGTGAGATCACTTGTATTATGGAAAATCAGAAGTAACGACGGTACCACAAACACCCAGACCCAAGACAACGTAGAAAATAAATGAATTTTCTATATCGACACGGAAGAAAATTGAAACCCGGGACCTCGGAGTGGCTTAACCATGAAAACCGGTGTACATGCTACTCGACCACGGAGTTCGTCAAGGAATATAAAAGGACTGTGATTTATAAATAAGCGTAACCGAACTTAGAAAACGTTTTATTGTTTTTTTCAATTATTGTTGTCAATTATTGATGTATTTTCATGAAATCACAAGTTAAACAATTCGAGTCAGGTATCGTGAAAGCGATTTGTTAACAAAGACGAAGTCTCCAAACAGGCAAGAGACTAAACTAAACTATCGTAAACTATTCCAACTCGTATTAGTTAGATTGAGGTACTGTTAATTACGATTGTATAATTAATGTTGAATATTTCGTAACGCTCAATTATTTTAAGTGCTTTAAATGTCATATATTTATAGTAATCGTAAAGGACATTTTATACGTACAACAGACAGCAAAATAATTTATCATATTATATGTGTGTTATAATTATAGTGATAAAATATGGTGAATTAAATTGTGGATCGTTAGCTACGATTACGGATTCAAAGTAAGACAGTGATTATGGAAATATAAATATATATTTAAATTTTAAAATAATAGGAGAGTATAGTATTAAGATCGCCCAGTGCTTAGAACGCATGCATCTTAACCAAAGGTTGCGAGTTCAAATATAGGTAATCACTGAATTTTCATGGGCTTAATATACTTTCATAAATCATAATTCAAATCGTTCTCGGTGGTAAAGGCAAAGATCCTGAGGAAACCTGCAAGAGTCGAATATCAACGAAATTCTCCCAGATGTGGTGGAATACAATCCTTCTTCCATTTTAAGAAGGTTTGAAACTTACTACTCTCTGTTCGAAAGCAGTTTGGTACGAACTTTACACATATGTAAAAATTATATAGTTACTTGCAAAACAGTAGGATTTTAGCGAGGATTTTCAAACCTATGATCTTAGAGCTAAAGCTGAATCTCCTATTCACTAAGCCATCTTAGCTCTTATGTTTTAAAAAATAATATTCGTTCTATATTTAGGCTTTGTTTCAAAGTCGTGCTCTTTTAATTTGACACATTATCATTAATGGAAATGTCTCGTCGCATTTCGAAACTTTTAATAAAGATATTTCGATCCCTTGGCCGTTAATACTTTCTTGTATATGGGTCAAATACTATGCGACAAATTCTGATAAATTTCTTTTTGGGGTCGTTAGTGCCTGCAGTAACTGAATAACCAAATTAATAAGAAAAATAATTGACGAAGTTGTAATTTCAATGTCGTATGCCATGTAACAATTCAATTTTATATTCAATTTCTCTGCTTCGAGACAATAAATCAGTAGCTGATTTGTTTAGCTACTGATTTATTGTCTCGAAACACGTGGACGTGAAAGCATCATTATGAGGAAACCTGCATGAATCGATTTGAAGACCTTTCTAAATTATTTTGGTAAAATAGTAAGAAAACCTTTACGAAACATGACAAAATACTTCTTTCTTCGAATACGGGAATGAGATCTCGAATAATACAAATTGGTTCATAAATGACGGAGTTCGATGTTTAAAAATATAACAAAAATACGAGGTTAAGTCAAAATAAATATATGTAACATTTCTGTAGTAGAATAAAAATTACTTTCTTACTATTATAATATTATATTTTGTGAATGATGATTCAAGGAAGCATCTAGTTCGTCTGCCTGGGTAGGTACCACCCACTCATCAGATATTCTACCACTAAACAACAGTACGCAGTATTGTTGTGTTCCGGTTTGAAGGGTGAGTGAGCCAGTGTAACTACAGGCACAAGGGATAGCATCTAAGTTCCCTTGGGAACTTGGTGGCGCATTGACGGTAAGGAATAGTTAATATTTTTTACAGCGTCATTGTCTATGGGTAATGGTGACCTTACCATTAGATGGCCCATATGTTCGTCCGCCAACCTATTCCATAAAAAAGGAAGTGTCATGACGCTTGCTGTCACAAAATACGCTTAAAATTGGTTCTACAATTAAGACTCGTTAATGGACCTTTTACATTTATTTTTTTATTTATTTATTATTAACATAATACAGTGATAACTCTAAGATATCCATGCATAATTCAAATGTAATGTATTCAAATGTGACGTGACTTTATTACGATTGAATTCGGCTCCTGAAACTAAATCGTGAGCAAAGTTGTTGTAACAAATAATTTCCCTTGTTATAAATTGTAAGAAGTGACTGCCAAAATGTTTACAGGGTTGACATAAATGTTTTCAATGATTGAAATGAAAAAACAAAATTATTACCATCGGCAAATTAAATTGATCTTTTTTTAAATAGACGTTTCAATTGTTTTTTTTGTAAATCAATTTTGTATATCCTATTGAAAATTACGAATTTACTAATTGGTTAATACTGTGTTCACTTTTACACTCAACGGTAATGATGGATGCACTTAACAAAAAATCCCATACTCGACCCTCTTAATAGACGTGAATAGGGGTGATTGAAAAAGACTACCAGTACGAGATACATTTGAGAAGAAATAGTTTCAGAAATCTTAAAATAAACACAGACATGAAATAAAACTTCTTATCATAATCATATTTCAATGATTCGCAATATGAAAACAGCATTTACAAGAGTCGCACATAATGGGTAACAACATTGAATCATGCATATCTAAGCAAATTTTAATATTTAACGCTCTCCGTTAATGGTCTGGTACCACGTAACAAATAACACTGGCACCGGGTGCACTCATGGGCAAATCAAATAGCTCGCGCTTCCTTGGTTTCCTTTTTACATATTTCCGTCCCTTTTCACTAAATCATTTTCAGAGATTGCAATAAAGCGAGAGACAAAGTTACATAAAACATAACTTTTTTTATCTCGCTGAATAACGCGTACGAATTACACGTTTTTAAGATGGGTATGTGGGATTCACTAATACCCAGGATGCCTAGTATACCCAATACACCGGAATACCCACTACAAAACCAGCGGTACCCTCTCTGTTCAAGTGAAACGTTTTTTGTATTGAATTCTCTAAGATGATGGTAAAAAAAATGTGACAAACAACAATATACTAAATAACACAATTGTAAAATAATTTATAATTGAAAAAAACACTATTCAGGTTAAATTGCTTAGGACTAGATGTGGCAACCCTATTGTTCGATAGCGCTCTACTCATAGCTTGTACACCTATATAAATGAAATGAAATATTACATATAATGAGGACATCGCCTTCTGTATTACTTAATGTAACAATAAAAATAAAACTTATACAAGTATAGAGATGAAACGGTCAAGTAAAAATAGTTTTTCGGCGGACGAGCATATGGGCCGACTAATAGCCACCTAAGAAATATTACATTTCATATACGCCACCAAGTTTGGGAACCAAGGTTTTATGTCCATCGTTAGTCAGGTAACTATGGGAATGTTTATGGCTCAACAATACTAAATTAGAATATAATTATTATAAGATGACATAAAGTGACAAAGCCTTACCACCAAGTACAAATTTAGGCTTCAACTTTTTTTGCTATAATCTTCCAAATTTTATTTTTCCTGTGATATAATTCTTGAGTGGAATTCATATATAATATTAATTCATTATAAGGTTTGGGCTAATTTAAATTTTTTTGCTGCTGTGGCGTTAATAAAGAAATTCCCAAAACACCCTTACCTTTATAATGTTACTAGAACTAGTAAATGTTCATAAAACGAGCAGGTTTTCTAACAAATACCATATATGTATATTCATGTTTGTACCTGTCTTTATTCGGTTAAGAACAGACTGATTTTTCTATTGGTTCAGTATTCATAAGTTTTAAAGCACGTTGATTCAAATTTTCAAACAAATGAAAAAAGGAGGAGGTTTTTAATTTGGATGTTTATACTTAGTACACATTTATTTTTCATCTTGTGACGAGTTGCAGAGACAGACGACGGAACTCTCCAATAAATGTCAGCAATTCAACTGCGATTACTGTGCTTTTATTGCTTTTTGCTAAAGAAATTAGTTTTAATTTTTTTATTAAAAAAAATCGGAAATGTTACAAAACGAATTAAATTGATTATAATATTAATTGTATAACAAGTATTTAAAACAGGATATTTAAGATGATTTTTTCATTTGGTAGCGTAGCTCTATATTTCAGTCTCAACAGTCTGAACAAGACATTCAAGAAGTCGTAATATCGAAGTCAACCAACTAAAAACATGGTAAAATAACATTAATAAGTAATCGTTAAATTTTACAAATATAAATAACTATTTCATAAATCGATCAATTGTCCATAAACAAAAATATCTATAAGTTGAAATATTCTTTAGTGCGTGTAGATAATTGACGCTTAATTATATATACATATACTGTGATAGTTCTATTAATACCTGAATCATTGAAAGGAATAACTTCATATAGTCACAGTATGTGCGTGGCAACTCTGACTATTAAATTACGGATAGCTTTGATTCGCCCACACACTATACACGTACTATATTTCATCCTCTGACGCAATCCCGTACTTACTTATACATTATTAATTCAAGAAACGCCTCGTTATGCTTACGGATAGTGTGTTTGTAATACAAAAGTTATCTTTAGCTCTCTGGCAGGTTGAAGACGTCTGATGTTTCAACAAAAATGGTCAGACATTTTTAACTTTGCCGTTTCGTAAATTTAAATCGTTTATATAAAATACATTGGTAAAAAAGGCATTTTATTCGATTTTGTAAATGATAAAAAAAGCTTGGAATTAATACCTGTTTATTTCCAGGCAGGATACATTACATACATATATAATTGTATTTAACTAATATGATTGCATTTTTTAAATGATGAAAAAGAGTAACTACTGACGTTCTTGTCGGTTCTTCTCGGTAGAATTTACTTTCCGAACCGATGGTAGCTTCACTTAATTGTAAAATGACGATTCAAAAGTGCTTGTAAAAGCCCACTTGAATAAAGTTTATTTGATTTGGTCAACGTTGAATCAGTTCTACTACCCGTATGTCCATCGTTCACTATCTCATATACTGATACACAGACGCCAAACAACAATATTTAGTGCTGTGATCCCGTCTGTGTCAGTAGTGAGTCAGTATAACTACAGCCACAAGGGACATAACTTCTTGGTACCTAAGGTTTACGGTGCCAATGGATCTTAGCCAAAACAGCAAAATCTCTTTCGCGTTTATATTACTAGTAAAACTTCAAAAAATAAAGATTGTCGCTATATAATATATTTATATAACTAGCTATAAGCGCGACGTGCGCGTTTGAATTTAACAAAAAGCTATTTTTGTGACCTTAAGTTACTCATTACTTTTACTGGCAGAACGCTTATGTAATAAGTACATAAGTTCTGCCAGTGAAAATTCCTTTAAAATCGCTTTGGTCATTCCAGAGATTAGCCGGGACAAATAGACAGACGAACAAAAATTGCAAAAAATAACATATGTATTTAGCAAAAAGCGGTTATTTTAATATTACAAACAGACTCTCCAATTTTATTATATGTATAGATGAATGGTATTCCTAATCCTGCTTCTTCGACGACCTCCGTGGTCGAGTGGTGTGTACACCGGTTTTCATGGGTACGCCACTCCGAGGTCCTGGGTTCGATTCCCGGCTGAGTCGATATAGACTATCATTAGTTTTCTATGTTGTCTTTGGCCTGAGCGTTTGTGGTACCGTCGTTACTTTTGATTTTCCATAATACAAGTGCTTTAGCTACTTACATTGGGATCAGAGTAATGTATGTGATGTTGACTCATATTTATTTGTTTATTTATTATTCTTAGTTTAGGTTGCGTTAAATTTGTATTATACGTGTACGAATACAAACACATGTTGACTAGTCGCCTACAATTTGCCAGATTGGGTAACGTTTATGGTTAGTGCTCCGCTCATTAATTTTGTAGCGCGATGTTTATAGCCGTTCTCAATAAACGGAATATCTGTCATAAAAAAAAAACAAATCACGTGGTCGTTCTTGGGATTATGACTTTGAAACATACTAAGACTCCAAATTTACCTAATATTAGCATATGTACACAGAGACCGAAAGTAAGTATCATAGAGGTTGATATGACTCAGACGAAAGTCACAAATCTTCTAAAAAAAAATTAAAAATATTTTAAAAACAAGAATGCAATTTATTGGATTTTCGTAAGCTTTGAAATAATATTTCGTTTATTTGTTAGGTTAGAAAATGCCTACCGTACTTCCATATTAAGAAATATATAAACTTGTCATAAAAATGCTTCTCTTCTTTGATTTCAAAATACTAGCAACGGTGCGGAAATAAATGTATCAGACCAAAATAGCAACGCCGTACTAAAATATAGATTATTTTATAAATATAGATATAAATAAAAAACTTCCGAAAATATATTAGGAAATAACTCAGAGATATGTATGTAATAAAATTAATCATTTGACAAAAAATATATTTAAATACTCTATTTTATCTGAACGATATTACTCTTTAATAATTTATCAAACAAAAAAATAACATTTCAAGTCAACCGAATTTATCTGAGCGTTCGTATGTAATCTAGTGAAAATTATAACCCGTCCTAAACTGCGCTGATTTATTGATATCATTCCCGATAATCTGTTTCCTCTTTCTATTCTTATTTTTCACATTTTTTTATATAACATAGGCGCTACGATCGCTTTCATTTATAAAACTACGCATGGAATATGAATCTTTATGTAATACATTATTCATAATATTTTATTGAAGATTTTCTGAATTACAATCATTTTTTCTTGAAATTGTAGCAATAAGTTGACATTTATTTAATTAAAAATTGGACAGATTTTTTGTAAATGGAGCAAAGATTGATAAATAAATTAGAAAATGTCCTACTGTAACCTTATTTAGTATTCCAAAATAGCTACATTTTTAAACTCCAATTAATTATTATTAAACTTTTTTTATAATTTGAATAAATAGCGCGATCTTCAGTCACATTATATTATTGTTATTATAAAACAGTTTTATTACTTACCTTTTAACTCAATCAGCTCTCCATATACATACCAATTAAATAATAACTATGCAAGATATGATAAGACTAAATTGTAAATAAGTTGATTCGAATAACATTAGAACTTAAACTTTACTATAAAGTATGTAAAAAGTACTCACGGACAAATATGTTGGACATGAGCGTGGCGGGTAAGCAGAAAACGATCACTAATATGTCGGCAACAGCGAGATTCACTATGAAAAAATTGGTCACAGTTCGCATACGAGGGGAGCGGTACACCACAGCGATCACGAAACAGTTCCCGACGAGGCCGACGATAAACACAAGGAGATATGCCACACAGTACACCGCGGTCATCGCACCACTGTGTCTATACATGAACTCATTGTCAATCGCGCCAAAATCAGATCTATTCATCGTTATGTTCATCCTCAACGGGTGCCTTTCATCCATGTGAGTGGACAGCGGCTCCATGTCAGGCAGGACGCTGTTCTCCGGCACGAACCTCGTATTTATCACCTCCATTATAGAGTTCGATATTACATCAACGAAATGATTCCTCGCGTGGTCCCGCGAGTGATTCCTATGCCTGAAATGATGTCGCTCCCCCGGATGTTGAGTTGAAGAGTTTTGAAAATCGTCCGAAAAATCACTTAATACTCTTAAAGGAGCCATTGTCACTTTAAGTCATTCTAAACTACCCTCTAATCACATCAAACGCTTGCAAATAAATTTACACAGCACATAAAATAACTCGATAGTTAGAAAAGTATTAAAAGTTCCGAAGTTGTATCGCGTTAGCTCGTAGCGGGTCTACGCGTGTCTAGTGTGGCGGTCGCGCGCCGTCTGAGCGTAGAGCCTCTACAGCGTAGGCTCGCTGTTCCGACGCATGTGCATTTTTGGTGCCTATTCAAAGCTATCCGTTGCGTTTTATACAGCCTTATGCGGATGAAAATAAGGTATAAAAACGTATGCTTTCATCCAGTTAAATTGGTAATGGCAATTGGGAAGGTCAGGCCGAACGCATCCGGGAAAAGGTAAGCATTTCATGCATTTTAATCAAAGTGCCATTAAATTGAAGTTTGATTTTATTTATATGATAGTCAGAATTATATAAATAATGTAAATTAATAAATTCATACATACAAAAACATAACTAATAATCCGAATGTGAAAATTTTGTTTATAAATGAATTATTCTAAAATATTTTAAATAAAAAGAATAGTCTGTATACTTGGTGGTAGAGCTTTGTGCAAGGCCGTCTGGGTAGGTACCACTCACTCACCAGTTATTTACCGCCAAACAACAGTACTCAGTATTGTTGTGTTCCGGTGTGAAGGGTGACTGAGCCAGGCACAAGGGAAATGACATCATAAGGAATACTTAATATTTCTTACAACGTCATGGGTAATGGTGACCACTTACTATTAGGTGGCCCATATGCTCGTCCGCCAACCTACAACATAAAAAAAAGTCTATACATGTTTCACTATAGTAGGATACATTTAAGTAAAAACGTGACTTTAAACAAAAGACACCGTCTCACCGGTAAATCACGGTGTTAGACACGCTTGTTTACGCTGCAAGTAGCAAGCAAATAGTTTGCGAGAAAATCAATATTCAATTAAACATCAAAGTGATCAATCAGATATTCTTGGTTACATTTCAATCTTTAAAATGCAATTTACTTATTTTCGTATCAACTACTGTCGATAATATTCAACGTGTTTATTTAAATGTAAATATTTTCTAAGAAAAAGAGAATATGGAAGCTCTCACATATTTTAGCAAGAACGGAATTTCTTTGTTTTGAAGAACGAGTGAGATCATTTTTAATTAATTATACTTTAGGCAGGAATGATGACCATGTCATGAGGAAGGTTATGAGGAGGTAGGGGACGACCAAAGAAACGATTGGTGAATTTTGTGAAAGACGATATGGTTAGAAAGAATGTTACTTGTGAGATAACGTCTGACAAAGAAGTATGAAAGAAGAAGACGAAAGAAGAAAATTGGAATAAGGGCAGGAGGATGATACTATTTTTATATTATAGTCGTCTATCCCGTTACCTTAATATAAAGCATTGTTATCAATGAGTCAAAATCCAGTACGCACGTACTACAGTAATTTAAGATTTACCTGCATGCATCATAAAAAAATAAGTACATAAATATAAGTATCAAATATATCATTCTATAGATATACTGTAGGAATAAATTCGAACATTATCCCTAGAAATTGTGAAAAGTAAAGAGTAACAGACAACAATGATTAAAATAATAACATTTAAAGGACACGCAACAAAATGTCATATCATCGTACGAAATGAATACTCATAGAACTGCATTAATGTAAGATAATAAATACAATACAACATAATCTAGAAGTCTGTATTGCTAGAAAATCGTAGAACAAAATACGATAGTTTTATTGCAGATATTAACGGAGACGACTTTTATACATTTTGTATTTTAATAACCCCTTACTTTAGTATCTTAATAATATTATTAATATCTTAAAAAACAATAACTCTTTTATTGAAGTTTATATTGCCTCAGCTAAGAAATAATATTACTAATACCTATATATAACTCTTGATTTAATACAAAAGACTTTGTGATTGAAGGTTCGTTTAATGGCTTTAAAGTAAAGGATAGTAAAGTAACAGCCTGTACATTTCCCACTGCTGAAATAAGGCCTCCTCTTCCATTAAGGAGAGGGTTTGGCAGATATTCCGCCACGCTGTTCCAATGCGAGTTGGTGGAATGCACATTGGAACAGCGTGGCAGAATTTCGATTAAATTAGACACATGCCGTTTTCCTCACGATGTTTTCCTTCACCGCTGAGTACGAGATAAATTATAAACCTGTTGACTTCCACGCAGGATATGTTAATTTTAATAATTGTACTAACTAAAATGACATTGTATTTTTTAAATGTTGAAAAAGAGTAACTACTAAGTTTCTTGCCGGTTCTTCTCCGTAGAATCTACTTTCCGAACCAGTGGTAGCTTCACTTAATTGTTAATTGACGATTCAAAAGTGCTTGTAAAAGCCCACTTGAATAAATATTTTGATTTTGATTTTTGATTTTTTGTTTTTTGATGGCTTTGATGAAACCCAGTGCAATTATATATATATATATAAAAAAAACATATTTCAAAATGAGTTCTACATAACTAAAACCCAAATACAAAGATGTCCGCACTCCATTTCTTTTAAAGATATACGATTACTTTAAAACACAAATATATCTATATAACTAGTTTACAGGAAAGAAAACATTCAAACAGAGAAAAGTCAACGTAAAATCCAAATGCCTTCTATAAAAGTTAATATTATTATAATAAAAACTATTACATGAACATATTAGAAGTAGAATTGTTGAAAACCTATTTACGTCATTAAGATCTATATGGACAATTAAACATTCGTCTTGTTATATATTATTATATAGAACATATAAATAATATGAACTGAGATGGCCCAGTGGTTAGAACGCGTGTATCTTAACCGATGATTTCGGATTGAAACCCAGACAAGCACCACTATATATATGTGCTTAATTTGGAATTACGACTCATCTCGAGCTCGGCGGTGAAGGAAAACATCGTGAGGAAACCGGCATGCGTCTAATTTTATCGAAATTCTACCACATGTGCATTCCACCAACCCGTATTGAAACAGCGTGGTGGAATATGTTCCAAACCCTCTTCTTAATGGAAGAGGAGGCCTTAGCCCAGCAGTGGGAAATTTACAAGCTTTACTTACTTAGCTTAGCTTAGCTTTAATACTTTACTTTACTAGATGATATCAATCGATAAAATTGTATAGTTATTGAGACAAAGATTTATATTGAAAAATATAATGATTTCGACCTTAAAATATTAACTAAAACTCATTATCTTCGTCCAATAAACAAGAGTCTTAATAGCGTAATTATCTGAGAATTACTCACTAAAACGCTTGGAAATCAAAGACAGACGTTGAAACCATGAATAATATTGTAAAATGAAAAGGTTTAAAAAGTCACTCAGAAAATCTCAGTTCATTTATTTGTTCTGAAATGCGTCTTGGAAGATGTCATCAAAATATACTTTACATAAGAAGGCTTTTATAAGCTCTTATAAATATCACTTTATAAATACATATACAAAACTACCATCGGTTCAGAATGTAAATAACAAACAAAAAAGTCAGTAGTTACTCTTTTCCGACATTTAAAATACAATGCTTTATTTATGAAAGTATGTATTTATAACACATTATTTGAATTTATGAATCGGCGAAGTTAAAAGTATCTAATAGTAGTAGAGAAGTTATAAGTACGAATACCTTGAAAGATCTATTTGTAAAGACTTAAGACTTATTTAAACACTATGCCTTATTTCAAATGTAAAAATATCATCATTATTAAATTTCTAATAAATTTATGTAGTCGATAAAAAGATTTTTTTTAATTGGCCAAGACCAAAATACACTTTAAAAAACTAGAAGAATTCCTTTTGTATTATATCGTAAATGAAATTTCAAACGTTGTTAATTTTATATTTAAGTTTTAGTCACTAGTAGGGAAACTATTCAAAGAAATACGCCTGGTAAAGTATCATTTATTACAATATAAACAGATATATTATTGTGTTCAGGTTATTTTTGGTAAGCCACAAGAGCTCCAACATCTTAGTTCTCAAGGTTGGTAGCGCATTGGCGTTTCAAGGAAAGGCTTAAATACAACAGCATAATTTTCAACCGACGAAAAAGGAGGAGGTTATCTTGGCTGGCTTGGTCTTATACGATAATATACTGGGTCTATCAAGGGACTCGTATCGCTTCTTTCTTTTGATTGCTGAAGCGCGTGCCCGTGGCTAATACCGGCTCCAAATATAACAATTGTAATAAATTATACAATCGTAAATCGACTGTTAAGTAGTCTTAAGTTTTTCATCTTATTTTATTCTAAAAAATATTTTGAATACGCAATTATTTTATTACTTTTTAGTGCATATTAATTTGTTTTAAAATAGTGTTTTGTTTGAAGTCAGTTTTTCTTTTCATTAAAACCATTAATAATGCCATTAATAATATTGTCCTTACGTCAAGAAAAGTTTCCATTCACGTTTTGGTGCGGTTAAAAAGTATAAACGTGGTAAACTTTTTAAATAACAGAAAAACAGTTACGTCCAAGGGCATAACAACAAGAACGGATTCCAAGTCAATCAATGAAGTAATATATTAACTGGCCTCTAGATTAAGGCCACGAGGGCCATTTGGTCCCTTTGACGTCTTGATTAGTCCCCGTTATGCACTACAGCCTTGTACACATCTCCTATTCCAATAGCCTTAAGGACCAAATTGCATCGACGGATTAGCTGTCGCTGTAACGCACTTACTTTTTCGTTCGTCGTCCTAAAATCAAGGATGCAATTAACATCCTTTAAGGACAAATACAGTAATGGGCATGCAGGAGGTCATAGGGTAGGGTAATTTTGATTTGACTTCGGTATGCTCGTAAACAGCAATACTTAACATTGGTCCGGTTTGAAGGGTAAGTGAACCTATAAATACAGGCACATTGGTTATAACATCTTAGTTCCCAAGGTTAGTGACGCATTGGATGCAAGGTTTGGTTTACATTACTTACAGTGCCATATATAAATAATGGTCACCACTTACCATCATTCCAACTACCGTATTTGCTTTCCTATTTAAAAAACAATATAGGTATCATTTAATTTTTGGCTAGGCGAGATGAGCCAGTAGAGGCAAGATGGCCCAGGGGTTAGAACTCGTCCATCTTAACCGATGATTGCGGTGTTAAATTTCATAGAAACTCTTCTACATGTGATTTCCACCAACCCACATTGGAACAGCGTGGTGGAATATATTCCAAACGTTCTCCTCAAAGGGAGAGGACGATTTACGGAGACGATTTGTGTAGGATTTACAGGCTGTTGTTGTTGTAAATTTTGGAATATATAAATTGAACCAATTTTTTAACTTCTTTCTACGAAGTCGGCTAAAATATGTTAATTTACTAACGAAATACATCAAACGGGCCGACTAGTAATACCGATAAACTAAACGCCGCAGCCTAATATTATTCACACGCTAATTAACGTAACATTCTGCAAATTGCTTAAAATTTGTTTCCTATTTTCTACATATTAAACTTTAGCGTGAAATTAAAATTATAGCCTTTATGATTAATGGATTAAAGTTTTATATCTTTTGAATTGTGCGCTGAGATCATCGTACTGTCACAATCGGCTATATTTCAAATTATTATATTATGAATAAAAGTCGAGATGGCCCCGTGGTTAGAACGCGTGCATCTTAACCGATGATTTCGGGTTCAAACCCAAGCAAGCACCATTATATATATGTGCTTATTTTTTGTTTATCATTCATCTCGTGCTCGACGGTGAAGGAAAACATCGTGAGGAAACCTGCATGTGTCTAATTTCATTGACATTCTGCCACATGTGCATTCCACCAACCCACATTGGAACAGCGTGGTGGAATGTGTTCCAAGCCCTCTCCTTAATGGAAGAGGAGGCCATTAGCCCAGCAGTGGGAAATTTACAGGCTGTTTCTTTACTTTTTCTATATTATGAATGGAAAAAATGAAAAGGTACAAAATAACAGACTGTCAATTAGATATAGCTGAGGCTTACTTTCGTCTTCTATGTGCAGATTTACTACTGAATGGGTTGAACTATAAACATGAAATCATTGGTTGATACGGCGTTGGATGCATTATTGGTGAATACGAATATAATCCACATTACCAAGCATCTCGAATCTTCATCCTTATCGACGCACTTTTTTATGCAAAAGAGGCAGTGTAAATGGCCACCGGGATAAATGGCCACCTAATGATAATTAGGTCACAATTATCCCTCACATTAGTGCTTTAAGGAATATTAGCCATTTCTGGTATATACAACTATTGAACTGATAAAAATTGAAATAGAAATAGATACTATAGACCCTCTCATACGAGGTCAAGTTAGAAGCTAGTAATTCCTTAATACGGTAGTTCCTTTAAACGTCAACAAGTTCATTATTGATATGAGAAAAGTTCTTCGATAAGTTGGAAATCATGTCATTAGGTATTTTCTTAGAAAATGTATAGAAATAGAACCGCAGTTGAGGGCATTGCCCCATAATATCGACAGTGACACCTCTATATTAATCGTTTTGTCAGCAAAATTTGTGTATCGGGAAAATATTTATTCGGAGGTGTATTTCTTGGATATTGACAGACAGTTTTCTGGGATAGTTTTATTCGCAAAATGACGATTCAAATGTGCTTATAACAGCTTATTTGAATAACTTTTTTTATGCTATAGGTTGGCGGACTATTCTTTACATTGTCAATGTGACACCAACCTTGGGAACTAAGATGTTATGTCCCTTGCGCCTGTTGTTACACTGGCTCACTCACCCTTCAAACCGGAACACAACAATACTGAATACTGTTATTTGGCGGAAGAATAACTGATGAGTGGGTGGTATCTACTCAGACGGGCTAGCACAAAGCCCTACCACCAAGTGAAACAAAATTGTTGTTTTAAAATTTTATATCGACGTTTACTCTTAATGTTTTTAATTTTTGTATTGTGTAAGCGGACGAGCAAATAGGCCACCTGATGGTAAAGAGTCACCACTGCCCGTAAATATTGGCACCACATGAAATGGTAATATTTGGGATTGAGATGTTATGTACTCTATTCCTGTAGTTGCACTGACTCACTCACCCTTCAAACCGGAACACAACAATACTAAATATTGCTGCTTGGCTATAGAATATCTGATGAGTGGGTAGCTATAGAGATGGGCAAATTTATCAGTTATATTTATATTTATCAGCTTGAACTCAGCTAAAGAAGATCAAATTAATTCGCAAGACAAGAGCGTGGTCAAATAAGCTCCATGTCTTTATTTAGAGAGGAAGGAACGACTCTTCTCTAAAGAGAAATGAAGCTGCTTTTCTGTTAAATTACTAAGAGATATTATTATATTCAACCTGAATAAAGACACCAAAGATTAATCATTTCGTATTTCGTAAATATTTCATCTCTAAATATCTTTGTATACCAAATGGTACTTTATAAACAGATCTTTATGTGTTCGTCTGTGAACCGTATCATGTTTAACGGAGATGTTCAGTGAAAATATTTGAAAGGAAGTGCGCGTCAAATATCCAGTGTCAACGACTTGTCTTTGCAGATTTGTACACGTTTACGAGCGCCCAATAAATTGTGACGTTATGAAGAAATTTACAAAGAAATTGCTTGGTTTTAGGGTTATATCAATTTACTTGAATAAATATTGAAGAATTACACTTTGAGTTTTCTATTTTTAATGGTGTCATGAAATAAATGATTCATTTCAAGAATAAATTTCGTCGTTCTATTTCATTGTATTCATCCATTTTTTAATAAAGAAAATCATAAATAGTATAATATTTGTCGGCGCGGAACCACGAATTTAAGAAAAACACGTGTCCAGAAATGATTATTTTAATAATTTAAAACTATTTCATTGTTAAATGAATAATTTTTAGTGAATTTTGAAATGTTAAATTACTCTGAAAAATTTAATGTTTGTAAACAACTGTTATCTTGAGTGAATAAGTCTACCCACCTATTTTTGTTATAAAAGATCAAGCGACCGCCGGTTTCGACAGACTTGGTCGAGCCGTCGGAGCGATCGGACCGTCTCATATTGGAATAAATCAGAGAGGATTATTTCCTGAGTTTTATTTCATACCACCAAAGATGGTTAAAGATCGAGACTCTGAAACTCTTGACGTCAGCTATGCTGACGTCATGTTTTTTTTAAAAAACGCGCTCGGACATGCCTGCTCCGTTATCAGAAGTGGGATTGGAAAAAGCTCCGATCTCTGCTACGTCCTCATCAGCTTCGGCTCCACCTGTCACATAAGGATCGCTACAAGACAGAACCATATTGCGAAGTGATAAGAAGATCTCTAAGCACTTCACACTAAATGCCTGCAACTTCGGTGTAAGGGGGCCCATCTATATGGCAGGACCGCAAGCCACGGATCCAATAAATCATTCATCAGCTCCAAGGCCGACTAGTGCGGGAGTACCCACTTCGTCAACACTTGAGGCGGCTACTTCCTACAATTAAGAACAATACGCTTCAAGGGCATCCTCATTTGCCATGCTGTTCATATGTGTGGAACATCTTAATTGAAAAATCAACAAGAGACCATGTGGATCACGGAGATCATGGATAACACGGGGAAATGGAGACACACTAAGATAAACAACACGTCAGGAACCAGCCGAGCAAATGGCCAAGTGGGAAGAATTATAACTACCCTCAAAAACGAGTTAATAAAAATGAAGAAATATGAGACCAGACTGTGCATCTAGTATATGGAGTTGCACCACTCACTTATTACACAAAGAAAACATTGCATACCACCATTACTTGATGTGATTAATTAATTGTGTCTTTCGTGATTTACAGGTTTCATAAGAATAACATCGCATCGCATCGCGAAGGTGGTCAGCAGAGGGCGCTCATGATCAGCTTCGTCGTGCACCGCAGCTGGGCGACCAAGAAATGCGACTGGTGCAGAGCACGCACTATCCCGCAGAATGACATTAATTACACAACTACAGCAACAAATGACTCTTGTTCGAAATAAAACAGTCATCTTTTCTATTCTCAGAAAACTAAAATTAATTATTTTCAACATAAAGATTAAGAGTCCACGTAACCACTATTACTTGATATGACTAATTAAATGTGCCTTTCGAGATTTACAGGTTTCATAAAAATTACGACAGCGGAGAAGGTGGTCGGCAGAGGGCGCTCGTGATCAGCTTCGCCGAGCACCACAACCAGAAACGCGACCGGTGCAGAGCACGCACCGTCCCGCAGAATGGCCGTGACAGTGGGAGTTGTCGTCCATATCACGAGCTGGTCAGTCAGTGCGAGTGGTCAGCATCGACGAGAACTAATCATCGCATAAAACTGTGAGGCAAAATTTACTTATCTTACCTCTTAAAATCTAAAGAAATAAAAAAGAGCAATAACAAAAAAGAAAAAAAAAAAAAATTTTTGAATATTAATTACCATTGAGATTCCTCATGCAACCATAACTACACACGTACACTCTCGTTTGAGAGTGATACCTCTGAGCTAACCACGTGTTACCCTCGTATTACTCACGGATCCTTGATGTATCCAAAAGTGAACCATGAGATACCGTTGGGAGGCGTTGTGGAGCCGTGGTAGCCATTTATATACCGTAATCTGGAGAGTGATACCTCTGAGCTAACCACGTGTTACCCTTGAGCTACCCGCGGATCCTTGATGTATCCACAGAGAACCATGAGATACCGTAGGGAGACCTTGTGGACCGTGGTTAGACATGTATACACCACAGATCTACGAGAACCTTTAGTAGCCATGTATATACCATAGTCTGGAGAGTGATACCTCTGAGCTAACCACGTGTTACCCTCGAGCTACCCACGGATCCTTGATGTATCCACAGAGAACCATGAGATACCGTAGGGAGACCTTGTGGACCGTGGTATAGACATGTATACACCACAGATCTACGAGAACCTTTAACAGTTATGAGCATAGTATGCGTAAAATCTGCCCACATTTATTATAATAAAGGTGCATGAGAGATTTCTTTGTGTACTGTTTTACAAAACAATTATCAAAGGTCAACATGATGTGTTGCTTACAGATACCTGCTTCAAAAATGTTTTTTGATTCGCAGATTTCCAATCGCACAACTTAGGCAGGTGCAGAGCGCGCACCGCCTGTCAGAATGGCCGTGTCGGCGCGGAACCACGAATTTAAGAAAAACACGTGTCCAGAAATGATTATTTTAATAATTTAAAACTATTTCATTGTTAAATGAATAATTTTTAGTGAATTTTGAAATGTTAAATTACTCTGAAAAATTTAATGTTTGTAAACAACTGTTATCTTGAGTGAATAAGTCTACCCACCTATTTTTGTTATAAAAGATCAAGCGACCGCCGGTTTCGACAGACTTGGTCGAGCCGTCGGAGCGATCGGACCGTCTCATATTGGAATAAATCAGAGAGGATTATTTCCTGAGTTTTATTTCATACCACCAAAGATGGTTAAAGATCGAACTTCTGACACTCGTGACGTCAGCTATGCTGACGTCATGCTTTTTAAAAACGCGCTCGGACATGCTACTCCGTTATATTATATATTAAAATATAGTATATATATTAAAGTATATAATGAAATAAATAAAATTAATTTGAAGGCTATTTTTAAGCGATAGACAAGTGATAGTGTTACATTTAAATAAGACTCATGCTTGTTTCCTTACGATGATTTTTTTTACCGTTATGCACGACACTTCTTTGTAAAAAATTAATAAGGCATAATAATAACACATATGAAGAGAGATGAAATCCTTCCAAAAAATCTTTTTTTATCAAAATCATACAGAACCCATAAATAATAAGATCGCCCACTACTACTACACTTCTTCAGATTTTCATATTTAGACTTTAGACTGATAAAATATTTTGTTTTCATTTTAAAATCTTTGATGAGCTTATTTTTACTTAACGATACAGTCAATTTAAGAGCGTAATAAACTTCAAGATTATTCCTACACACACAAGCTCTGAGTTTAATTATCTGACAAGCGATACTCCCTAATTTTATTCAAATATATTTTTTGTTTGATTTATCTGACTACTATTTTAAAAACGTAAGTTTAGATAGATAGACCGTAATTAAATTTAGCATTGAAGTAGATTATAATCAGTGGCAAATAGGTTTTATGTCGGAAAATTCATCAAAGTGCACTAATCCTCCCTCTTCTATGCGTAGGCGAAAAAAAGAGAGGAAATTGTTGTTCTATGTGAAGTCAAAATATATTGGGAAGGATAGTCTTGTCTTGTAATTATTTAAACTCTTCAGACAAAATCAAAACAGCATAAATACCTAACTTAAAAGTGCTTACATAAGTCTTTCTAATATTGGCCTTCGATCTTGAACTAGATCTCTCTGTGTGTCTGCGGTGTAAAATTGCTTTCCTATTAGACCACGAGTGTACACGTGTATTTGTCCAGAAACTCATATATAAAGATCATATATGTCTTTATTACTGCTGATAACACTTTTTGCGAATAAGTCTGGTAGAGTAATTACGTCATAGCTCTCAAAAACACATATTTTGGCAGCGCAAGATCTAGAACAATTCAGAGCCTCGAAGAAACGACTAATTTTCTTAATAGAAAACTTAGAACTGTTTTTTTTTTAATCCTAACTTGAAAATTACATGTAGGCACATGTATTTTTCGCAATAGATTATTTTACTCGTACTGAAAAACCTAAAATTATGATTATTCAAAATATTAAGTAAGCAATCTTTTTAAAGAACTGTGATACAATTGCTTAATGAAAAATAGTAAAATATGACAGACCACCTCTCAAATAAGGTCATTAACCGACTGCAGGTTGATTTATTCCCTTAAACTCGTGTCACAGGCTGGATTAGGCCAGGAGGCAGTAGTCGCAATACAATTCCAATTTTTTTTGTTTCCCAAGTAAGCTGGTAACAAACATCATCACGTACGTAATTGAATGAAGTTATAACAATATAAGTTAAACCGAGATGGCCCAGTGGTTATAACGCGCCCATCTTCACTGATGATTGCGGGTTCAAACCCAGGTAAGCACCACTGAATATTCATGTGCTTACTTTGTGTTTATAATTCATCTCGTGCTCATCGGTGAAGGAAAACATCGTGAGGAAACCGGTATGTATCTAATTTCATTGAAATTCTACCACATGTGTATTCCACGTGTATTACAACAGCGTGTGGAATATGTTCCAAACCTTCTCTTTAAAAGGAAGAGGAGGCCCAAGTCCAGCAGTGCGAAATTTACAGGCTGTTGTTATAAAGTTAGTACCTACTTGAACTTACTTCTCCATCATATACTTCAGAATTTCATGTTTATTAAGCACATGCATCTTTCCAAAGATATGTCGCTTCACAGCGGAGCACAAGCTTTAATATACCTACAGGCTCTTTCATTGAAGTTTCGCAAAATAATCGCCAGCGAAATCTGGTTCTACAGTGCGTTGTTGTGCATTTTCGTCGTCGGATCTAGATGATGTCTACGTAACTCCGAAGTCTGACGCGATTTCCGAATGGAAAATTTGCAGCCGGGATTAACCCAGACAATTCCTCGGAAATTTCTCTGAAAAATGTCGAAAGAAGATGCAAAAACTCTAACACTAATTAATCATACGAAAAACCCAAATTTATCGACCATCTTAAGTGGGCCAGTGTTATTATATTTAGTGGCACATTGATGACTATAGGAATGACGATTATTTCTTACAGCGCCATTGTCTATGGGCGATGGTGAACATTTATCATCAGAAGATCCATTTCATCGTCCGCCAACGCTAATTTGTGTTAAAAATACAATCATCTAACATAGTTTACATGTCTTTAAAGCTATATGGAAAGTGTCTAGAGGTGAAACCTCGTTGTATGAAGCGAACTTATTATTAAACCATGCTAAACTCGTGTTTGCACGTGTATCCAGTGCGATCACGTTCTAAAAGTTGAGTTGGTTCTGGAAAGTGTGCGATACACAGGGGAACGTGCGTTTGATCACATTACCCGTTGTGTTGATAAACATTGTGAGTTATGGCAATATGTATGAAACAAACACATTCTAATTAATATGTACAGAGTATTTATATCTTCGTACAGAGTAAATTATATATAATAAAAAAGAGTATTTTCGCACACATAATATAAAACCATTTACTTTCGGCATATTATTATCTTTAGCAAATTATTAATGTCATCCATACCTTATATTTGAGAGAAGTAAAATTACGATGTTCGGAAGTTCGATTTAAATAAAAAATGTATCCAGATAGAAAGCTACTTTATTCTTGAGTATAGATAAAACCTAAAAAACCTCTATACTTATATACTATATAAAAAAAATGATCCCGCTGAGTTTCTTTCGCCTGTTCTCAGGTCTAAGGTGTTAAATTCCGAACCGGTGGTAGAATTTTGACAGTAAATAAGAAAGTGTAATCACTTCTATTTTAAATAAAGATTTTTGACTTTGACTACAATTATAGATGAGAAAATTGCTCAGTCCGTTTGGCTGTTGCTCTCGAAATTTAGTATGAAGTAAGCTTGAACCCCAAAAAAACGCAGTAAACTTTTGTATGCCTAATACCTGACAGCCAACACCTAAAACGACTACTATTTGCCAATCTGTCTCAATTTTGGTCTAACAAGTTGTAAATAAATACCGTTTAAAAACTAAACATCTCTAGAAGACTTCGATTCTAAATTGTTTGCGCCCAAAAAATCATGAACTGCAATAAGTATGGCCCAATAAAGGGATGTAACAGTATCATTTTGTTCATTTTTTAATAAATTGCCTACGAAACTGGAACGCGTCGCTCATTCTAATAGAAATTTCCTCACTGACTTTATCTTTTAATTAAAAAACAAATTACCAAAAGAATAAAACAATTGAAAGAAATTGTACACGTTATTGATAAAGCTTGATGATGGAGAAAATTAATGTGCCAAACTAATCCCCGTAATAATATACAACTTTTCAAACGTAGTCCATTCGTATTTCAAGTAGCTGAACTGAATATTAATTTAATATACTTTTGTCATTGTTAAATTGGCATTAGTGGGTGGCATATGCACGATGTATGGCCGTGACGGTACCACCCACCCATCGAGTATTCTATCTCACAGCAATACTTTGTATCGTTGTTTTTCGGTTTGAAGGGTGAGTTAGTCAATGTGACTACCATGTTAATGGCGCATTTATGTGAAATTTTTTTATAATTTTTAAAACGCTAATATCCGTGGCAGTGATATCCATCAGGGCCGACTGTGCAAAAAAAGAAATACAGAACTAAAAAGGAAAAATAAAGCGATTATGACGAGAATTATCTGTGTCATTAATTAATAGTTGCCTATATCCACAATAAAATTCTATTAAAATAGTTCTAGAGTCGTCGTAAGTGCTTACTATGTGATTGTATGCTTCATATAAAAACTATCGAATAAGATAAACTTCTCAAAGGAAAGACATCAAAGAAAAACGGATGAAAGTTTTCCTATTTAAGTTGGTTGTAACTAAATAAAGCCTATGCAATATATATCGTAGGCGCAGTCCATTACAAATACAATTACAACGCTAAGTAACATGTAGCCTGTACATTTCCCACTGCTGGGCTACGGTCTCCTCTTCCACAAAGGAGAGGGTTTGGAACATATTCCACCACGCTGTTCCAATGCGGGTTGATGAAATGTACATGTGGCAGAATTTCGATGAAATTAGATACATGCAGGTTTCCTCACGATGTTTTCCTTCACTGCCGACCACAAGATGAATTATAAACACAAATTAAGCACATATATATAGTGGTGCTTGCTTGGGTTTGCACCCGAAATCATCGGATAAGATGCACGCGTTATAACCACTGGGCCATCTCAGCTCAGGGTGTCCAGCTCTCTTCTGTAAGACGTAAATGCGTCTTGAGATGAAATTGTTAATTACAACGTTGATTTAACTATTTTTGTTACTAACAAAATTAAAGCATAATTTTACAACCACCTCCTAGCCTACAACACATCATTCATCACATCAACCCACTCGTAAGGTGTCGCAATTTCCTTTACTTCTATCAAAGTGTCCTTTTAATGGGAAATTGTGAGAAAAATGTGAAAAAAATTACGTATGTGTTTTATTGAACATGATTTCGTAAACAATATGTAACTTATGCATGATTTTTTAAATCTATGTTATGTAGCAAAAATTACATGTAAAATTGATTTGTATAGACCAAGTAAAATATCTTACTACAGGATATAGGACTAAAAAAACAGTAACAAAAGTCAGATACGGTTCTGCGTGTTCTATGTATATAACAACAACAACAGCCTGTTGATATCCCATTATACTCCCTTTGAGAATGTTTGGAACATATTCCACCACGCTTTTTCAATCCAAGTTTTTATGTCAAGAAGGCAAAGGCGAATGAGGCAAAGGGCAGTAAGTTGACAAATAATATATCAATAATAAAACGTTTTGAAATTGAGCTTTTAAATGAAAAGTCAGAGTAAGAAAACCTTCTTCAGTTTTCAAATTCATTCCTTTATCAAGTTTCAAGCTCTTAGTACCTTTTAAATCTAACCATCAAATCATTGCGAAGCAATAGCAGATTATCGCTCATACTAAGCACACGAAAATATATCTTTGACGAACATTTGCTTACCCCGACTTTTTTATGGTATAGGTTCTGGTATAGGACGAGCATATGGGCCACCTGATGGTAAGTGGTCAGCATCACCCATAGACAATGACGCTGTAAGAAATATTAACTATTCCTTACATTGTCAATGTGCCACCAGCCTTGGGAACTAAGATGTTATGTCCCTTGTGCCTGTAGTTACACTGGCTCCCTCACCCTCCAAACCGGAACACAACAATACTGAGTATTGTTATTTGGCGGTAGAATAACTGGTGAATGGGTGGTACCTACCCACTGTACTTATACTACTTTTTTGACTAAGCTATTGCCTAGGATCAAGTCATGCTTTCATGTCAACTAAACCATGGTATTAAAATACCACTCCCTGGTAAAAGAATAATTTACAAGACTCGTTTAAACTAACCAACACAGATCGCAAGTTCAATGAAGCCTTGTTAACAGAACGCACATGGCCATACGCTCACACCCATCCTCATAGAAAAAAGCAGCTTCAAAAAAATACCCCGATAACTATAACCACCAAATTATGTGTACCCATAGAAAAGTAAAGTAAAGTAAAGTAACAGCCTGTAAATTTCTCACTGCTGGGCTAATGGCCTCCTCTCCCATTAAGGAGAGGGTTTGGAACATATTTCACCACGCTGTTCCAATGCGGGAATGCACATGTGGCAGAATTTCAATGAAATTAGACACATGCCTCACGATGTTTTCCTTCACCGCCGAGTACGAGATGAATTATAAACACAAATTAAGCACATATATATATAGTGGTGCTTGCCTGGGTTTGAGCCCGCAATCATCGGTTAAGATGCACGAGTTCTAACCACTGGGCCATCTTAGCTCCAACCATAGAAATCTAGATCAAAGTATAACGATAATGGAGAAATATCACAGACTATTAAAACACAATGGTAACGCATTTTCAAATGACACCACAGGGAAGACGTAAAATAAGCATCGTCTTTCGACGCGAAGCGGTTTAATTTTGCGTAGAGCCAATAAAATGTTACATTACAGATGAATCTTAATGTAGGTCAAGGGCGGAACGGACTGACCACTTCGTCGCGCAAGAGAGCTCATCCGGGCAATGATGGCTGCAATGATAGGGAAAAAATTTGAAATCAAAATGAAACGACAATCAAGTTAACAGTCCTGTAAATAGTTTTGCGAAAATTGTTTTAAATCACATTTAAAATCATGTATAAACTACCAAATAAAAAAAAAATACAGACGAATTGATAACCTCCTCCTTTTGGAAGTCGGTTGAAAATTAGTCATCATCAACGATATTTTTTTCGAAGATGAAACTCCAAAAAAAAGCGTTTTACACTTTAATGGTAGTACGAGTATAATAACTCTAGAGTCTCTAAACTGGTAGCTTAGTATAGGCCGCTAGTCAACCAGACTTAAGTTTCTTGGGTATACTAGTATAATTACAGATAAACGCAACATATGTGAGAATTCCCAATGTCCATGAGCGATTGTTAATATTTTGAGTAAGGTTTTCCTCCATTCTCCTTCTTTTTGGAAGGTAGACCAAATTCTTCTACTTTCCAAAAAAAGGAAAAAGAGAAGTGAATGAAGTAATACAAATATATGTATTTGAAAGTACTAGCTGGTACGCGCGACTCTGTTCGCCGTGTTCGCGTAACTTTAAACCGTCAAAGTAATCGTAATATATTTATGGCCGAAATACCTGGGTATCATTGTGTCTCTTCTGGCAATTATGTGTAATTCTCAAATGGATTGATGATTAATATTTAAGTGGTTGCCACTGATAAAAATCAAACCACAAACAACCGTGCGTTTGAAACTTATACTTTAATATAAAAGTTATGATGTATTTGTCTAACTGCATAATGTATATTACACGCACTATCCTGTCACCAATAATATTTTTTCTTAAATATCTTTCGTGTACGGATTTCGATCAGTCACCTTTTGTGTGTATAAAGCCCATTACACAATACAAAAGAAATAACTTATAAGAGATAAGGAATAAGAAACAAGGAATAAGGAACAGCACAGCAACCAAAACACAATAGGCGATAGGCCTATTCTGACATTATTATACAATATTCAACCAATCACAGCGGTTGAATACCTACTACTAGTTACGTGGCACGTGCTGCTGTTTGTTTTACTACACTTCATTCAAAAAATGCCCTGCGATTGACTGGCTATAAGAAATAAGAAACAAATTCCCATCGCGACGGAAATTTTATTCTTATTTCTTATTTATTATTCCAAGCACATGACTTATTATAATAAAGTATAATATCTGAATCACATTCCTTTTTTAGAGAAGGAACCAATTAATAATAGGACATTTATAGTTAAATAAAAAAACAAAACAAAATCCTGCTAACAGTTTTAAAGGTTTTATTTTAAAACTTTACCTACCAATAACATGGCAATACCGTTGAAAGTAATTTATTTTTAAATTACTACTTATATCTATTATATTAAGCCAAACAGAAACGATATTAAATGATAATATTCAAATTACAGTGACAATATTTAAATGACAATGATAATATTCAAACAATTTCATCATCAGCAATAACCAGCTATATTTCATTTCTGAACGCTAAGCAACAAACGTCACCATCGCTTTTGACGTATATAAACTTCACTTGAGTCGATTGCGACCTCCATTCATCCTTCGTCGCACCGAAAACACGATTTTAACATCATTATTCACAAAAATAACCGAAAGATACACTAGAAAGGCTTCAAATAAGCTGATACGTGTGCTGCATTTAGATTATAAGTGATAATTTAAAGTGTTTTAGTGAAAATGGCGTTAAAATCATCACCGGTTCTGTTCGGACTTCTTTCACGATTATCACGTCGTTCTTTTTCAACATCAAAAGCCTTAGCATCGAAGCCTGTGACAGTACGTGATGCCTTGAACCAAGCGATAGATGAAGAAATGGAGAGAGACGATAAGGTTTTCGTTTTAGGTGAAGAAGTAGCCCAATATGACGGTGCTTACAAAGTAACGAGGTAATTTGATAGTAACCTCTTTGCTATATTCTCTTAAAAACTCCGTATGGTAATTTTGAAACATATGTTTATTCAAGTTTTTGGTCAAGGCAACAATTGAATGCTACATATATATATTGCAATGTTATATAACCAACTAATGTTGACAGTTCTCAGATTTGAAATTTACATTCGCACTTTTAAATTTTTTTTTATACTTTTTTTTTGCACTCGCTTTCGAACTGGCAAAGACATTATTTTTAAAAGTTATATAATGAAAAGTAAAATTTTTAGATTGGTTGTTTAGATTAATCTCATGTTTTATTTGACATCATCTTATCTCTATGATGTAAAGGACACTTAAGAATTTATATGCTATTTTCACTATTTTGCGGTATTTAAAAAATGTTCTGCTTTTTTGTGTCACTGAAGTAATTAATGTAATATTGATAAGTTCATTATGATCAATCAATCAATCAATCTACCTATCTTGTTTATTTAATAGTAAGAGATATGACTTTGTATAAAAAACATAATATCTCTATAATATTAAATTTAATATATTGCTGGTAATGTTTTAATATGCATATTTATTTTAAATTTTTTAAACTCAATATAAAGGATATTATTCTAATTTTCCCTGTCTCTTATCTACAATGGCAAACAATAATAAAGCATATACATACAGTCAAATCTTTATTACAAATATGGAATTTGAGCAACGGCTATCAAATTAATTTAACACAAGAGGGTTATTTAAATTGTATTTCATTATTTTCTGTACATGCAATATTGCTGTTTATTTTTGAATATCAAAAATAAAATAATATAATTATTTAATTATCACATGTGGCTATTAAAATTATAAGAGCTACTGAGATTTGTACTTGATCTTCCCTGAATGTTCTTATTTTTATTAATTGTTAATATTTAAATTTAATTTATTCTCCTTAACTGGCAATACACAAGTGCTTATAAATGTCTACTTGATTAAAAAATATGATGTTATAATTTTTTTACAACAATTGATAATAATGAATTTAGTTATTAAATATAGTATTCTGATTTAATATAGAATTAAACTTTCTTATTGAATTTAATAATCTTATATTTAGATGAAGCTAGTTTGGATGATTTAAATGAATCAAACTAGATCATACTTCAATCATTCAAATATTTAGATATACATTTATAACAATCTTTAATAACATAGTGATTAAGTTTCATTGTTCTTTCAACTATAAGGGTAAATAGATACATTAGAACATCAAGAAAGATAATACACATGATATAAGTTGTAAGGCGTGGTTCGCTCACATTTTATGAGGTTGTCCATTGTAAGAACTTATGTACCTCCTCAACAAAAGCTTGCTTTATACAAAATATCAAATTCAGTTGAATCAATTGCCTATGAAAGAGCACAGATAGACAGAGTTATAATAATAGTATAAATTATATAAAAGCAAAATTATCGTGAAATATTCTCTGAAACACTAACAAAACTAATTCACTAATATTTACTCTTAAACATCCAAAAATTGTTGGTTCGATATAGTATTGTGTTATATTATTGAGTCATTTGAACATTTAAATCATAAATTGTACAATTTCAATAAACATATTTTTCTTTTATAGTGACATAGGTTTGTGTAATACAAGTTGTATAAATATAATAAAATAATTATTCATTGTTGAAATAATCTCACTATATAAATATGTGTCCTATCCACTTAGCAGTTGTTCTACTCCTAAAAATGTATTGCTGTTATCCTTATTAAGATAGAGGAAGCTAGTATAATTATTACAATTATTTACTTGTAGAGTGATATATAATTCTGACATTACTCTCTGGGTAGAGGTGTGTGACTGTAAATGTATTTACTTTCTTATTTGAGTCTCATAATCCATGTCCAACTTATGGCAAGCTTCATCCTTTCTTTTTCATAACTATATCTATAAAATGTTAAAAACATTTGATGCAAACTCAAACTCAAATTACTTTATTTAACGTAGAAGCATTACACTTAATGATTGTCAAATTAAACACTACCATGCATATATGCAGAGCTGTACATATATATTCTTGTCCTAGTCAATATTTCTAATGACCTTTACTTGTCTCGAGATATTTTATCATAGTAATATATTTCTTATATATTTTTTTGTGTTAATGTTTTTATAAAATGTTTGCTCATCAAGTGTTGTCATGGTATTTTTCTGTTTAGGGGGCTTTGGAAGAAATATGGTGATAAGAGAGTAATCGACACACCCATCACAGAAATTGGTTTTGCTGGTATTGCAGTTGGAGCCGCATTCGCAGGGCTCAGGCCGATATGTGAATTCATGACTTTCAATTTCTCAATGCAGGCTATCGATCATGTAAGTTGCATATATATTACATTGAAAATTAATGCAATATGGTAAGACTAATTTAGACATAGTTATAAAACAAGTTTGCATATGCTTGAATTCTGTGTAAAGCCAACTAGGTATTTACCTCTCATAAGATGTTCTACAGGGAAACATGCTTACTCATATTCTATTCCAGTTGGAATGAAAGAAAATACTGGCTTAACGTAACATCTTAGTTCTAATGTTAGTATACTTAAGTTTGTTTATGTAAAGTAATAAATAAAACGCAATTTAATTATTCTCTTTGTCACCACAATTAAAGATGTACCTACCTTCTCTGTAATTTGACATAATATTATTCACACACCATGGTGGCTGGAAGAGATCTCTCATAGAGATAAGCTTTCCTATGTATCACTTTGTTTCTTTGTTATTCTTTTTTTTCTGTGTTACTTGTTTTTGGTACATGAATAAGTAAATAAATAAAGTTAATGGGTCATTGATTGTAATATAAGGAATTGTTAATTTCTAATAGCACCAGTGGGCTGTAGTGATGGTTTTCAGTGGGAAGTATCCAGTTAGTTCTTCCTATGGTCGTATATAACCAAGCGTGGTCCACAGATAATAAACTCGGCGGCGAAGACGTTCTACATGTCGGCGGGCGCCATCCCGGTGCCGATCGTGTTCCGCGGCCCCAACGGCGCGGCGGCGGGCGTGGCCGCTCAGCACTCGCAGTGCTTCGGCGCGTGGTACAGCCACTGCCCCGGCCTCAAGGTGCTCATGCCCTACTCCTCAGAGGACGCCAAAGGTGACTGCTCGCACTGGGACACGGGACTCCCATTTCATGTCACGGGGGGGGGGGGGGGGTGTCGTAAAAGTATACTACTGATTTATTCGATACGGGACTCCCATTTCATGTCACGGGGGGGGGGGGTCGTAAAATATACTACTGATTTATTCGATACGGGACTCCCATTTCAGTCGGTGGGGGGGGTCGTAAAATATACTACTGATTTATTCGATACGGGACTCCCATTTCAGTCGGTGGGGGGGGGGGGGCGTAAAAGTATACTACTGATTTATTCGATACGGGACTCCCATTATTTCAGTCGGTGGGGGGGGGGTCGTAAAAGTATACTACTGATTTATTCGATACGGGACTCTCATTTCAGTCGGGGGGGGGTCGTAAAAGTATACTACTGATTTATTCGATACGGGACTCCCACTTCAGTCGGGGGGGGGGGATGTCGTAAAACTATACTACTGATTTATTCTTAATCTGGGTAAACACCGCCACGGGAAAAGCATTCTTAAGTAGCATTATTGTCAGACAAAAAACTGGCCGTTCAAATCTGACAAATATTTTTCATGTAAGTTACGCTGTTCCTATTTTTATGTCTATGCTTTAGTGGTCCATCATTGACCACTGACTAGACCCAATTCTCTAGAAATCACAGCGGTAAACACATGAATGTTGCCTGAACTCGGTTTGCTAACAAGATTCAGCACTATGCAGACATTATCACTATCAAAACTAATTTCTGCCTCATTGATGGTATCTGATGTTAGAGATAAAAATTATCCCAACTATTCCTGTCTATGATCTGTCTCCCTAACTCAACTATTCCGGTGGAATTTAGCTTCAGACATCCAATCCATCAAAATTTTCTTATATATAATATTATCAAAGAAATGATGATAAAAATACACACAATAAATCATATATTTTTTTAATTCCAGGTCTCCTTAAAGCTGCGATCAGGGACAACGACCCGGTTGTATTTCTAGAAGACGAGATTTTGTACGGTATGCCATTCCCGATGTCCGACGAGGCACTGTCACCGGACTTTGTACTGCCAATCGGTATGATTTATTCAAAACCTTAATCTATATTAATATTATTACTGTCGCTCTTTCACTACCAAACCGCTGAACCGAATTTCATGAAATTTGGTATTAAAAATTAAAGTCCAAGAACATAGACTACTTTTTTGCCTAACACATGACAAGCAACCAACCAACCACAGCCTGTAAATTCCTACTGCTAGGCTAAAGGCCTCCTCTCCCTTTGAGGAGAAGGTTTGGAACATATTCCACCACGCTGCTCCAATGCGGGCTGGTGGAATACACATGTGGCAGAATTTCTATGAAATTTGTCACATGCTATTTCCTCACGATGTTTTCCTTCACCTTCGAGCACCAGATGAATTATAAACACAAATTAAGCACATATATATATAGTAGTGCTTGCCTGGGTTTGAACCCACAATCATCGGTTAAGATGCATGCGTTCTAACCACTGGGCCATCTCGACTCACATGACAACCGACATCCTTTAACCGCGAGGAAAGCCGCACGCGACATCTAGTCTTTATTTATTTGATGCACATTTCAAAATTACTGGATTTTTCCTACTTGCCTTGTAATGTTTTCAGGTAAAGCTAAAATAGAAAGGCCCGGTAATCACATAACGGTCGTGTGTGCCGGCAAAGCCACGGACACTGCCCTACAGGCCGCCAACGAACTCGCGGGAAAAGGTATTTATATTTATCATACAACTAATACGATTCATAGGACGGATTAGTTATATATGTATCCTTTTGTAATGACGGCCTAGACGCAGGGTCGTCTCAGCTCACTTCTGGACCCTAAACAAATACAGTCTAAGCGAATATATTTTTCGGGGACCCAATGAGTTCCCAAGAACTTTCTTCGTGGTAAAAGTGCGATGTCGCAACGACCAAATGTGTGAAGGCATTGAACAAATTTTGTGAGGAGGTTTAAAGATGTGTTAATTATTTAAATTATTCTTAAGAACAGATTCTAATACAGAATAATGTTTTAGCCGATTTATTTCACAAGCCTCGAATTTAAAGTGTAAAACATAGTGTACGAAATTTGAAAATAAAGTTCCCAAATTGTATGAATATGAATCTTGGATATCTACTGAAAAGAATATTTAAGCCAACAGATTGTATTCAAAAAGGTTTACGCTAAAATTTTCTTTAGTGATTTTTTAAAAAATTTCATTCGTAGACCTGCTAAAAGAAAATGTTAACATCAGATTTTTTTAAAGCCTTTAATAGATTTTTCACGAAATCTTTATCAAAATTTAAACGGAACCGCTATCTATACACGGTGACCCGTTACGATGGCTAACATAATATTTGTGTGAATGTACTCCAGCTGTCACGATTAAAGGCTCTCATACTTACTATATTCTTATTAGGATGGTGTCCCGCAGGGATCACACTACGGTCCTCTACTGTTCAATGTTTTTGTAAATGACGAAGTTTATTTTATAAAAAATTTTAGTACTAAGAGTTTTCTCGTCATTATGTATGTTTATGAAAACAGAAAAGAAATCAGTCGATAAGTACTGTACTACAATATAGGACCTATGAAAGCAAAGCAAAAGCAAAGGCAAAGCAACAGCCTGTACATTTCCCACTGCTGAGATTAGGCCTCCTCTTCCATTAAGGAGAGGGTTTGGAACATATTCCACCACGCTGTTCCAATGCGGGTTGGTGGAATACACATGTGGCAGAATTTCGATGAAATTAGACACATGCAGGTTTCCTCACGATGTTTTCCTTCACCGCCGAGCATGAGATTGATGATGATGATGATGATGAATTATAAATATAAATTAAGCACATATATATAGTGGTGCTTGCCTGGGTTTGAACCCGCAATCATCTGTTAAGATGCAAGCATTCTAACCACTGGGCCATCTCAGCTCGAACCAATGAAGTAAACATCATTTTAATTTAAGGAAAAATCTTTGTCAAAAATATATTATCAATAATAAGGCTTGGTTCAGGACATTTGTGATACGATTGTAATCGGATAAACAAAAATGTAACATTAATATATGATGTATTTATTTATTTCAGGTATTGAATGCGAAGTGATCAACCTGAGGTCGATAAGGCCGATGGACTTCAACACGATCGCACAGTCCGTCGCCAAGACACACCACCTCATCACCGTCGAACAGGGCTGGCCTCAGTCTGGTAAGACCGATAATTATTTACATTCATCTTCAAATTGATTTTGTATGGGTAAACCTATCTCACAGAAAAAATAAAACATTTTGTTTACAAAGAATGATAAAAAGGTAAAAGATTGTTGTTGAAAAAAAATCACGATTTGTCTGCTAATTTTTATATTAATTTTATTTGTAATCGTACTGCAAAAATATATGCAATTAATTGTAGGTACAGATAATCTAGGATTGTCATTATTATTGGTTTTGTTTTGTAACGACAAAAAGCGTAAGGCGCTTATTCTATTTTCTTTCCAAAGACACGATAGACCGGGAGATGAGGACACAAAATATTTCAACCATTTGTACCAGGCTAATTTGTATATATAATTGCATAGCTAATCGTCGTCGAGTAGCCATTCACGAAAATCACCTTGTCATAGTTTTCCGAGAGTTCCCAATGGCCACCATACCACTGCAATCGTTTGGCGAAAAAAAAATTTACTCCTTTGGAGTGGCGATTAACTATGCAATTATATATACAAATTATCCTGGTACAAATGGTTGAATTGTTTTATTAAAATTAATGTATTCGCGTCGGTATGGAGAAGTACATTACGCTACCGCCTACTTATTTTTTCGTGCCGCTGGTGCGAGCGTCATGACCATTATTTTCCTTTTTGCCGTTACGTAATTAGACCCCTGAAGAACCGCCATACTGGTACAAATGAACAAATATTTTGTCATTATCATCTCCCTGTCTACGATGTCTCCTGTCACATGTTATTCATACATGGACACATATTTGTTTCTTAAATCAGTCGCTGCTTACCTGCATACTTGAGACAAGAGTACAGCTGAAAAGTTGTTGACAGCGCCTTTGTATTAATTATCATATTGTAGTTGAAAGAACTATAACTTATTATTCATCAGAATAATTAGTAAAAATTGCAATATGAAAAAAAAATATAATAAAACTAATGGCGTTTTTTTATGAAAGGCATTCGAAACATAAGAAAAGTTCACTCTGAGAAGAGACATTATGTCAGCAAAACTGTAGGGATGCTTCTTACACAGTATCTATCTTTTTATAAACTAGATTGCCATCTTATAGTGCCACGTTCGTAAGATCGTCTTAATCCGTTGTCGCTAACTACTGCTGCGTACATGGTTCTCATTGTCTTGTGGCGAATTTAAACTTAATTTGGATCCCAAATTACATTTTTCATTTATTATTGGTGGATTGCTCAAGGTTATTGATTTGGTCTGAAGTGTATGTCTAGGTGATCGACCAATTTGTTGAGTAGAGGCTCAAGAACGGTATTCGATATTCTTTCTTTTGTGATTTGTTCTTAAACATTTGACCTTGATCATTCGGTCTTCTAAATATTAGCAAGTGTTATCAAATTCTCTTCCTATTTTTAGTGAAATCGTTAGTACTACCTCATTTTAACAGCTGCCTCGCCTTTGGTGTACCCGCTAGCTTATATGCTCGTAAGCTCCAAGGTCATGGTTTCCAATTCCGGGCCGGTGTTGTTAAAATTAATTGTGATCTTTTTCTTCTTCTTTATGTCGAAAATTGTTGAACCTTCTCTTAATATTTTGTATATAGTCCTGCGCAAATGTTGGCAGTACACTCATCGTCATCTGAGGCTATTTTTCAATTTAGGGCTTTTAACACCTGGACGAGTTCCATTATTCCGACATATTTTCGTGGACTGCTAATGCAGTGTCATAATTGAAATCAATTTGTTAGTTCTCGGGAATTTCGATAGACTGGTACTGTTTATCAATTTTTGCTGAGTCCCAATGACTGAGAGTTCGACCACCTCCTCGATGCTTAGCATGTCAACGGATCCCTTAGTAAATCACGTTTTTGGGATGTTATAACCTAGTCACACTAGACGACGTTTCGGGTAGCCTCCGTCTTCTGGGTTAGTATTTCGTATCGGAGTACTGGCGTACTGGATGCCTTACGATTACTCACTGGTGATTGGAGGGGCGCACTGGATGACTTACGATTAGTCACTGGTAATTGAAGGAGTTGGGATAGACAATAGACTAGAAGGGTAGGGAGTAAGACCGGGTGTGGTGCAGGCATCGGCGCGGAGATCTGCGCGCGCGTGATGGAGTCGCCGACGTTCTTCGAGCTGGACGCGCCGGCGTGGCGCGTGTGCGGCGCCGACGTGCCCATGCCCTACGCGCGCGCGCTCGAGGCGCTGGCGCTGCCGCGCGCCGCAGACGTCGTCGCCGCCGCCGCCGCCGTCATCGGCAACAAGTGAGACGCGCGCACACACACACACACACACACACACACACACACACACACACACGCACACACACACGCATGCACGCACTCACCGCCCATTAACCAAAGGCTACTGAGACGACTTTTATGTGGGCTACCAGTACCAGGAAAATAAAGAATCCTTATATTATAAAAATGACAATTACGATTTATTATCTACTTGGTGGTAGGGCTTTGTGCAAGCCCGTCTGGGTAGGTACCACCCACTCATCAGTTATTCTACCGCCAAACAATAGTACTCAGTATTGTTGTGTTCCGGTCTAAAGGGTGAGTGAGCCAGTGTAACTACAGGCACAAGGGACATAACATCTTAGTTCCCAAGGTTAGTGGCACATTGACGATGTAAGGAATAGTTAATAATTCTTACAGCGTCAATGTCTATGGGCGATGGTGACCACTTACCATCAGGTGGCCCATATGCTCGCCCGCCAACCTATACCATAAAAAAAACGAAAAATTACAAAGCAGTTAAGTAACACAATGAGTATAACGCATAAATGATGATTCTATTAGATTCTGATTTGTACACCGCTGACCGGCATATCTCAAATAAGTGTATGGTTGTATAGACGCAGCAATTTGCTCACTGGTAACACTCCTTTAAGCTGTGTTTTAACTATTTATATTTGTAATCTCATGCGTTCGGCAATTTACAACCAAACGGACAGACGGACAATGAAAATATAAATAACGATCGTTTCGAATTTAAAGAGCAGTTTGACATAATATAGATGCTTCATCTTTACTTCGGCTTTTGACACACGATTACCAACTCAATGTGAATTAAAACCCTTTATTATTGTTATTCCAGGATAGCTGAGGCATCGAATTAGTAAAATTAGAATCTCCAGTAAAACATCATTGCCAGAAGAAATTGTAAATATTTATTTATGTTATTGGATATACGTATAAATAAAACGTTAATTATATCGTTCGATTATCATCAACTCGTCAGGAATGGAGTTAGATAAATATTATAAAATAAATATATATTGTTTATATTTTTTTGTTTTATTTATGAAGAAGAAATAATTCATATTTGCGGATCAAATTATTAATACATATAACAATATCGCTCTTCAAAAGAACTAAAACAAACGGATATTTTATTATCTTGGTACATGTGACAGCTGTGTTTGACTTTCGCCAAACATACTATTTTACTTATACGCATTTACTCAGTGGCCAATTTTCGACTACTACTTTTTTCGTTCATTATTTTGACAGTCACCCTGGACATAAAAAAAATTTTAAGATTCCAATCCTCAAAAAACATATCACATCGTAAAAAACCTGCGGTGGCCAGAGGAGCCACAGCTTAATAGTAACCGCCAGGACGGTTTCCGTCGTGGTCGCTTAGTAATCTTCTAGTTTACCAGTCACGTAGATGTAATGTTAGCAGCTGAAACCAAGGGGAGACTTTAGCAGCCAGTTGAATCGCGTATAGCATGAATACCTTCCCTGGAAATTATGCAACTGAATTACCACTTTTTTGGCAAATCGTAGTAACAAGGGTATTGTCGACGGTGCATGCTCTAACTTTAAATTCGGTGATTCAGCTGTTTGAACAAAGACTCGGACTAGACCCGACTAAACCTGATCCAATTCAACTCCAAAAAGACAAAAGTTTATGCGATTACGGCTAAAACCATCACCATTTGTCCTATCTCCACGATTTTCGACCATTAAAATTGGTACCACGGCTAGCACATTAATACTTGGCATTGATATTTCGAATCTCGTTCAGTCCCGTGGTCAATTGGAAGGTAAAGTAGTCACGACGACCCATCGCCTCAAACTTTGCAAGGCACAAAACTAGCTTCTTCCATTTGACCGTTTTAATCGACTATCAGGCCCTTTTCGACCTACTCGATTTTTTCTTTGCGTAGTTATGTTAGATCACTCTGCGTCTTGTACCGCATTTTCCAAGCTTAGAATTGTTTGGATTGTTCCCGGCGGCTAAATTACATCTTCGCGTCAAAATTCCAAGTTTCACCTACTGTTATCCACAACACGATTTTTGGCGATTTCTAACTCGCACAACCACTCAGTGGAACTAGCTTTTGCTGGCGGTTTCTCTAGACCGATACGATATGGGAAATTTCAGGAAAAGAGATCTGCAAGTCTCCCAGTCTCTGCAAATTTGTCGTCGAAATTATAAAAAAAGAATATATACAGCAACATTACAAGCGACTCTTTTTATTTGTTTTGTATCAATTAATTAATTAAAACAAGACAATTAATAAAACACATTAAATGCGTAAACTTATTGTGGTTCTATCAGACACTATTTGAATAAAAATTAGTACCAGCTATATTATCAGAATATATAAAATGTTTGTATATAAATATTTTTTCATTCAAGAGTGTAGGAGATGTTATGCCCGTATCTTGTATTCACACTCCGAAAATTTAACTATAGAGCCATGGCCGTAGACAGCGGGGTTTTGGGGGTTTAAACCCCCCCGAATTTTTTTCCCTATGTTAAGGAAAGTTGCAAACTCCTGGGAGACTGCTCGGGTGCATGCGATCCCTAAAAAGGGCAACCGCTCAACAACAACAGCAGCCTGTAAATTTCCCACTACTACCCTAAGGCCTACGTTTTCTTTGAGGAGAAGGGTGGGAGCATATGCCACCACGCTTTTCCAATGCGAGTTGATGGAATACACATGTGAAAGAATTTCTTTAAAATGCTGATGCTGATAACACATGCTGGTTTCCTCACGATATTTCCTTCAACGAGCACGAGATGAATTCTATATATTCACGCGTTCTAATCACTGGGCCATCTCGGCTCTTTCAAGGGCTACAGCTCAGACCCGTCCAATTGTAGGGCAGTAACCATCACCTCCCTTTTTTCCAAGGTAATGAAGTAAATTCTTAACTGCCAGCTCCTACGGTACCAAGAGGAGTACGAGCTGATTAACGACCATTAGTACGGTTTCTAACGGAGTCGTTCAGCCGGTGATCTTCTAGTTTATCTTACTTATAGATGGGCGGAAGCAGTTGAGAACAAGGGGAAGGTTTGGCGGCCAGTTTTGACATAGCGAAGGCCTTCGATCGCATCGATCGCGCAAAGCGCTTCTTTCGAAGATCCCTTTTTACGGGCTGCCGTAGGAAATTATGCAATTGGAAGAGTCGCTATCTACGGTGCATGCTCTTATGTACGAGGTGTGTTCAAAAATTATTAATTCATGAATACCTATTTCGTCCCCATCAAAGTAATCCCCATGAGCCAACGGTTTTTCCAATCTTCGAAGCACTTCAAAAAATTATTTTCTTTATCTCCTCCTTCGATGCCGTCTTTATCTCGTCAAGCGTAGCGTAACGTCGTCTTTTCATAGGCCTCTTCAGTTTAGAGAACAAGAAAAAGTCACAGGGGCCAGATCTGGGGAATACGATGGCTGTGGCATCATTAGAGTGTTGTTTTTGGCCAATTTGTGAGGGGCGTTATCGTGGTGCAAAAGCGAATTTTTGTTCTTCCACAAATCCGGGCGTTTCTGGCGGATTGCTTCGCGCAAATTGCGCATAACTTCCAGGTAATATTCCTTATTGACCGTTCTACCCTGTGGCAAGAACTCATGATGTACTACGTGTTTGATGTACTACAACTTTCACATTCGACCGAACTTGGCGCGCTTTTTTCGGTCTTGGTTCGTGCGGCATCTTGCATTGAGATGATTGAGCTTCAGGTTCCACGTCATAACTATAAACCCACGTTTCGAGTAAATTTAGGTCGTCGCGGACAGAGTCCAACAGCTCATTAACAATGTTCATGCGATGCTGTTTTTGGTAACAACTGAGCAATTTTGTTACGAATTTCGCGGAAACCCGTCTCATGCCCAAATCATTGATAAAAATCGAATGACACGAGCCAATCGATATGGTTTCTCACCAACTTCTCTAACGTTGATTCGACGATTGGCCAATATCATTTTCTCTACTTTATGAATTTTTTCGTCAGTCGTTAAAGTGCTCGGGCGTCTGGCACGCTCTACGTCGTGCACATCTTCTCGGCCTTTTGAGAACATTTTGTACCACCGATAAACGTTGCTTCGGTCCAAGGTAGCTTCTCCGTATGCCACAGTCAACATTCGTAATGCATCCGCGCACTTAATTTATTTTTTCACACAAAATTTGATGCAGGTTTTTTGATCCATTTTTTTTAATAGGTAAAAATCGAAGAGGATCCAAAACACGTGCAAGCAAAGCAGCTGTCAAAAATTAAGTGAACATTCGAAATGGCCGAGCTTGTCGGGCATAAGTGAGGGCAAAAAAGAGCAACATAAGGCCATAAAAAGATCGAAATTCGAATATACGTAACCCGCGAAAATTCAAAATTCGCGATTATTTTTGAACACATCTCGTATGTGCCGCCACAGCTAGTATCAGAATACTTGGCGTGGATATTTTGAGCCTCCTTCAGTTCCGCGTATAATTGGAATGCAAAGCCAAATTGGCATAAAAAAAGCTCGGTGTGCTCAGGCAAGGCAAGCCTCTGCTCCCCAGTACCAGCTCCTTCCATTTCGCCATATCCAATGCAGAGCGGCTCGAATTATCGACGATCAAGCCCTTTCCGACTTGCTTGATCCTGCTTTGCGTAGATATGTTGGATCACTCTTCATCTTCTACCGAATTTTTCATGGTAAATGTTCCGAGGAATTATTCGGATTAATCCCGGCTGCAGATTTTCACCTTCGGACATCTCTCCAAAATTCAAAGTTCACCCACACCACCTTGGTGGCCGAAATCCACAACAGTGCTATTTTTACGACATATTCTCCCTCGCACAACCACTCTGTGGGACGAGCTTCCGCCGGCGGTTTTTCCGAAACGATACGAATTCGGAATCTTAAAAAAACAGCGTACTCCTTCCTTAAAGGCCGGCAACACACCTACGAGGTCACCGGTATTGCAGATGTTCATGCGCGGTGGTATTCACTTTCCATCGGCTTATGATGAGCACTTTCAATGTTATGGGGGGCAAATGAGCAAGAGCTTCTTGCTCATTTCCCTATAACATAAAAAAGGCTTTGGTGGTCTTTTAAAATAAATTGTATAAATGATGTATAATTTTAATATATCCATGCTTATTTTAAAATAAACCTGTTATTTTTATTCGGGAGTTTGAAGATACTCTTCTCAGTTTCACCCACTAAAATGGAGACTATTACCGCTAATTATATATTTAGCAACTAAAAATGAGGTAACACAAACAAAACAAAATAAATGGACCAAGTCTCACAAATCTTATTGTTATAACAATAAATCTATAAGTAAGTATATTTTAAGACATTCACTAATTCATTAATAAATTTTATGAATAAAAGTAAAACAAAATCAGAAAAGAAATAAGAATAACGAAATTGCTTACGTATAGATACATCGGAAGAAAAAAAGGCACCGATCTTTTTTTATAAGTTTCCTTGGCATATATATGAAGATACAGGGTAACTACAACTACTACAAAAAAATTTATCAATACATATAATTTATGCTAATTTATATACAATTTCCAATATTTTTGTATCTCCCAGCGTTAGTATTCATCGCTGTCCGTCGATAGTCTTATTTTGTACTCTTGGACAATTAAATATAAACTACTACATATAGTTATCACTCGATACCAGCTATGTATCTAATATTGTGTCTTGTTTTATAAATTACATAACTAAAATAACACTTGGCTATCAAATCGAAATACAAAGCCATGGTTGACAGTAAAAATTGGAAAAAATGGATGTAAATATGAATCTTGAGGCATTTTTGGGCAAATATCTAAAAGTACCTAAAGTATCATATTTAAAAATAAATAAAACAATTTACAGATATCCTTCATATTTTTTTTATTATTCGATTTAAAAATCTTTCTCAATCTGCTCCATTTCAACAGATATAATCGAACACCGGAGCGCGAAATCCATATTACAAAAACTAGCGAAAAATCGGTAGCCAACAATGGTCCGATGTACAATGGACGCGGATTCTAAGCAAATATATTGTGCGAGAGACGTCCGCGTCGGGGGACGGTCGCTGACAGAATGATGGATCGCCTGCGTGGAAGCTCCGCCATTGTCTCGCAAATAGTGGGTGTCGTATCGAGTAGAGATTTTGGTTCCGCTAAAAGCATTAATGCGGGACCGATTACATTATTATGTGAGTGCTTTAATGTATATAAGAATACATAATATAATCACTAAGGACCCCTATTATCCTTATATATTAAATAGGTCACCCATGAATGTTTATTGTCAAATAGTCTATGCTCGTTCCTAATTTAACACGTTAATCTTAACACATACATTTCAATTAGCCAGTTTAACCACGGAGTTATTCGTAACAGATATTAGTAAAACCCTTATGTCAACCCGGAGAGAAAACATTTGATAATGGAATAAAACAGCGTATTATATTTTGTTTCACTGATTCGGGATATGAACCTTATTCTCGTAAAAGCTAGCCTTCAAAATAAATAAGTAGTTTTGAACTCGGTACCATATGATATGCAATAAGTACTGTATACTGCCTATTTTTCTATTACTTCTGAATATTTTCAGATGTTATTTACTTCACTCTCAAACTCACCCTTGTCAGATTCTGACACAACATGATCGTGTTAGAGATTTTACAGAATAGTACTATTTCAGGGGTAGGATCTTAGGCCTTACGTTGATATGAAATAATTTGTCGAAATCCAAAATAAACTATGGCATTTATTATGGATATAAATAGTTAAGTGCAATAGTGTTGTATTATAAAGATATATTGATGAAGAACTGTTCGTAGTACATATATTACATACATTAACAGTATGAGTAGAGGAGAAGGCTTGAAGAATATTCCATCACGCTTCTCCAATGCGGTTTGATGACGAGATGAGATGTTAGGTACACATGTGGTAGAATTTCTTTGAAATTAGTCACATGCAGGTTTCATCACGATTTTTTCCTTCACCGCCGAGCAAGAGATAAATTAAACACTAATTAAACACATGAAAATTCAGTCGTGCTGAAAATTCAGTCGTCAAGATGCTCGCGTCCTAACCACTGAACCACCTCGGCTCTTTTTTGTTCGTAGTGAATAATATAGCAAAACTATAAACCACATAGTATATCTAAGGTTAGTTTTTCTCTAGTCCTTCTGCTATTGAATGGGCGTAAATATTAAAAAAAAACGATATCTATAATGGTTACAGTACGTCAACGACTTCACCGAATGATTAAAAGTCAAATGAACGTCTAAGTAAAAATAAACACAATCTCGCGTACCACGTCCCCGGAGCAGAGGTTCAATTTACAAAAATATATTTATTTAGCAAATTCCCATTTTGATTATAAGCGTAGTGAACGCACGTGCGGTATTACGTTTTTCTCAAAATCTGTCCGTCCGTGTCCTTGCCGCTTGATGGATCACCTCCAAGCGAATTACCGCGGGAAATACAAGCGAATTATATTTTATTTCTATATCGAAGATTGACGTTTTCGTTAGGTCGGCTTTGAAATTTTTTTTTTGGTTTACGTCAACGCGAGTTTGATAGGAATTGAGATATTTTAGCGAAATTATTATTCAAAAAAGTTTTAGGTAGCATTTGCTGAATATAGACAATATTCTATTTATCTATAAAAGTTAAATAAATAAATTAAAAAGATGTCATGTAGGTGTATAATTTTCTTTTGTTTTTGAACCTACTAATAAGTATATCAAGTTATTTCAAAAGATATTTGCACAAAAAACTTACTATTGAAAATATTTTATATACATTAAATATGTCTTTGAAAAAGCTAATCATGTGTGAAGAAATAATACCACATTATTCAAAATGAACCAGCATCACCTGATTCGTGAATTTATCTTGTCAATATAAATAGTTTAATTCATGATTTATTTAAAGTGTGATTAATTTTCTATAATTGGCAAATATTCATCATTCAATAAGTTGCTTAAATACCTACACGATTGAAAAATCCAGATGATAGACCAACGTCTTTACATGCCTTCCGAAGAAACGCAGTATATACTCCGAGACTAAGGATGACTTTGTCAATAAGAACTTGTAAGTTTATTGAAAACTAGCTGTTAAAGCTTTGCTCGATTAGAAAATATAAATATTTTTACAAATTAACTTAAAATATTACTTCGATATAAGACCTCCATTAAAAAAGTAGCCTATGTCTTTTCTGAGCTGGACTATTTGTGTACCAAAATTAATTAAAATCGGTCAAATAGTTTTAGGATGAAAGCGAGATAAACAGACAGAGCTACTTTTGCATTTATAATATGGTTTGAACCCAAGAGCTGGGTATTACCTAAGCTACCCAGTAGACCAAAATTTCAGTCAGATATCTTATTATTAATAATCCAAGAAACGAGTACGACTATCATCATCATAAAGTGTCAAAGTTTCCATGTTCGCTAAACGCTTGCGAAAAGTTTGGCGTCTAACATTGCGCTAACTTCTGAACAGTTGCTTTTGATTGATGGCCGTCGCTATTTTAGATAAAAGAATAATACAATAAATAATTTTACAAGTATTAAACAATATCTTGGTGGTAAGTACAAATAACAGTACTCAGTATGTGTTCCGGTTTGAAGGGTGAGTGAGCCAGTGTAACTACAGGCACAAGGGACATAATATCTTAGTTCCCAAGGTTGGTGGCGCATTGACTATTTAAGGAATAGTTAATATTTCTTACAGCGTCATTGTCTATGGGTAATGGTGACTTACCATCAGGTGGCCTATATGCTCGTCCGTCAACCTATACAAAAAATATATATTGTTATTATTGAAAATAAAGGCATATGTTAAGAATCTTAATCTATGGCAAATCATTGATACGATTTTCATGTAAAATATGAAGAGTTTTTCTTCGACGGCCGGGAAGATTCATGGTATAAAAAACTACTTTACTTTCTATGTTTGTCAATATAATGGATTTATAAAGAACCTTATTCCTGTGCGAAGTCGGGCGTGTAACTTGTATTCATATAAACTATACCCTCCAGTTATAATCTTGTTATCATAATACTTATTATACGCTTTTAAGCTTGTGGCTTAAACTCATCGAGACGGAACAACCCCTATTGACTTTAAAATCAGTTTACAAGCGGGGGTTACTTAAATGTGAAATCTGTTTGATAGGTAAAGTCCTATACATTGTAATGCACTTGTTAAAGCCTGTTTAATAGCAATATTTATATTTATTTGAGTATATTAAATTCATATACAGGCAATTTTTTTTAATTCATCACAGTTTTGTTGGTTAACTCTCTTTGCAGGTACCACTTATTAGATACCAGTAGTCGGTCGCAGCTTTGCTGGCGTTGTCACGTGTCAGCCAAAAAAGTAGCCTATATTCTTTCTTGGAGTTCAAATTTACTTCATACCACTTTCACGAAAATCGGTTCAGCGGTTTGGTCGTGAAAGAGCGACAGACAGACAGATCGAATTACTTTCACATTTATACTAATAGTATAGATATTAATATAAATGATATCGACAAACAGTAATACTCCGTATTATGTTTGAAAGTCTCTCTTCTGTATAGAGGTGAGTGAGCCAATGAAACTACACACAAGGGGCATGACCTTAATTCCCTAGAAATCCTAGGAATATAATTTTTTTTTCGGCAGTTGCCAATTACCATAAGCTCCTTTTGCCAGTCTGGCTATTGATATTATTAATTTATTTCTACATTTAAATAAATGTAGTAATAAATAATAATAACTCACAATTGGAAAGTTTCCTGTTTCTGTCCGAGAAAGGGAAAGATGAAATTTAATTTAATTTTATCTGATTCATAAAAGTCATTGATGAGCTTCCCATGTTAACTTATTCTTATATTTTCGTTCTATATAAGATGCTTACATAATTTAATATTAAATAGGGCAAGTGACAATGACAGAAAATTACACGTTACAAAAGGAACCATTCAAATTTAGCTAATTATGAGATTAAAATAATTTACAAGTCTCACCGATATAATTATAACAACTTACAATTAAAAGGTATTAGGATTACAAGTCAAATTAATAGGTATTCATGATAGTTTCGACGTGTACGCTACCAGATATATTGTGTACTCATTAGATCATAACCTCCTTGATGTAGTAGGCAATACTTAGTGGTAGGGCTCTGTGCAAGCCCGTCTAGGTAGGTTATCCACTCATCATTTATTCTACCGCCAAATAACAGTACTCAGTATTGTTGTGATGCGGTTTGAAGGGTGAGTGAGCCAGTGTAACTACAAGAACAAGGGACATACAAAGTTCCCAAGGTTGGTGGCACATTGACAATGTAAGGAATAGTTAATATTTCTTACAGCGTCATTGTCTATAGGTGATGGTGACCACTTAACATCAGGTGGCCCATATGCTCGTCCGCCAGCCTATACTACAAGATAGAAAAGTCTTAGGTATGAATATGGGTAGCGGGTTCAGACAAGTGGTGACACCGTGCAGCTTACTTCATGTAATCAACAGATGCTAAGTTCACTTCTTTCTGTGACTTAACGAAGGGAATATCGGACTATTGTAAGGTTAATTAGCCAATATATTATATTATGATGTATTTATTTAATACTATGTAATATATACACTAATAACTTTTTAAATTCATGAGTTATAACTGGCCACAGTCACATAATGACTTTAATTATGTAACTATGGCAACGGAAAAATAAAGAAGAGAAGACTGGACATTCTTTGGTGGAATATATTTTTTTATGTTGAAATGTGAATAATAAAATTAATATAACAAAAATAATCGAATTTACTTGGATATAATCTTAGATCCTTTTATCTCAGAAGTGGGATAAAGGTATTGCGCCCACAATATTCAGTAAATATTGCCGATAGCAACGAAAAATGCGATCGAACGTTTGTTCCTTGGGATTTCTTCGTGTTAAAAGTCGCAGTGCTCGCGAACAGTCTACGATACGTCGTGATGAATCGAACCGGAGATGCAGCCGTGGCCGACGTCGCAGTCGGAGCAGCAGCTGTAAGCGACAGAATCGACGTCGCCTCAGCCGGACTCGGATGGCAGATCCAACAGGAATGATCGTGGCGGACGCTCAGAGTCTAGCAGCGAGCGTCAGACACCTTCAGTTTCTGGCGATCGACGTCGCAGCCTTCGCCGGGGCTCCGCCGGAAGATGCAGCGGGACAGGCAGCAGAGGACGCTTAGAGTGCAGCGGCGAGCGTCGTACACCTCCAGCTTCTGGTCACGTGAGTACTACTAATGTTCTTAATAATGACACACAAGTGATTCTTGCCTCATTAGTAGAACTCTTAGCCAAAAGTCGATCCCAGAGTAATAAATTTCCTATACTCGGTAATGTGATTCCCGATTTTGACCCTATGGTCAAGAGCCAGACCATGTCTATGTGGATCAAAAAGGTTGAAGAGTGTGCGAGGCTTTACGGTTGGGAGGAAGAGCAGATCATTCACTACGCATTGCCTAAACTGACAGGGGTTGCGAAGACGTGGTATCAAGCTCTACCATTCATGTCGTATTCGTGGCCCGAATGGAAAACCAAGTTAGAGGAATCATTTCCAACTAGTGAAGACTATGCTGAGTTATTGACTGAGATGCTATCAAAACGTGTCAAATTTAACGACTCTTTGGAACATTACTTTTATGAAAAAAATAATTTATTAAATAGATGTGAAATACAGGGTAAACGAGCGGTAGATTGTTTACTGTACGGTATTGAGGATCGATCCTTGAGGTTAGGTGCAAAAGCTGTAAAGTGTCAAGAACCTGAACAAATTCTAAAATATTTTCAATCAATTAAGCAGCAACCTTGCGAATTTGTAAAAAATATAATGAATCAAGATAAGCGTAATAATATTACATCCTCGATGTCTATAAATAATGCACGGCAAATGACAAGTAACAGCGAAAATAGGACCCTTAGATCTCAAAATAGTACGTCAATTGTATGTTTTAATTGCAATGAAGCTGGGCATATTAGTTCTAGATGCTCGAAAAATATATTAAAATGTAATGTTTGTAATAGATTAGGTCACTTGTCTACCTATTGTCCTAGACTACCTTCCGATTCTATTAGTAAGGATGATAAATCTAATGATACAGATGCATAAATACGACTAATGACAATAAATGTTTAATGCTGTAAAAAAATCAACGGTGAACTTATTCAATGTTACGTCAATTTAGGTAGCCAATGTACTGTTGATTCAACACAGTGAGGCAGTTAGTATAGGAATTGCGTGGACTGATAATAACTTACCAACCATGAAGGGTATATAGGTAATAGCATAGTGATGCCTTTGGGTGTCCCTGACGTAACGATACAAATTCAGGACATCGTGGAAGAAATCAATGCGTATATTCTACAAATTCCTTCGTATTTACGCGAGATTGTTCAGTTAAATTGTAATTTAAAAACAGATGTTATTTTACATTCTAAAGAAATGTTTGCATTACCATGTAATTCCACGAATAAGTATTTGAGGTCGATTCGCATTAGTGGTTTATACGAGGTACGTTGAATAACGAATACTATTTGATGCCGGGTGAGTATAATATAGATTGGCAGGAGTAAAATACTGGTACAAAATTTTAGTGATAATACGATTTGTTTAAGTTAGAGTTCATTGGTTACACGTGCTGCTTGTATTGGAAATCGCTTAAGTTTAAATTAATTGGATTTTAATAATCCTAAGACTATTTCATCTATGAATCACGATAAGCAACTTAGCAAGGATGAAATTAACAGACTTAAAAAGATACTTAAAAATTATGATACATGTTTCTCAGTAAATTTACGTGACTTAGAGTTGAATAATGTGGTTCAAATGGAAATAGACTTGAATGATTCGCAACCAGTAGTTTACCGCCCGTACAGACTCTCTTTTTCGGAAAGTTGGTTAGTTCAATTCATGGTGAAGGAAATAAAAGACGCAGGACTTAACCTTAAATTAAAGAAATGCAGTTTCCTTTATACTGAACTAGACTTTTTAGGATTTCAAGTAAGTGGTTAAGGGATACGTTCAGGAACTCGAAACACGTTAGCTATAACTATACATAACTTCACAACCCCGCGAAATGTTATGATGTCGAGCGCTTTATTGGCCTGGCTAGTTTCTTTTGTCAATTTGTGAAAGACTTTACGCTTATCGCCCCTCCATTAACAGACCTACTTAGGCCTAAATTTGGATGGAAATGGACGACTGAACAGTCTGAATCGTTTAGAATATTAAAAGCAAAGTTAGTTGAACGTCCAATGTTAATGTTGTATATAATTTAGAAACCGAAATGCACACAGATGCATAAAAAATAGGCATTGCTGAAATTCTCCTGCAAATCGATACAGACGGTTTACTGAGGCCTGTAACGTATTATAGCTGTAAAACTTCAGTCGATGAACAAAAGATTCATTCCTTAGAATTAGAAAATTTAGCAGTTATCGCATAATTGAATCGCTTTCGGGTTTATTTACTAGATATATAAGATTTATGCTTGGATAAATTATAAAGGTTACTTCAGTGATAACAGTGACAGTGACTAGAGTGAGAGTTCAGAAATTAGAGAGTCAGAGATTTAGAGAAAGAATAATAAGTATAAAACAAAATATATATTTTTAAATATTATTTTATAATGATAATAATAATATAACATGGATTGTTTTTAATAAGTGTGTAATGCAATAAACAATTGATTATTTACGATTATTATTTTCAGTTGATCAAATTCCTACAATATTATTATTTTTTTTTTGAGATTTAAGGTAATGATTTTAAGTAGTGTGTGTCATTACTAAGAATGTTGATATTTTGATGTAAATTTGAAACATATGAACAATCCGTGCAGATAATGAATGGCATTCAGAAATGGATGTCGTACATATGATTGCAAGATAGTTTTTAAGGCCTGAGCGTAAGTTGTCATGACTGGTCAGTGCAGAAAATGAATGGCACCATGATAACGGTGTCGCACAGATGACCTTAGACTGTGACAAATTGCGCAAGAAAAAGAAATAGAGAATGAGAATGAAGTATTATTAATTAAATTGAATTACGATACAGATTTGTGATTATGATAATGATTATATAATGAGAATATGATACATAAATATGATGTACTAAATGAATTCGAAATGTGATTATGGATTATGTTTATATATATTATACTATATTTATTTATATTATACTGATTTTGACATAGATTTTCAGGTTGTAATGTTTAATATGCAATTAATAAATTTATATCATTTGTATAAATAGCCTAAAAATTTACAATATTGATGTTACGATTTGTAATTAACTTTTACGCGTCCTATGTGATGTCTTTGGGCCAATGTATGTTCTATATATTATCATTAATTGTATACCTTAATTAAGCTAGTATTATTCTGTTTACTTTTTTTTTTTGCTTTTTGTTTTTTTTTCCTTCCTATGTAAAATTATACGAGCTAGTGGGAGGACCCACTAAGATAGGATGGCCGAGCTGTAAGGTTAATTAGCCAATATATTATATTATGATGTATTTATTTAATACTATGTAATATATACACTAATAACTTTTTAAATTCATGAGTTATAACTGGCCATAGTCACATAATGACTTTAATTATGTAACTATGGCAACGGAAAAATAAAGAAGAGAAGACTGGACATTCTTTGGTGGAATATATTTTTTTATGTTGAAATGTGAATAATAAAATTAATATAACAAAAATAATCGAATTTACTTGGAGATAATCTTAGATCCTTTTACTATAGAGGTTTAAATCAAAGTAAAACTGGTCTTGGATATACTTTCTCCTTATATAAACTTGTCAATTTTAAGATTCTGCACCGATTTATTTTATTATTAACAAGTAGCTCTGGTTTTATACAGGTGCAATGTTGATACAAAATATACACATATAACATAATGTCTTTTTATATAATGATCACTCTTAAATAAGCTTTTATTTCTCTATACAATGTTCACACTTAAAAAAGCTTTTATTTCTCGTAAAAAGTGAAAGATAAAAAATGGTTTTGTAGACCTTGTTAAGGTACTCTGCATCTAGATATCAAGATTGGATGAAATTGGATCGGATGAAGGACAAGCAATTAGCAAGTTTAACTCTTCTTGAAAATATTACATGAACAATTTTCTAGGTCTACGATAGACCTGATCGAAGCCTATTCTCAATAATATCAAAAACATATATCCCTAAAATTCGTATAATCGAGTTATTTCGATACATAATCCAAAATAATTAAATGACATGACGTCCGACCATTTTTGACGTTTACAGATGCGTTCAGTTGCGTGTGTTCCAAAAAAATATTTCATGCAGAGGTACTTGAAGCTCAATTGAAACTTATACAATATAAATAGTAATAAATAATAAATAAATATTGGACAACATACATACATTACTCTGATCCCAATGTATGTGTTATGGAAAATCAGAAGTAACGACGGTACTATAAATACCCAGAACCAAGAAAACTTAGAAAACTAAATTTTCTACATCGTCTCGACCGGGAATCGAACCCGGGACCTCGGAGTGGCGTTAACAACATTAAATGCTTAAATATGTGTATACAAATATGATCTAAAACTAGTTACTATATAAATCTTGACCGCGTGGAATGGTGGCAAGAATGCTAGCAGCATTTCCCCGTTGAATCGCAATTCCGATCCTCTGGGCAAAAAACGAACCAGCCCTCCTGTCACCAGTGGAGGCAATGAGGCGAGGTGTTATACTTTTGATGAAGCTTTTTGCACCGCTACTCCACTACTCTAGTGTTCACTTAGTATGTATTGCTAAACCGTTTGCCCCACCTATTTGTTATTAATACAATTACAAAGTTATTAATAAAAACAAATAATAGTTATCTTAACGTCGGTCGTCAGTTATGTTCATCAAGTATTCGATAATGTTTTGGCGTGTGTTAATATATTATATGGTAATTACTTTATAATTGTATAAAAAATAAATATAAAACGATTACTGATCTCCGTGATAAATATCCAGTCGGACGAGCAAAATTGCGAAATTAATTAAATTACATAATGTTATAATAACGTTAATAATGTAATATGAATACGTCCTTTTAACTTCCGAACATGTTTAATGACGTCACGTTAATACTAAAAATAACAAGGTTTATAAATATTTAAGAAATTATTGATAATTAAATAACATACGTAAACAAGTTTAAGTTGTGTTTTTGTAAACAATTGTTAACTTAATAAGTTATTTGAATTATTTTTAGCTCAGAATTATTTCAATGTCACTCGTCAAGCTGTGGACAACTTTTACGTAACAATTATGAAGTATTTATGCAATTCGATTTGTATTTAAATTTAACTTTATAACTTTAATTACAAAAAAAAAAATGTGATACATGACATGTGCAACCTTATTCCGTGAGAAACTTATTTAAACTGTGTATGTTTATGTTTTTTGTCGACAAAATATTACAGCGTTGACCTACTCTTTTCCTGTATATCCGCATTGTGAAAGCCTAACGTGATGCCTGAACGGGATAGCTCTGACATCTCCGTAGCTCCTTCCACTGAAGAAGACCGGGGAGGTAACTATACAATAAGTCTATTTTAGGGAAGAGAAAGCTGTGAGAACATTATCCTCGGTGTTGGACTAGGGGATTTATTGTCTAAAGAAAATTCTCGCATATCGGATAATAAATCGCGGTGCGCATGCGGTCTTTGAACACCTCAAAAATATTTAACATTTTTTTATATAGAAAAAGAAGTGTCTTGGTAAATCCAGGTATAGGCAGTGAAGGAGCTTTCGTTGTATATTATGTACTACATAACAGGCATAATGCAATAAATCAACAATATTTAAGAAAACTTACATGACAAGATATAAAATTAGTATTGAAAAATCTTTAAGAATTAAAACAGGAACAAAAAATAAGTTTAAATGTATTTTGTCTCTTTCTATTCTATACAGCTTTGTATAGGATAGAAAGAGAAGGTCAAAGAGGGAAATTGGAGAACTTCATTACAGAAAGGATTTCCACTGACACCAGCCACTGTCTAAAGGTTACGTTGGTACAAATATAATCGCTGAGCATTATCGAGGTCAAAGTGAACACAACGCCTCGTAGCTTTGTTTAGTGGAAAATTATAGCGGCAACTGATAATCATGATAACGCGAACCTTCATATAATTGCTACTTCAATGTATAACAAATTATTCCCTTCACTTAAAATTCCACGAACGATAAATTATATAGAAACTAAATTGTCTGACAAACGTATTACTCGAACCTTATTATGTTAATAGGATTTATGCATATATGAGTACGTATACAGATTTATATACAGTAATAGTAAGAAAACCTTCGTCAGTTTTCAAACTCATTCCTTTATCGAGTCTTATATTATACTCTTAGTACCTTTTGAATCTAAACATCAAATCATTACGACTCATTGTCGATCTCGATCGGTAAAGCAGATTATCGATCATACTGAGCACATGTAAATAGATCTTAAGGTGACGAACCTTTTCTTACCCCGACTGTACTAATGACTTAAGTTGAAAGTAAATTTTAAAATGGCTCGGTACTATATGAATGTCAAAAACTGTCATTAGCGCAAAGACCGCCTGGAGATTACAGAAGAAGTCACAGGATCGATCCTGACCCAGTCAGGAGCCCAAGAGGCTATTGCCATCCATACTCCGAATATAAGTTTCATGATGAAATCGAGAGGTAAATAGGAATATTAATAATAATGGATCATTGCTAATTTTGTTTAAAAAGAAAAAAAAGTACTATTTTTATTTTATGGAATAGGTTAGCGGACCAGCATATGAGCCACCTGATGGTAAGTGGTCATCGTCACCCATAAACAATGACGCTGTAAGAAATATTAACTATTCCTTACATCGTCAATGCGCCACCCACCTTGGGAACTAAGATGCTATGACCCTTGTACCTGTAGTTACACTGGCTCACTCACCCTTCAAACCGAAACACAACAACACTGCGTATTGTTGTTTAGCGGTAGAATATCTTATGAGTGGGTGGTACCTACCCAGGCGGGTATGCACAAAGCCCTACCACCAAGTACATTATTACAATTACAAATATCAACAAATAAATATACACACACGTAAACGCACACACACATGCATGCATAAGTGAGATGGGAGCTGTAGAAAAATTATAACATTACAAGTGTAATGTAACGTTACTGTGTGAGAGGAGTAATGAGCATTACAACGTAGTAACAGCTTATTGGACTACTGGCCAATAACAATCAAATCTTAGATTGTTAAATTACAGGCAAATGGTAGCCCGTTGAGGTACCACCCCACTTTTTTAACCATACAAGAGTGTCAGAATTAGGATACAAAATGATGTTATCCTGATCGATTTCGGTAACGGTGTCCAATCTCTTGGGAGGCCAGCCAACTTTGCCGGACGTGTTATACAAGTTTGTGCGCAAACGCAAACACGGGTGCAAACTCTGCCACCTTACAGACAACATATCGGACACAACCGAAAAGAGATCTAACGCGGGGCGAACACACTTCCTGAAGCACAGGATAAATGTATACACACTTCCAACTTCCAGGCTGTTACTATCTGTTTTCGAAAAATCGAATAACTATTCATCAGCTTGATATGGGATTTGGACCCAGAACCTCGGAATCTACAGCCGTGATAACTCGTCACTACACCAACAACATAAGATATATGTATATGCATAGTATGCATAGGATACATACGTATCAACCGAATAGCTAGATTAAATTTAATAAGCAAGTACCCGTAAGCTGTCATGACAATGTCGTGTGAAGATTTGCTTGTGTCTGAGAAAACGCAACATGTGTTTTTAGAAACTCTTAGAGTCTGTGAGTATGCTGCAATAACCTCTAACCCTTAAGAAATAGGAGGCTGATCAGTGTCTCCTTTAAAGGCGGTTACTTCATTTTATAAATTTTGATTTGTTAATGCTCTTTGACTTACTGTAACTGCTTAGGAAATATTTTATTTCCTGAAACATTAAAAGCTTAAATGAGTTGTCTTTTGAATTTAGAATTAATCAGAATGTAAATGATTGAAATAAAAAACTTCGAGGAACATGAAATCAATTTGTAAATTTGCTATACGTCAGACTTGTCGTAGTTTTCATTGGTTCACCAGCTAAGCTATTGGTTCAAATTGTCATTCAAAAAAAAATTAAAATAGCACTTTAGACAGGATAGCCTTGAACGCTCAAGTCCTGCTGTGTCACTTTTATTAATAATTTACAAATATATGTGAACTGTGTCTAGTCCTATCATTTTTATTGATTAAATTTTGTCTACACAGCTTGCGTTCGTGTCAATTTAAGCCGTTTTATTTGTACTGTTTAATATTATAAATGCCAAAGTAACTTTGTCTGTCTGACGCTCTTTCACGACCAAACCACTGAATCGAATTTGATGAAATTTAGTGTGAATCAAACTTGAACTCCAAAAAAGTACATTGACTACTTTTGTTGCTAAAATAAATCAAATCAAATCAAATGAATCAAAAGAAACTTTATTCAAGGCTTTTACAAGCACTTTTGAATCGTCATTTTACAATTAAGTGAAGCTATCTATTACATAGCTAATATATTAACTAACCCCTTAAAGGCGAGCGAAACTTCGTTCATTTAATTGTGAATTTAAATTCTAATATATATTCATATTATATCATTATTACTTATTTAGTTTAAATTTTCCTTTTAGCAATGGATACCGTCTAGATGTACCCGAAGTAAGGACAAACAGTACGACTAACACTTATTTACAGTACTTTAATGTTATGTACGTCTAGGGCGTGTCTCGAGTGTACATGACATTTGAATTCAGGTTAATCCCTTGAAGGTATAATATAGTTGAAATAACAATAGTTGGCATTTCCTAATCAAAATGCCGATAAGAAACATCCGAAAGGGAATTTAAAGTGATCCTACTATTTGTTATTGTCTTATATGTTTCGTTTGCGTCGATTGTTTGGCTAGCTAATAAGGCTGTAAATCAATAAGTTCTAAGTTTTACTATAGTAAAGGTATTTGGTTTTTATATAAGAGTTTCAGTAGCATCCTAGAGTTTAATGGGTGTGAATGTTATCAATTCAATACCATAATCTATTATTTATTTTCACAACCTAATGGTTTATTGTCACCCCTAGATTTTGGCTTTTTTGAGATAAGATTTGGCTGTATTTTGGTGAATTTAACTATACCCTTTCATGTGGAGATATTATGTAACTGTCACTTGTCCTTTAAATCAGAACACAACTGTCTTAACGATAAGCAATACCCGTCTTGTTCAATACCATTTATTTTCTTACTTACATTACTTCACTTATGTGTTATATACGAAAATTTTCCACGAAATGCGCCACATCATTTGGTATAAGTTTCATGTGCATTTTTAGTATCGTTTTTAGATCAGCATTACAAATAAATCTCCTTATCCATACTAATACTATAAATTCGAAAGTAACTCTGTCCATCTGTCTGTCTTCTCGCTTTCAAGCCAAAACTATTTGACCGATTTAAATGACATTTGGTACACAAATAGTCTAAAGACTGAGAAAGGACATGGACTACTTTTTTGGAAACAAAAAGATAAGATCTCTGTATACCAATCATCAACGTAATATTTTAGTTTAAGTTAATTTGTTTTTAATATACATTAATTCATTCTACGCGAGAAAAGCCTCGGGTAACAGCTCGTTCATTATATATCTAGATATAATTCATATAAACACATATTTGGGATAAAGGCATAAGCAGGCCACTGCTGCTGTTGTACCGCTTAGGCCTCGGCTAATGGCATGTGACAGCGGTGATAGATCGGCCTCCCGCCCCTTAGCGCAGGGGCTCGGAATTAGCTGCTTCGAGATGAGACAGGATTTCGGTACGAAAGCCCAACTTGATGAAATTTACCTTCAAATGTGTATAAAAATAAATATGTCTAATAATAAAATGCTTCTCAATAGAACGGATATGAATCACTGGCTAAAATTTGCGCATTTTATCCAACCATATTGGATTCAAATAAGGGTAATTTATGCAAGCGTTTGTGCAAGTCCGACTGATTAGACCAGACCATTACTCATCATGTATTCTATCATCAAACAACAACGCTTGTGAGTGAGCCAGTGTAACTACAGCTACAAGGAAACAGAACATCTTTATCAGTCCTCAATATTAGTGGTACTATAGCGATGTAAGTTTGGTTAAAATTCCAAACGACAAATGGTTGTGGTCAGTGGTATACTCTCTCACCGTTTGGTGGTACATTTGACATCCGACAGATTATGTAATAAAAAATAAAAATATTTTTTACGTTATGAGTGACTATTGATGTCAGGTGGCTTATACAACAAATAGTATACATACTAAAGATACATAGAAATTTCATAGCTCTCTTGTCCTTGAAAGTTTTAATAAAGTAAAAGTACTAAATGTTTAAATATTAAGAAATAATTGAAGGGTTGTTAACATTCTTACACGCAAGACCGTCCGTGTAATATGTCTAAAACTCACCTTCGCAACGTTATAATCTTAAAAGTCATCTACGTCTTGCGAATTCGCCAAATAGCTTATCTTATTTTATATATAACAGATCTTTTAAATTTCGCAATGTACAGTATTCCAAATTATAGCAATTGTCGTGCAAACTATATTGTAACGTCTACGGAAAGTATGTGTTCAATGGAAAGATATATAAGCTGGACTTAAATTTAATTTTTCATTGTTCATTTTACTTGACGATACGATGGCAGTAAAAACCCGAATATATATGAATAAATAAAAATATTTTTTTTTTATTTCGGACAACTTGGATCCATATATTTGTTAGTAAATAGGAAATAATTTAAAAACTAATACCTATGTTAGTAGTTATACAATAATTAATAATTTAAAACTAAAAAGGACGTAATCCTCTGTGTAATGGACTATGGAATGGTCTAGTCAGCTATCAGCGGACAGTCCCCGCTGTTAGCAATTTCGCTCAGTACACTGTGGCTGCTGCCACGCACTTTGTTTAGCAATGAAGCGGTCTTTTTCCGAACGATTGCGTCAAAAATGTGGACAACATTGGCCAGCGCCATCTGAACGCATTGTTATATCGTGTGAATTAATTATATATATACAGTTCCGGATTAATCGTGTCGAATCTCCTAGATAATGCGCTTCGCAGGAACTTCTAGTTTCGTAAAATATGTAAATTATATAATTATTCTAAAAGTTATGCATCGTATTCAAATAGATGAAATTTTACCTTAAGCAATTACCCATATTTGACCTGTCTCAGAACCTCTGTATTTATAATTCATCTCGTGCTCAGCGATGAAGGAAAACATCGTGAGGAAACCTGCATGTGTCTAATTTCATCGAAATTTTGCCACATGTGCATTCCACCAACGCACATTGGAGTAGCGTGGTGAAATATGTTCCAAACGATAGGAAGAGGAGGTCTTATCTCACCTGTGGGAAATGTACTCGCTGTTACTTTACTTTATTTTACTTTAGAACCTCTAATCCATGCAGAGACACTTGACCAGAGATGCCGACAAAGCTATACAAAAATTTTACAAAATAATGTCTCATTACTACTTTAATTAAACTTCAATCCAGTTTTATTCAATTAATCAATATGTAATTTGTCCTTTAAATTCCGCATCGATACTTATCTCAAATAATTATTTCTTTAAATATATTGTAAAACATATATCATTTTGTTTTGGAAATTAAGAGCGTTCGTACGTAATGCCGCTTGTCAATTTCTGTCATTTTTAAAGTTGTGCACACGCACACATGCTGACTGCGCGTGTGTGTATGTGTGTGTGTAAAATCACAACTACATACTCAATCCAATCAATATAAAGCATCGTGATGCTATTGCATTATTTATTCCGTATATTTTTAGAGATTTATTTTCAATTTTATAGAATTTTTTTTTTATTTTTTTAAGTATTGATTTAATTTTATATTATATAAATTCAAATTAAAACTTCGAGTATAAAACAGCGTTCAATTTACACTTACTTAATGGTAGTGCTTTGTGAAAACCCATCTTGGGTCGTGGTAGAAAATCTAAAATGTCTAGGTATCAAATATTGGTTTGGCACCACTTATATTATTTTATCACCGAGCAGCAGTACTCAGTATTGTTATCACTCGAAGAGTAAATGAGTCAGTGTAACAATGATACAAGGTACAACATCTTAATTCCCATGATTGGTAGTAACATAGTCATTGGCGATGTAAGAAATGGTTATTATTTATTACAGCGCCATTTTCTAAGGGCGTAAGTGGCCACTTACTATTAGATGGCTCATTTGCACGTTCGCCTAACTATACCAGTAAAACTTCATTGTAGAATTTTTAATAAATAATTTATCGAATATCAGTAATGTTTATTTTAAAAATTCCTTTTAAATCCCTTTAAAAAAACTCGAAAAGACGATTCGGCATAAAAGACCTGAAGATCACTATCTCATGTGCTAAATTGTTATAATTCATCTCGTTCTCGATGGTGATGAAAATCACGTGAGTAAATGTGTTTCCTCCAAGCCCTTTCTATCTAAAGGGACCAGAGATAACTCATATAACTGATTTTGCAAAGTATATTTGTTTGAAAAATATTAGTAAAAAAATACGATAAAAATTCTTGATGGCTTTTCCCTTCACTATTTCCATCATGTTAGGAAATTGTTTATTAAATCGATACTGTAAATAATTATGCCATTAAACTCACGCCATGACCGAAAGCGGAAACCAATTAGCGAATCATTTTTCGGCCGCCAATAACGCCTATGTAAAATATTAACTACGGTGACCAAAAGTTCGTACTTTCGTTTTTTTTTTTTTCATTAAAATAACTGATATCAAAGTCTTAAATTAACAACAAAAACAACAGCCTGTAAATTTCCCATTGCTGGGCTAAGGCCTCCTCTCCCTTTGAGGAGAAGGTTCGAAACATGTTCCACCGCGCTGTCCCAGTACCAGTTGGTGGAATACACATGTGACAAAATTTCTATTAAATTAGACACATGCAGGTTTCCTCACGATATTTTCCTTAACCGCCGAACACGGGATGAATCATAAACATAAATTAAGCGTACAAATATTCAGGGGGTATGAACCCACGATCATCTGTTAAGATGCATGCGTTCTAACAACGCGGCCATTTTGGCTCTTGAATCACACTCACAGAATCACACTATGTATTGTTTTTTCATTATGAGACAGCCAATAATTGTGCTCTTAAATTTGATAAGAAAACTAGTTCGTAGCTTGCTACCTTCAATTAAGATTAACATGTATTATATACATTGAACTACGTTTAAAATTATTCATTAGTTATTCTAAGAGATTATTAGAATAAATTCAGCAAGAAAATTTCATGCATCTGCTATTTAATATAAACAAAATATTCTTTATTCAAATAAGCTCATAAAAGAACTTTTAAATAGTCATGTTGCATAGTTTGTTAAACGACGATTCAAAAATAATCATAAAAAACACTTGAACAAAATATATTTTGATTTTGATTGCAATTATTATTTATTTTTATTCTAAGCACTACTTTGCAAATTTAGAGAAATACTAGTCTTATTATTAACATACAAAATGTTTTACACAATTTTTTAATTTGATAGTATCCTTCAGTATAGTCTCATACGTGGTCACCCTAGTAATGTGAGAAGATTGTAATTACCGCATTCGAAAATGTTTCGGCCCTCCAAGGTCCCTCGTGACCGAAATGATTGCATAATTAATATTTGTTCTTGCATGTGATCAGAAACAATTGATCAATAATAAAAGTTAAATACAGCGTTGGAACTTTAAATCAATATTGTTAATATATATCAATGTTGTTATTATAAGCTAGACATGAAGCAATGAGGTTATTTTTATTTTTGTAATGCAGTCATTTTTTACATGAAACTCGACTGTGTATTTGCCCAAGCTGAGTTTGCAACCCGGGTCCAGTAATTAAGTCATGCACTAGTCCAACGAGTCAGTAGCTTTTAAGATAAACATTTTTATTGAATACTAATTGTCGCCCGCGGCATATGAGGTAGTTGGCATGTGTTAAACAAAAAAGTAACCTATGTTCTTCCTTGGAGTAGAAGTTTGCTTCATTGCAAATTTCGTCAAATTCAGTTCCTTGGTTTGGCAGTTAAAAAGCGACAGGCAGACACAAAGACAGACAAGAGTTACTTTCGCATTTATAATATTAGTTTGGATAACAGTGTTTTATTATAAATAGTATCTGATTGTTTACGTTGTAGATCTGCTAATGTTCTGTAATAAAATAAAACTAAAACGCCAAAATGTTCACTAAAATGTAAGAGAAGGTTCGGGCAACTGTGAGACCGAGCATATTTTAAATTTATTAAAAAAGAAATCACTACCTTTGGTTTTTAAGACATCCTATGTCGTGGGATTCGTAGTAGAAATTTGCAACTTTTTATACATAAATGGCCAGAATAAATCTTTTACAATTCATCTCAAATATCTAAAGACCTGAGAATTTGCAGTCACATCTTAAATATTCGTCACAAATTTTAGTTTTACCACAAGCTTATAATTTCATCAATCCGCCAATTTCAAGTGTGATAACACAAAACGCAGGTCTCATTGAACTGATAATGATGACCTATCTATTCTTTTTCTTTTATTACATGTTTTCCGAGGCATCGAAGTACAAACAATTTTACTAGAATTCTTTCAGATTTCGATCACATTTGAATGCCTCATGTTTCTTGCCTAGAAATAATGCCACAGTTGATATAAGTTATTGGATTTTTCTATCAAAATATTCTCAATAACACCTCGGAGATTGGAAGTCAGTGATACCAACTCCTACTGAGTGTCAAATGAATATAGCTAACCATTAATCAGCTTCTAATAATTGAATGGGAAACAAACCAGATCAAGGTCACTTGAGTGCTTCGTTCCTATGCATTAAACATTTCTGACGCAAAGTTTAATTTTGTCAGGTGTAATCTATAAGAGGTGAAATGGCCCAGTGGTTAGAACGCGTGCATTACCTATGATTGCGGGTTCAAACGCAGGCAAACACCACTGAATATTCATGTACTTATTTTGTGTTTATTTGAAAACATCGTGAGGAAAACATGTGTCTAATTTCTTAGAAATTCTTCCACGTGTGTATTCAACCAACCCGTATAGGAACAGCGTAGAATATGTTCCAAACCTCTTTAAAGGGAGAACCCTTAGCCCAGCAGTGGGAAATGTACAGGCTGTTGTTAATCTATAGACTTCGTATTTTTGAGACATCATGTTAAACCAGTTTGATATGGGTCTCCTTATAGAGGTTCCGACATTTAATTATCTTAAGTGTCCCCCGACCGAGTAACGTGTAACAGATACATCAGATCATTACTCATAGCTGTTCTGTTCTGTAGGAGCTCTTGAAATGTTAAAAAACTGAGTGTGACACGTTATTTTGATGTGTGTAGCCTTTAACACGTTCAATGCGGAGTAAGATCTAATGTGCCCCGTATGTGTTTTCCTCGCGGTGCGATTAAAACATAGATTTCTATCTCGTGGGGGGCCGTAACATCTATTTGATACATAGGTAGTGATAAATATATTTCTATGATGCCTATTAAAACCTGAAAGGTGTATACTTGAATACGAGGTCTCTTTGACAACGTACCGCACTGAAGAAATAAAATTCGATCACATCACATTGAGTTTTAGTTTCTTAAAAGATACGGGGTCTAATAAGCCCCATACCAGTATTATGATAGTTTGTACCTAATTTTTATGGGGTATTTTTACAATTTATCGCACTGTAGAAATAAAATTCGATCACATTACATGACAGTTTTAATTTCTTAAAAGATACGGGGTCTAATAAGCTCCGTACCGGTATTATGATTTCATACGAGTTCTTAAATTTCCCGTACCTCAGGAACGGAAATTATAAAAAAATTACACCGCAGTCAACGTGTTAAATGTTATAATTAAACTCAATGTTACATAACACTTTCTGATATTTCACGAACGCGTTTATGCTTTGACTTTTACAACTGGTCACCTCACTGAAACGAATCCTCCTTGGAAATGCTTCCGAAAGGTTGAGGCGCATTTTGATGACTTAATTTTAGGTTATAATATAAAAAACATTATTGGTAATAGTCACTGCTGAATATCCGACATTGTAGAATCTACATTCCGGTAGTTCAAGTTTAACTGACATTAAAGGTTGTTCGATATTTCAAAATTTATTTGCATACAAACAGACATAAATAAATTAAACATTTATTAATTTGGAACATAATTTGAAACATTTCAGTATGTATATCCTGTAGAAACAACAATACTAAGACTTGATGGAAGGGCTTTGTGCTAGCCCGTCTGGGTAGGTACCACCCACTCATCAGTTATTCTACCGCCAAATAACAGTATCCAGTATTGTTGTGTTTCGGTTTGAAGGGTGAATGAGCCAGTGTAACTACAGGAACAAGGGACATAACACCTTAGTTCCCAAGGTTGGTGGATTATTGACGGTGTAAGGAATAGTTAACATTTCTTACATCGTCATTGTCTATGGGTGATGGTGACCACTTACCGTCAAGTGACCCATATGCTCGTCCGCCAACCTATACCATAAAAAAGACCTGCTGCTGTAAAATTAATCTTGTATTGATTAAGAACACTCAATAATTTTTTGTTTAAGCTATTTTTATTTGATTCATAAAATCTATTTATTTGATACGATACAATGGTTAATAATAGTTTAAAAAAAACTATTTAACCATTGAATGTCACACTAATGACTAACTGGAACACTAAAACAAATAATAATAAAAAAATAATGAGGCCTTCAAAGATGGCCGCGTCTAAAGAATCATAGAAATTGATGGTTATTGAATAATTTATTAATAAAAAAAAAGTCTTTTCTTCATATTTTAAAAGTATACGACTATATGCAATGAAGTAAGTAAAATCCAGGCCAAAGAAACTCATGACGGTCTAACTCTTTGCAATGAGCATGATCGGAGACCATCATGCCATTCCTCGTCGTACCTATTATACCATCAATTTCGATGATTCTTTAGAAGCTTCCGTCTTTGAAGTTACGTGACGTATTGGTGGTACAGGAGCTGGATGCGAGTAAGACCACAGTGGCGTGCACTGGGAGAGGCCTATGACCAGCAGTGGACAAAAACGGGCTGATGATGATGATGATAATGATGACGTATTGGTACACATCAAACATATTTTAGACTTCATTTATGAAGGATGCTCCCCCTTCATAAGATGCCTTCGAGAGATTACATCTTTAACGTCCCAAAGAAATGTTGCATTGAAAAACTTAATTTTGATGATGAAACCAGGAAGGAAAATGGAAAGATCCGGATAAATTATATCTTTTTCCAGGAAGTTACACCAGCGACAATTGCCAAAGTTATATCGACCAGTCAAACGTTCACACACATCATAACTCGTTTATAAATAAAGGAAATCCTTGAAATATTTTAAATATATTTTATCAACAGACGTCATTGTACGGTCGTGAAATAGGTGTCAGAATTCGTAGCATGAGGCCTATCACTTCCTATTGGTATAATATATTCCTATTCTATGTAATTAACGAACGATACTAGTTATGATTAATTAATGGACAAGGAAGTATATACGTCATTCATAGTTTTGGTGATATCCAAATCCGGGTACATAAAAGTCTACGAAATTGTTAAGCCTACATAACCTACATATGGTCTGCAGCCTTTTAAGCCTAACCTTCAGTGCAAATGATACCCATTTTTATTTATGAACAGGCATGGTTATTACAAACCAGTAGTGTCCCGCGGTTTTGCTCGCGTTTTAGGGAGTTGTTTGTCATGTGCTTCATAGCAAATTTCATCAAATTCGATTTAGCGGTTTGGTCGTGAAAGAGCAACAGGCAGACAAAGTTACTTATACATTTTTAATATTTATTATAGATTATTTTTGATATAATATATTGTCAGCCTCGTTTGTCTAGGGACTAGTATACTCTATACTATACTATAGTAGACTCTTTGGAAAAATCTAGCGACGTGACCATTTAGATGGGACCATCACCTCGAAGAATGGTACGTACGGTTGTCAGAGCTATCCTGCCTTCCAAGTCAGGTTGAGACTAATAGGACAAGTCACCTTCCGGCTTACAGGGGTAATGGTTACTGATTTTTGTTTTATCGAAGAATTTTATCTCTCCCATAATCCCAACGCTCGGGACTTAAAAGAGGCATGACACCTAAGGAAACAATGGAGCAACCTTCCGATATTATATGTTTCGATGTTTATGACATGCTCTGAAGTGCACGGCAGTTCGGAAGTCCTCGCGTTAACGTACACTGTGAGGAATGCGACGAGGTGAGATTACTTTCGCTCTTTAGGAGAAGTACACCAATATACGAACAGACACGATCCCACAAACCAAAAAACCCTTGAAATAAAATTATAAACACAAGCAGAAAGTTATTAACTGTTATTGACGTAAACCATATGGAAATAAAATATGCTATATAACGCAGTTCTTCATTTCTATAAATATTTTAACAATTCATAAATAACACAATACTGTAATACCGAAATAATAAGTTGTTCTTTAATCAAAGACAAAACTATAACAAAATGCGATAATTAGCACTTCAATAGTAATTTAAGTAAGATCAAGTCTCAAAACTAAGTCAAGGATCGGAATTCTATATCGCTCGAAGACAAAGGTTGTTAACAATTATTGGCATTGTTTTATCTGATATTTATACCAAACATGACGAAACTTACACATTCGAAAATGAACCTTATGTGATTATCTTAAATTTCAATTTCCAATAACTTTTATAACATGCTCAGAGTAAAATTAAAATTATATCGTTAAACGAATATAGACTTTAGATAGTAAATATAAAGTTGAATTTTGCGTGTCACTTTTCAAATGTTCTGTTATGGTAAGGTTGTCTATACGGCCTTGAACCGCTTATAATTTGATGATTGATATATTTTACGTCCGCTTATTGTTCCGGATACTTTTTTTATTTTTTATTACAGTAATTTTATAATCAACGACCGAAAGTAATAAATCTTGTGTAACTTTTATTTAATAGAATGATTTCCTTGATTCAATGCTATTTATCATTGCGGTTATATTAGCAAAAAGTATCTTGGTAATGATTGTCTAGACTTGACAGTTTTTTTTATTGCAGCTATTTTAATTAATCGACGAAATGTTTTGAACTAGACATTAATTCTGGTATAAAAATATCCTACCAAATTAATTCAGTAATGATATTATTTTACAGTTTTGAATTTAGAATAACAAATATCGTTTTTTCTTGTAACAGTATAATAAAAAGTTTAAATGGGAAAAATTATTCATCATCGGGTTTCCTATAAACAAATCTAAATTAAACTAATTTTAAAGAAAACTTCGAAGATTTTCAACTATTTCTTTGGATGAGTTGTTGAATTTCAAGGGATAAATCACACATAAACAGTGACGGTAGAAATCGGATCCATGATTATATCGAAAGCAATTTGTCGTAGGGTTTAATAATAAATATTTTTTTATGCTATTGGTTGGACGAGCATATGGACCACCTGATGGTAAGTGTGACCATTTGGTGGTGACCCACCGCCCATAGACAATGGCACTGTAAGAAACGTTAACCATTCCTTTCATCGCCAATGCGCCACCAAACTTGAGAATTAAGATGTTATGTCCCTTGCGTCTGTAGTAGTTACACTGGCTCACTCACCCTTCAAACCGGAACACAACAATACCAAGTACTATGGTACCTACCCAGACGGACTTGCACAAAGTCCTACCACCAAGTAAAATATTTAAATATATTGACATTTTGTTGTAGTACTAGTCTGTATATGAAACAAAAGATAGTTTGGCGAGTTATACTGATAACTCCAATAATGTTGTCAAATTCGACTTATGTTATTATACATTAGATTCAGATATTTGCAAATCAGCTCTAGTAATTTGAGAACGTTTTACAAATAATGACAGTGATGGCGTGACCTCAATCGAAAGTAATCATAGAACAATCACAAGGACTTACATATATTATACCAATACGAGAGAAATATAAAAATTATGCAAATATATTGAATTACTACGTTGTCAGAATCAGATAACATTATTGCATAAACAAGAGAAGTGAAGATAAGTATAAAACATAATGTTTCCGTCTCCGGATATTTAATACATCCTTCTTTATGTAAGATTCTGCAATTTTTTTTAACATTAATATCTTATGTATTACATAATAATCTAAAATAATCCAAAACAAATAAGAGTAAAAATAGGAATAAATTTAATGAAAAGTACAACGAGCTTAAGATGCTTTCACTTGTTTAAAACATAATTAAAAATAAAATTACAATAAATCCAGGTTTAGTACGACACAACGCAAATGTAGCATCGGCAATTTCATTAAAAACCATTTACTGACGATTTATACAACCAATAGAAGTATCTCCCTATCGTGCCATTCGACGCTATTCGTCGCAAAGCATGTAAATCGACGAATACACATATTAGCTCATATTATGATATTAAAAGTTATTACGTTTGTGTAAAGAACATATTTACATAAGAAATAAATATTGATAATAGCGTACTTATTTCGGATGTGATCGGTTTTACGAATTCTGCCGATGCTACATCTAAGTTGTGTCGTACTATACCGGAATGATTAAGAATTTCTTTTTTAATTATGTTTCAAACAAGTGAAAGCATTTCCAGCTTGTAGTAAATTTATGTAACTTCGAATATCTAGATTGGCCAAACATAATAAAAGAATATATGTACAATAATTGTTAATTAAACAGTGAATGCGTTCTGTAAAAAGAAGCTCGAAAGTCACAGAAGAATACGAGCGTAAAATCTCAAAATGTGTTAAGCGACATTAACTCTAATATGATATGGATATACGTATCAAAATTGCGTATCACGATTAATAAATTTTCAATATTCCACGACTTAGTTACAAAGAGAATTAAATAAATAAATAAATATTAGACAACATCACATACGAGTACATTACTCTGATCCCAACGTAAGCAGCTAAAGCACGTGTGTTATGGAAAATCAGAAGTAACGACGCGACGGTGCCACAAACACCCAGCCGCAAGACAACATACAAAAGTAATTAACTTTTTCTACATCGACTCGGCCGGGAATCAAACTTGGGGCCTCGGAGTGGCGTAACTATGGAAACCGGTGTACACACTACTCGACCACGGAGGTCATCGAATTGTTAATGATAAATAAAATATGAAATAAATTAACCCCATTTTTTTTCTAAATCTGTATTCCGAACATTTAAATTTTTTCATTGAATTTAATCATGCGATATGACAAAAGAAACATTACTTATAAAATACCAAGCAAAGACCATTTGCTAAAATTGAAATTGAAATATTGAAGTTGGAACTTTATTTGTTCATACGATCTCTACAATAACAATACTTTTGTATACTATGAAAATGAAAAAATATTTGTCTTTGTATTTTCATTTAAAAATATATAAATACCGACCCACCACGGCTTCGCGCGGGTGCGATACTGATACTAAATATACTACAGAATTCGTTTATTTTGCATCACATTAGAAACTTCTAAAATTATCAATGTTTCTATACTATTGTCCATATATTATACACAAAATCCTTCCTCTCGAATCACTCTATCTATTAAAAAATATCAAAATCCGTTGCGTAATTTTAAAGATCTAAGCATACATAGAGACAGGCAGCAGTAAAAGACTTTGTTTTATACTATGCAATGATGAACTAGAAAATGTTCCACGCATAAGATCATAAACGTCACCCAGTGTTCGTTGCGTATAAATGAAAGCAATGCCAACACTAGTGGGAAGTGTTGATTGTTGACCATTTGTTAAGCATTCCAGTACCTATGACGAACTAAATAAAGCAACCAAATAATTTCATAGATATGGTTAAATTTATGATAAAATTCCAACAACTAGAAAATATGGAAGATATATCTAAATAAGGTCATTGATACCAGCATTTAATTAGTAATAAAACATAGCTAAATCTATATTTATATTATACATGTGAACGTAACTCTGTCTATATGACTGTCTTCAACTACCAAACCGCTGAACCGAAATTCATCAAATTTGGTATGAAGCAAACACGAACTCCAGGAAAGGACAATTTTTGGGTAACACATGACAACCAACAGCCTAAAAGTGAGCGTAGTCGCGGACGATTACTGGTAAACCATAAATATAGTATTAGTATTTAAAACGTTCAATAAGTCGTAACGATTTCATTTCTGCGTGATTAATTACGCCAAATTATTATCGATGAGGTTATTCGAGGTAACAATTAAAAAATACAAATAGCAGATAATGATACATGGATGAGTTAATATTCAGTATTTTTAAATTACATGGAGCAATACACACACGACTGGATCTAGTTCCGGCGCAGGACATAACTCGCCAAAAAAAAGTTATTTTAGTATGTAGTCTCACCATGCACTATCATCAATATGACAGCATGTACATATCGTAGTACATGTACAACATGTACTACGATATTTATGATCTTATAAGCTGAATTGGCTCAGAACGCGTGAATCTTAATCGATGATTGCGGGTTTTAACGCAGGCAAGCACCACTTAATATAAATTCATCTCGTACTCGGCAGTGAAGGAAAGTGTGAGATAACCTGCATGTGTCTAATTTCATATAAATTCTGCCACGTGAATATTCCACCAAACCGCATTGGATCAGCGTGGGGTATGTGCCGAACCTTCTGCTTTAAGGGAGAGGAGGCCTTAGCCCAGCTGTGGGCAAATTTACACGCTGATATTTTTATTAACATTTTATATTTAAACATACATCAACAACTTAAATTACTTATTAAATAGAAATTGTTAAATTAATTTATTTATTAAAATATTATTTATTTTCTATAATAATGAAAACCAACTACCTCATAAACTAAGCAACTATGAAGCTAAATTACAAAACCAGTGTCCTAAATTCGTCTAATTACGTAATGAGTTTTAATTATTCCATTTATAATAATTTCCACATCGAAACGTACGTACGTTCAGAAAAAATAATCCGGCGCTCTTGTCTTACCCGTTGTAGTAAGTAGTCAGTTTTTTTATTCCATTGGAAATATCGCGAGGATACCTGTATCCATCAAATGAGAAACCATTTTGGTGGACTCTCATCCTTCTATTGAAACAAGATGAGGCCTTTGCAGCAGTTAAAAGGGTCCTAGTTAACGTTATAATAATGTTCTTCAGACACGGCGTCTAGTATCATGGGAGATTTCTTTGAAGTCCAATTGAAGTGCCTGATGGGTCTCTTCATAATCCAATGGAATGGAAAATTCGACACAACCTAAAAGAGCTCAGGCACAGAACCATCGACTTTACGTGCTCTCCCTCTTCTAACTTTCAAATTCCGAGCTGAATAGACCAAGATTGCAGTCAATATTGTAAGGAAATATTAAAAAGTAAAAGTGACAGCTACGCTTTCCTCCTTTTATCATCAGATAATCCTTCTTTATGACCGCGACATTCGTCGTGCGGCTTGAAAATGATTCGATCTAGTTTCGATGGCCGTTGCGGTCTTTGCAATCGTATGATCGTAATGTTATACGAATTAAATAACAAAATTGTTGTAACTGATAAACGAATGATTTTTTAATTCTATCTCTGATAACATTCATTAAACATTCTAAATTTAAATTAAATTGTAAAAAAAAATTAATGGGACAAAATTTGCAAGTCAATATTAGTATCTATAATAATAGATTTACCATACCATATGATAACTACTGAATTTTACCCCTACGTTTAGAAAAATAATTTTAATAAAATTGTCAACAAATAGGTAATAAGGAAAAATTTTCTACTTATGTGTACTGTGTTGCCTACTTAATTTCACTATACTGTGTGTTATTGATTTAATACTAATGCAAATCTTTCATAAATAATTTTCGTCTCAAATATAGATTTACCAGCGTTCTTTGATATTTTTTTCACTACGATTAGATAAACTATTTTCCAATAATAAGCAGCGAAACACTAAAAATACCCTTATTTAAGTTTACGTTGCTGATTCGAAAAGTATACGTAATAACAACTAATCTATCTGTCTGTATACTTTATTTTAAACATGGGTCATATTTTGATGGTGCAATATGTAAATTTTTTTGAATTCAAATATATTCAATACGTTAATCTTTTGCGATATACATTATAGCTTTTTTTGTTATTTCGTCATAATTGCACACGTCGTGGTCAAAATTCGGCTCGGAAAACGTATGATCGCATAAAATATATAAAATATATGTAAATCGTCTAGGATGACACCTCACGACCCAGAATTTTTGAAGCAACATCGTTACTCAATATAAGTAATATTTCAAACATAATATGGCGCAATAGTTACGGTAACTTATTAATTATATGCTTAAGAAAATAGAATATAAATGTAGATAAGCAATATATCACCCATCGTCACGAATGGACCACCTATTCATCACCCCCATAAATAATAGAGTTGTAAGAAATATAATTCATTCTTTACATCGCCAATGGGCCACCAACCTAAGGAGTTTACTGCCCTTTTATTTGTAGTTACACTGACTCACTCTTTCACCTGGAACACAATGCTACTAACATTTTACTAGGTACAAATCATTTTAGGTAATTACTTTAGAAAATCCTGATATCTTACATTTCTTGCTTATTATCCAGTTTAAGCTATGCGTTGCCAATTAGTCAGCCAGTTAGAAAATAATAAAATATTAAGTAGATAAGTTACGCTACTAGACTTCTATTTCAAATCAAAATATATTTTATTCAAGTAGGCTTTTACTATAACGTCATTTAACTATATTAAGTGAAGCTAAAACCGGTTTAAAATGTAGATTATATCAAGATAAACCGGCGAGAAACTCAGTAGTTACTTTTTAACATTAAAAAAAGAAAATAATTTTAATCAAATACAATTGTACAATATATATATGGACTCTTTGCACCCAGAAGGATTTATTGTCTCGTGTATATACAATGATTATCACGGATTCTATCGGAATAATCAATGTTACTGTGAATATATCAATATACATAACATTGCATAAAAGAAATTCAAATTTCGGTTGTACTAGATACATACACAAATATATACGAACAACTATGTCACCTTGACGATTTGAAGTCGGCGATATTGGAAAATCACAAGAGATAACCATCTCTTAATGTAACCCAAACATAAGTTGTATCCCTGTTCTGTTATTCTCAATACAGGGAACGAGAAAGCTGACACGACCGGAAAAAGTCAAGACTAATGATCTAGATTGTCATCTGTCAAACACCGCTGACAAATTATGCTTTTATTCGTACCACCATGCAGTGGCGTAAATAGGGCGGTGCCACCGGTGCCCAGACACAGGGCATAGACTCTCGGGGGCGCAAGAATAGACAGACTGGGCTGGACTATTGTTTTTTCGTTTTGCTCTTGTTAAGATTCCGCTGAACCCCTAGTACTCGATTCCAATACAAACGTATTTACATGCTAGTATCATTAAACTATCATTAAAAACATACATCGCACTCATTTGCAGTAGTGAACCTGCGTTTAAGTAAGTGTTTTAGTAAGTGAGACAGTAAAATAGGCAAAGGGTCTGCTATATCTGCTAGTCTAAATAGTTATAGAAGCTCGCACAGGGCGCGGAAAAGGTTATTTACGGCACTGCCACTATGGGTTGAACCTAGAACCTCTGAGGGTATCTTACAATCTAAAAACATAAACAAGACCGTCATTAAAACATTCTTCCTATCGATTTTCTTCCACACCTGCTTATTGAAACATCTGTCAAGTAATATGTCATTATCAATGCAAATAAATTGACCGTTACCATGAAGTAATGACTACTTACTAATTACAATGTTTTGACTTCAAAGGATTGAAAATGTTAGGAAATAGACCAAGCCATGCAACTACTTATTGAATATGCATATTCGATACCTCCAGCAACTCTTACTTATATTCAAATACGACTAGAGAAATTTACGCATGTACACATTAACCTCATACTATTTTACTCTACAGATAGGTATCTAGATATATTTACAGGCATCTGTCAATTCCTTTGACCAGTGGCGGATTTCCCAATAGGCTAAGTAGGCTGGAACCTAGGACCGTAGATTTAGAGGGGCGGCAAATTTTGCCAAAATTTGTTATTATCTTACAGAAATAAAATAAATCATATCATGTCACCTATATTATAATCATACTAGTAACGGCAAAAAGCCGATGTAATGAGGACGATAGAACACAAATCATAAAGTTTCAATTTCAGAATAAATGTAATTAAGATGATTGTGAACTAAATTAACGTATGGAATTTCAAAAGTCAGGAGGGGCGGCAAAAATTGAATAGCCTACTAGACTACTAGCGGCAAATTTGTAAATCCGCCACTGGCTTTGACATTTCAGCTTACTGGTTTAATTAAGAAATATCGAGTACAAGTGCTCTCAATCATGTGATAGATTAAATAAGTCTACTGTTGGATAACTTTAAATCCCACGTTTGAATAATATTATTAAATATAAGCATATTTTTATTGTAATATTATTGAAATGATACAATAACTTGGAGTTGAAAAATCAAAGCAATATCTTTGTTCAGTATAGAGGCGATACCTTGACAGTCAAAAATCTACCACCTGTTCGGAAATAAACACCTCGGACCTAGAGCCAGCGAAAGAAGTTTTTATATCGTATTTTACTCTTATGGATTTCCAATCGGCATTTCAAACCAATAGTAGTTATTAACATAAGAATTAACAACATTAAATGCTTAAATATATATATACAAATATGAACTAAAACTAGTTACTGTATAAATCTTGACCGCGTGGAATGGTGGCAAGAATGCTAGCAGCATTTCCCCGTTGAATCGCAATTCCGATCCTCTGGGCAAAAAACGAACCAGCCCTCCTGTCACCAGTGGAGGCAATGAGGCGAGGTGTTATACTTTTGATGAAGCTTTTTGCACCACTACTCCAAGGGCCAAGCGTTTCGACAGATAGTAGTTTACTAAAGTTATTAATTTCGGGATACGCACGAGACGATTCACGAGTCTCGTGAACAAGACATTTTTAGATAATGTCGAAAGATCAAGCTCCACCGAACAAAAATAAAAAAACATGGTAAATATCCCGAAATTAATAACTTTGGTAATAAAAATAACCATGTTAATTTAAAATCTTACAATAGTACTTTTACTTAAAAAATAATCTTGTAGCCATTTACTGATGACATATATCGTAACAAAGTACTCAGTATTGTTTTCTTCCGATTTGCAGGGTGAGTGAGCCAGGGTAACTACAGGCATGAGGTACAGAACAAATTAGTTCCCAAAGTCGTATTAACGTAAGGAATGGCTTATATATCTTACAGTACCATTGTTTATGGGCGATGGTGACATTTACTCATATTATAAAAAAATGTTACTCTATTTTGGTTAATTCCAAATATAGCACATCTCTCAGACCTATATATAGATGACATATATTCACCAAAGGCAATGATCGAGGGTCGTAAACATCTCAACTTTTTAATATCAAAGCACGTTTACATAATAACCTTCATCCCGCGTTGGTCCTTCGCTTATTCTTACAACGTTACGTAACACGAAATTCTTCATATTTGCATAATCAATTTCCTACTTATCAATCATTAAAATACGATAGCAATGTTGGCAAGTCACTGGCCTGCTAACGCCACTCGCGGACAGACAACCGTTCGACCGAGTTGTGTTTGAGACTTGTCACGTGACCGCGGCGCGGTGAATTTAATTTCTGTAACTGTGAGTGTGTTTAGAGTTCAAAATGTGGCGAATTTTCGTGAGTATACATACTTTTTATGCTAATTTAATTTCCATATTCAAATGTGTTCTTTTTTTTTAAATCGGAATTAAATAAGCACAAGCTACCTCAATATTCGTAACAGTTTCAAAAAAATATATTTATTATATTTAAATTAAAAATATTTGACGCAATTTTTTTTAATATTTATTCATTGTGAGTTAATGGATGGATGAATTGGGTTAATATCAAGGTCATATAAATTTCGAAAATAGACATATTTACTATTCGCTATGTAACTGATCGTATCTAGATACTGCGGTTGAAAGTATCTTATATGACATATTAAAATTATATGCAATGATAAATTATTTCCATGAAAAAACTTTTATGGTAGATTTGTGGAACAACACTTACATTGGGTCTAAGGTATTACATCCCTTCCATGAAACTCACGTACTATACTGGATTACGAAATCAAAAAAAAACAGACTTATAAAAAAAGGATGCAAAAATTATAAAAAAGAAAATGTTGTTTTTGAGATTTATATTTTTGGCGGCAGCTTTTTTGCATATAAAACGGCAGAATTTCTCTGCGCGGTTATATTTCAAATATCACAATCTTTATTACTGGTATAGGAGGTGAAATAAAGGTCTGGTTTTGGACATCTCTTTGGAGGTATAGAATTTCCATACGTAAAACCTTAATCAAAAATGGTACTCACCACCGATAAAGAAAATATTATATATTGAAACCACCCTTAAAACACTCCTTTGCTCTACTGTATATACAAAAATAGGTAAAATCGTGATTTGTCAAATGATTTTGTGCGGTCCTTTAGAAGTTACGATATAGGTTCACGTTAGTATCAATGGAAACAGTGACTAAATAAATTAAAATATTATATTGATGAGTATATCTTTTATATAAATATTTTTATTGAAGTTATTTAGCAACAAACGCAACGTCATGGTATAAATAAATAACGTTATGTTTGTAAATATTAGCTTCTCCCGACGAAACTTGTATGACAAAGAACCATTCTATGTGTACGCAAAACAATTAATTAAAGCTTCAAAACGATCGGATTAATAATTAAGACAAACATACCCACATCGTAAATATAATTCGTTGTTTAAAAATATCTAAATTTATTTGCATTAAAATAAAAACTACTTTTTACAACGCTTATGAAATAGCACTTCATTTAAATTGTTAAGAGAATTCTTTTTTATTTTGTGAAATGTCATTTCTAAATATTTCTAACTCTTTGTTAAAATAAGGCAAGTATTAACTGGCGCCGTAATTAAATTCGCTTGTTATATCGGAAGTGCGAGTGCATTTATAAAAAGAAAGTTTCGATTCATAGAGTGTTATAATGTTTATTAACTGGTTTATTTACATAATATATTTTATGACCAAAAATAAATAGCAAAGTTTAAGACTCATTACATAACCTCAATAATATTAATACTATCTGTTTATGTTAGAACTATTTGTGTATGTAAGTATTTAAAGATGAGATGGCCCAGTGGTTAGAACGCGTGCATCTTAACCAATGATTGCCAGTTCAAAACAAGGGAAGCACCACTATATATATGTGCTTTATTTGTGTTTAAAATTCATCTCGTGCCCTGTGGTGAAGGAAAACATCTTGAGGAAACCTGCATGTGTCTAATTACATCGAAATTCTGCCACATATGCATTCGACCAACCCGCATTAAAACAGCGTGGTGGAATGTGTTCCAAACCCTCTCCTTAATGGAAGAGGAGGCCTTATCCCAGCAGTGGGAAACTTACAGGCGGTTACTTTACTTTTACTTTTATGTATGCATCTTAAACTTCATTCTGTCTCTTCTAGATTTTGCTTGTTTTCATAGTGCAGAGATAATAAATATATAGACAAGAAAAATAATTAATTAAAAGAAAACTAAGGTATTGTTTTAAACAAATATCTTATAATATGAAAAACAGAGAAATAAAAAACCACAGAGTAACGATTAAACAAACAAAGGAAAAATATATCGACCAGCTCATCTATACTGATATTATAAATGCGACATTAACTATGTCTCTCTGTTGCTCTTTCACGGCCAAACTACTGAACCGAATTTGATGAAATCAGGAATTAATTAAGTTTGAACACCATGGAAGAACATATATACAGATTCTTAAATATAAATGAATAAAGTCTTGAGCCTCACTCTCCATATATATTTATATTTCCTTGTTTGTGTAATTACACTTTCAAACAATATATAGGATTCTTAACATTGACTTAAAAATGTTAGAAATGCCATAAAAATAATTATGTAGTAATTAAAAATAAATATGATGTTAATACCATAACGACGTAACGCGTTCATAACAGTGGAAAGTAATTTGAACGCTTAGCGTGAAATTATGTTGTCTGTATCTAGACTATTACTATTTCCGTAACAATGTTGAAAGTAAAACAAAAAAATGAAATCTAGTTACAAAGTAATTATAACAAATAAAAAGTAGGTATTTAGTTTGTTTATGTTAAAAAAAGTCATGTTATAAAAACTTTTTTAACAGTTACAGAATACCTAAAATTCACACGATTATTATTACAACAAAACAAACAAAGTAACAAACAATGTCGCTTTCTCTGTCCCTATATCCCTTTATAAATTTAAAACTTTAAAATACTCAACGGATTTTGATGAGGTTTTTAATACATAGAGTGATTCGAGAGGAAGGTTTTTGTATATATAATAGATGGACAATATAGTAAAGAAATACTGACAATTTTAAAAGTTTGTAATGTGATGTAATATATAAAACAAATCTGTAGTATATTTAGTATTAGTATTGCACCCGTGCGAAGCCGGGGCGGGTCGCTAGTATCATAATAATTATAAATAGGTAAGTAGGTTAATCGGCTTGTCTTTTCATGCAATAAGGAAGCACTATAATATAATAACTAACATAGTTTTTGGCACAAAGACAATTTATTACCATAAAAATAATGACATTAAAATCCTAAGTAGAGCCTAGTAAGCCTTTCTAGGCCAAGTTCCAAGTAGCCGAAAGCAATAAACTTTTATAAAATACCCAAGCCATTAAGCAAGCGAAGATTCTTTCCACGTAAGGAAACCTGACGACTACTAACATGATCTATGAACCAAGAACACGCCACGCTTTAATTAACTTCACGTATCGTCAATTTCTAGGTTGGATTTTTTAAACTGCACCCGATTATACCATCCTCGATATTTCAGACAGGAAATTTTACGGTCGATGAATCCTGCTTTATATTCCAATACATCATGTGTACAAATGATTAATCGAGTGTTGTATGCTCAGATTTTAGCTTCAAATCTTAATTTAAAACATGTAGAATTTATCAAGTTTTTGTAACATTAATGAAACTGATTAATTTGCTGACTAGAGTTAGAAAGTTGGCTGTTTACATTCCTTCTCCTTAAAAAGTACATGGTTAGTTCTGCACCTGATTTTTGTCACTCGTGCCAAATTTCCACTTTGTCATGTCATGTCGGACTATCCTAGTATAACATCTTTTATCTTTGTCTTTCAAATTTCCCCAAAATTGGACGATGTCCTCCAGACCAATTTCAAGGAAGACCTGCCGACTATATAGTATATATAATGCTGAATAAAACAGTGCGCACGCACAGGTGATCTTTCAATTCCTACCTCTTATATAGATGGTACTTCAAATAAGAAACGACCAGAAAGAGATAAGCACAGACGAGTAAACATATTTACAATTACCAGAATCCTGGCTGCAACTGTAATTTTTTCTATAGATAAACCCTGAATCGTTTAATCGACATCTGCTGACCTAAATCTCCTAATATAACCAATAAGACAGTCCCTAATAAAATACTACAACCTGAGTATAAGATATATGTAAAGTTAAATATTAAACAAATGATGACTTCGAATGGAGACAAAAATTATGCCATCATTATTAAATGAAATGCCTTTTAAAACTGTTAATGATTGCATTTTTCCATTATGAAAACTTGTGAGAGAAACTTTAAGTACCAAAACGTTTTATTTGGTAATCAAACGCTCAATCGTGATTTTTATTTCAATTTTAAACCATTAAATGTGTGTACCAGTTTTTATGGAAACAATAGAATCTAAAAATAAATTATAACGTTATTATGTAAGTTATAACGCCGAGAACATTTTAATATGCTTATTAAAATTCTACGAGGCTTCCCATAGACCATTGCGCAAACATTTCACCTGCTTCAATAGAAACCTTTTGAGATCGTATTTTTCCATTTATATCGCCATACTTAAGTAACTGGTGGTAGGGCTTTGCGTAAGTTCGCCTATATAGATACCCATTCATCAATATTCTACCATCAACCAGCAATATTAGGTATTGTTGTATTCCGGTTTCAATATTGTGTAAATTAGGGCAATAAAAGGCACAAGGATAATTATCAGTCTTCCGGAACGTACCATCTTAATACTCTAGGTCGATGGAGTATTGATGATGCAGGGTTTAGTAAAAAATATTGAAGTAATAATGTCTATGGGGTATGGGGATTATTTACTATTCTAAATATTTGCAATTATGAAGCATATACTCGTGATTTCACCACATCATTAAAATAATGTAATATGTACAAATAATGATCCTATAATTATATATTTAGTATGATTTTAACCGTAAACTTATTTCCTTCCAGGTACTTATTATATCTCTAATCGCACATGCTGATTCTATATTGCCGAGATCTCGTCCGTATTCAGCAGCATCTCCAGCTCAGATAAGATTCGCGATAGAAAACAAATACGACGACACCGGACCGGGCGCCAAAAGTCCGGAATATGCTTACCAAACATACAAAACGTTAGAAGAAGCCCTTGTCAGCTACTACGACGATCCCGATACTAAATTACCAGAAGCTGAAAAACAGAAAGCATATTCTATATTGCAAGGATCAGAACCGATCAACTACGGACCCCCAATTAGACAACTACCCAAGACAGTTGAAGAATATACAGGATATAATGAAGCGAATGTTAAAGAAGAAACATTAAATCAGTACAATCGTCCCAACCAGCCAATCTTCTACCGTGAGCCGAACACCAATTATAAGTATGTAGATCTACGAGGTCTACCATTACGCGATGTCCCACCGAAGAAGTTTTTGAATGAAAAATTGAATAATAACGTATTCAGTTATCACAAAGTGCAAGCTTTGAAAAGCAACCCGATTAGTTTGGCTCATTACGCGAGGAACCCAGAGGTGATAGAAACTGAACATCAGTTTGATCCCAATCCTCGCTATAGCTTCTCCTACGGTGTACATGTAAGTGTTGTTTTTTTTCTTATATATTTTATATTAGCTGTAAACTTCCCACCACTGTGCCTTCTCTCCTTTTGAGAGGAAGGTTTAGACATATAGGTTAGGCATTTTCCACCACGCAGCTTCAGCAGGAAGAATTTCGTTCAAATTACACACATGCAAGTTTCCTCACGATGTTTTCTTTCACCACTGCACATGAAAATACAATGGTGCTTGCCTGAATATCTCACCACCATCTCGACTCACCAAACCTTAATGCTATTGAATCATAAGTATCTGTCTTGTTCATGTTATCAAGCTGATAAATATCTATATCATCAGATCCCCTATTATTACAATGTCACTATTTAGTTTTATTTTGTGAGTTACTGTTAACAGACAAGATATCCAATTCTCACAAGTATTTATAACTAGTATTAGTAAAATCTAACTATGCAATTACTCATATGTTCAAAAAAGACAGCTCAGTAATAATGTTTATCATTTTAATCAAATCTCATTGTAAGTAATGACTGTTTAGATTATATCTAGGTTTGTTGTCACAGCTATATCAATTGTGGTTCTCGACAATGCTCTGACAATTTGTAAGGAATTATGATAACATTTAGACACAATAGAAACGATAAAATTATGAGTCATTACGCACGGCGAAAGTTTTATCAACGAATGAAAGAGTGTTGTGATCGTATCTAAATTGTAAAGTAATTAGTGCGAGTGTGTCTATGTCCGTGACTTTGGTTGCATGGGCATGAGAATTAGGAAAGGATTAATGACTTCATGTGCTAGCTTTTATAAGAATCTGCTACTCGGTTTAAAGATCCTGTATGTGTCGTATTAGACCTTTTTTGTAGAATAAGAGTCAGATCTGTCCCCTGACAAGGAAGATGGCATTTATGCAGCCATGATAAACTTGCAGTCAGTTTCTATATTTATTTAAGCCATTACGAATCAAATGACTTATATTTCTTTAGTTCTCCAATTTTTTTACATTAAAAAACATTTCATTCTCGGTTATCATAAATCAACTTGTCGAAAGTAACCGTTCATCAATTTAACCATACATACGTAGTATTAAAATGATTATATCCTAACACAAGTTCCGAAACACATTTGATCTTCTGATTAGTAATAATAAGTTACATGTTTATTGGTTCAGTACATTATACAGTTTTTAGAATTTAAGATAATTAATCTTCTTCTCATTTATTTATATAGATAGATAGCGAATAGTACACCAACAATACGATTTGTTTGGACAGATTCTAGAGTTTATTCAGCGCACGCGCAGAGTGACGTAGACATACAGAGCTTTCTATTGGCTGCAAGTTTTAATATCCTTGAGTAATATGATTTGATTTCAAATAAATCAGATACAAGATAACATATTCGTTTTGTTACTGGCAAAAATTTTGTAAATCGATTTCGTAATTACGATTTTTAATCTACCAACCTGTATTTGAGCAGCGTGGTTATATTTTAAAGTCTCAAGAAGATGAGGCTTTTAATAATAATATTCATTTGATAAATTATAAGAAGAACATCAAATGAAAAAAATTTTCGATTAGAGACTATATTTTTGGTGCTTAGTTTTAAAAACAAAATATTTTGTAATTGTTTGACTGGCCATTGGGCTACAATGGTAAGCGATCACAACCGCCTATAAACCATCAGTGCTGTAAGAGATATGAATCCATACCAATGCGCAATCAACTTTGACCCTTGTTTCAATTATTACACGGTACTAAATCCAGTAATATTACTTATTGCTGTTTAGCGGTATAATATAAAATGAGCGTTACTTAGCTACCTTTAGATAGTCATGCTTAAAGCTCTACCAACAATTAACAAAGGCCGCAATTTAGTGTAGGTCAATATCAAAGATATTATTCCAACTAATTACAAGTTAAATATTCGATACATGATAAATTTGATCTTATGGTTGTCGTTATGAATTAAATATGAAAATGTCCTCCTAACCTATTTCGATCACTGCATGAGATCTCTTAGGAGATCAGACAATTATACAAGACATATTATATTAAACAAGTTTGTGGGCAAACACAGGTCCAATCTCTATTCACACACTCTCATAGCCAGGAACGGTAAACCGGATAAGACAAGAAAAAGTTCAGACGCAGGAATAACTTTATGTGTTTTTTCGAGATACGGAAGAGCACAAATTACAGACTCAGAGCTGAGTCGATCTCGGGTGAACCACGGACATCAATATATGCGGTGTTATTGCTAGACCAATGAGACGTAAACACTTTCTATCCTGAGCTGTTAGTCCAAACAACCATAAAATAAGTAACCTTGAACTATTCATTCGTTCTTCATTCACATTGTCGATGCAAGGCCGCGGTGGACGAAGGTGAAAGTTACGATTGCGTCGCGTTAAAGTAAAAGTCGGTGATACGCTTTTTGGGTGAAATGTTTTAATAAAACATCGCTCGTAATACGTAACTGCTAAAAAGGTATATTCGTGTCTTGAAAGGTAATTTTAAAAGAATCGTTTGAAACATGGACTATCACAATAAATACATTATAGCACACGTATAAAATGTGCATGCATTATTCGATAACAAACCAAATTCACACTCAGACTCAAATTACTTTATTCAATACGGAAGCATTACTCTTACTTATTGATAGTCAAATAAACACTACCACGGGTTCGGAAAATTGAACCTTTTTTGACAATTATAAGTAAAATAAACCTCATATTCATAAAAATGATGAATATTTACGATCGATGTATAAAGGCTTCTGGTAACTGTATGAAAGCCAAACTGACCGCAAACGAACACTGAATGTCATAAGCGACATTGACAAAAGTTTAATTATAACATTTAATTGCGTGTATCTTCGCTCCATAATAGCATATCACAAGTCGGTTGAGATTTCACGAGTAAGCTCTTACATAATACTCCACTTATAAAAAGTCTTATGTATTTATCAAGACAAACACAAAATATAACTTTTTATTTTCGTAATTATGTTACATATATTCAAACTATCGAATTAACTTGGACAAACTGTGTTCCCCAAACTTTTAAAAACTACTCAACTGGCTGATAAATATATGTATAACAAATTGCCAAACCATTGGCATTTATAGACACAACTTATACTAAAAATCACACCATACGTATAAATAAACAAACGTACGTCAGTCCGTTTCACAAATTGTATGTACGGACGACCTCACAACTGTTTTACTGTGCGTAAAGATTTTATCTTGCCTATCAAAATCACTCGCATATTTAACGCTGGTTAAAGGAACTCGTTACAAGTATTCGACCTCTATTATTCAATTAAGATAATAGTATTTTAAAATGTTTTATTATATTCAATATATATTATACAAATAGGAATGTTAGCAAATGAAATATGTAAGTTTTATATAGGAAATAAGTTAATTATTTTGCATAAATAACTTGTGCATCTAGCTCGTATTATAATGGATTTGTTTTTTTGTAAGCCAATTGGTTTTGGCTTTGACTTAGCCTAGCTTTCGCTCTTGGACTATGTGATGAGTTTCTTTGTGTTTTAACTTCACATTTTGGTCACAAACATCATCAACGATTATATATCTCCTGTACAATAGCATGAAATAAGAAATATATATATTTCCGTAAATAGACTTTAAAAATTTTGTTGCTATGTAAATATATTTAATACCTCAAGTAGAGTAACAGTGATTTTGTAAAGAAAACCCCCACCATCCTGCTTATATTATTATCTTAATCCTACTTATATTATTAATAAATGAGAAGTTTGTGAGGATGTATGTATGTTTGTTACTCTTTCACAAAAAAAGTACTGAACGGATTTTACAGTAATAGGTATAGGTTATACATCAGAAAAACACATAGGCTTCAATTTATAAAGACTTATGTACTTTGGTCGTAATATAACGATACATATCAAGAACCCGTGCGAAACCAGTGTGGGTCGTTAGTTTAAAATAACGATGGGAGAAGTCAAAATTACAATAAGCCTGGTTTGGCTTATTGTAATTTTGACTTCAATCTTTTTTTGTCTGGTATCAATCCTATCGTGTAAGCTGTATAGAGAGAATTTCTTTGTAATTACTAACTGAATAATATACTAAATCAATAGACGTAACGCACACACCAGAAAGCGATTCGATCGTCTACATAAAATATTGATATTGACTGTTGATCTAGGAAGCGTGAAATTTATAATCTTTTAAGGTATAAAAGTTGCATTAAAACCAGTCGTCTGTTACAAGATCGATGTCAATTGATAACAAAATCAACTCGGTTTCATTTTAAAGGGTAATCGAGTCTTCTAATCCGATCAACAACAACAACAACAACAACAGCCTGTAAATTCCCACTGCTGGGCTAAGGGCCTCCTCTCCCTTTGAGAAGGTTTTGGAACATATTCCATCACGCTGTTCCAATGCGGGTTGGTGGAATACACATGTGGCAGAATTTCTATGAAATTTGTTACATGCAGGTTTCCTCACGATGTTTTCCTTCACCGCTGAGCACGAGATGAATTATAAAGACAAATTAAGCACATGAATCAGCGGTGCTTGCCTTGGTTTGAACCCGCAATCATCGGTTAAGATGCACGCGATCTAACCACTGGGCCATCTCGACTCACTAATCCGATCAACAGATATAAAAATCTTAGTACCCGATAAAGTAACACAATTTCATAATATATAAATAATCTAATTAAAACGTTTTAGCAAATTGGTGTGATGAAATCCTTATCAGTATAATAAAAAATCGAATACTTTTATAAATAGCTGCAAATTCGAATTAATATATTTTATATAGTTGCCAAATCTTTTAAAATAAAACTATTTAAAGTTTCAGTAATAATTCGATCTAAACCCCTGAGGCTAATTGTAACTACTCATTTATAATATTAGCAAATCTAATATTGCAAATGATCTTCTAAAAGTCTTAATGTTAAAAATCAAAATCTAGACTTATAATCAATTCAAATCAAATCAAAATAAACTTTATTCAAGTGGGCTTTTACAGGCACTTTTGAATCGTCAATTAACAATTAAGTGAAGCCACCACCATAAAATTGGAGTGTCTGTTTGTCATATTAAAACAGCAGCTATTAACTAAATGCACATGAATTTATACACGGTACATATACTTACTTAAAAATTTTATACAATATCAATCTCTCTGTTTGTTCTGGATAATCTCTGAAACGGGACTTTCACGCTTATGCAATAAGGACTATCTAACGCTACAAAAATAACTTTTTCGTCAAATTCAAATGCGCTTAAAGACATAGGCACAGCATATAATAGTATGGGCACTTTTGAGTCATCGGATTACAAGATTAATTTAAAGTAACCATTATAATTTATATTCATGACCCAGATTCGAATTGGCGAATAAATGCAAATACTCTAACACTAATCAAGATGACCCCTATGTACGCATCTTGTTACAAAATTTTATCAAATAAAATCTGGATCAATGTCGACTGTTACTTCACTATGAATTACAAACGTTTGATCAAAACTATTGTCTAACCAAGGTCGGTTTGAAGGAATTTTATGATTTTAACATACATTGCTGATTATGTACGTAATCGCATGAAACTTTGTTACGTTCTTTCATTGTGATGATGGAATAGAGAGCTTGTGAATTTATTCAAACATCCCATATGTTTAATATTTATGGGGTTTATTTGTGTTTATAATTAATTATACTAGTGAAGAGCATCATTGAGTAATAATACAAAGAATAAATGATAAAAAAATCATGGGATAATTACTAATTAAAATTTAACTAACGTGGAGTCCCTAATGAATTTATTGCCGGACGTATTTAGTAAATTCTTAATTTTACCTTCCAAAGAGTAGATAGCACTGCGTTTATATCATACAGTGAAATTGTTAAATATATTTTTATCAAAAAATGCGTAATGTAGTTCTTGTAAATTAATAATATTAGCAACTTGAAATACTATTCTTTTTATGTTTATTAGTATCAAGTTATTTTTACTAAATTTTGTACTTTAAATTGATTGACTAGTGTCATGAAGAAAACAAAAAATCATTCATTTTTTTTTTTAAATAATCGCGTAACTTTCATACATTGCGAATATAACCTCCTCAGTTTTAATGTGACTTAGGGTAAAGTTAACAGCTGAAAACCCACCCACAACGAAAACTATTTTTAATCGTAAAGCAAACGGCGCAATGTACATTGTTAATTAGGAATGTTCACAACAATTTCGCGTATTCACGATCAAGGTAGGAAGCAATATAGTGCGGTCGTTACACAACGTACGTATGTTTACAGTGACGTGCTTTTATAAATTGAACCTTAATACTTTTCAATACGGTTTACAACAGTTATTTCTACAAGTCCAGTCACTCGGATGTTAAGTGGAACGCGAGTTCGGTGAAAATATAATTGCTTTATGAAGGAATAAAATTTCTTTCTTTTTATTCGACTAATGTTACACCAATAAGTATTAATTTTTGTGTGTATGTCTGTTACAACCTTGACTATAAATGCCGTACCCATTTACAATATGTCATTGGATTGATAGAAAGTTACGGTGTACAAATCAATCAGCATAGTATTAAATTAAAAGCTGTGGGTACGCAATGTATATTCTACCATTAAACGGCGACGGGAAATACGATACGAGAAGAATAAAATGAAATCATAAAATACATCAGTTAGTTTTTTTCTTTAATTTTAGATTAGTAGTTGCGCGCGGCTTCGCACGGTTTTAGGCTCTACTTTCTTGGAGTTTAAGTTTGCTTCATACCAAATTTCATCATATTCGGTTCAGCGGATTGGTCGTAAATGAGCGACTGACAGACAATAGACAAACATACAGACAGAGTTAGTTAGTTGTCTGTGAGAGGTCGCTATAAGCGATAAGACCGCCTTTGCGTACTATGTATTTAATGTTTTGTATTTCCCATATAGTTCCATGTATTGTCCAATGATGTATTTTAATCGAGCTCATTCGCCAATCAAACGGTAGCCACAATACTAATTGATATTACTTAACAGTAAAGTACTAATTGCTAAGTAGTTATCCTTTTCCTTCAATTGATTTATTGAGGCATGTTAATTAATAAGTACAATTAAATTATAAATACAGATATATCCTGCACATTTACAATTAACTTAAATAATTAATAAAAAATTACACCGACTTCAAATTTAGAAACAGCTAGTGAACTAGAAATAAACAAATCTATGAAACTACTAGACCGATTTTAATTAAACTTACACGATTCCCTAATTTGAACCTAACTTAGATTATAAACTATCATCTCAATAAGATTTTTAGTTCTTTTTTTGTTTTTTTTTTATGGTATAGGTTTGGCGGACGAGCATATGGGCCACCTGATGATAACATGATCACCATCACCCATAGACAATGACGCTGTGAGAAATACTAACTATTCTAGAACTAAGATGTTATGTCCCTTGTGCCTGTAGTTACACTGGCTCACTTACCCTTCAAACCAGAACACAACTATACTGAGTACTGTTATTTGGCGATAGAATAACTAATGAGTGGGTGGTACCTACCCAGACGGGCTAGCACAAAGCCCTACCTCCAAGCAGAGTTGTAGAGAATTTCGTGGACAAAATTACAAACATACACTAACGAATTTAAGCACTCGTACTTGGAAGCCTATGTGGATCATCTTACTCAAATATAATTAAATTCTAACAATATTACATACTTGTTGAACTGATAACCTCCTTTTTTAAAAGTCGGTTACGAACGGAAAACAAACGCGCTCTTTGCATTGATGTAATCTTACATTTAAAGTTTTTTTTTCATATACATTAACACATTATTATACTATCTTAAGATCTATTAAATAATAAGTAATTAATTTGCACTAAAGTATTTAATTTATATTGTATAATTAACATGCGTGTTTTTTTAATTGCATTTCCGCGTTATATATTTAAATAACGAGATATTTAAATGTATACATAACGAGGGTATGAAATAATAAAATACCGTTTTAAATTTCGAAACGCCCTTGCTTATGAACTTGTGCAAAACAATTTTAAAAGGTATAATTACTTAAATTTTTGCACGATAAGCGAATATTGCGATGTAACCAGTAAGATGTCGTGGATACATTCTTTACTTAACCTTCAAACGGAATATTTTCGCGCTTTAATATTTTTAATCTTTTAGTATTTGTTTTTTTTTTTTAATATTCGTATTATTTGGCGAACGTATGACAGTATTCTTTTTAAATATTTTTTTATGTAAATTGCTGCTATTTATTTCGGACTAATTATAATAGTTTCACAAATATTATATGTATATGTAAGTTGTTACTGAAATAACTTGATGCGCAGGATTTGTTTAAGCTGGTAAATTAAGTATGTAGTGAGTTAGTAAGATATAATGTATTAAGAAAAGGGCTCTTTTCTTTTAAGGATTATAATTGGAGTTGCGCTGCTCCAATGTAATTTTAGTGACTTGTCGTTCACTGTATTTAATATCCAAAACCCTGGATATCATGGTAAGCGGTTGATCCTGCTCCTAATCTTCTTTCTGATATAGCAATACCGCAATGACGGTGTAACTGTTAACCATTTCTTACATCGCCATGCACCACAAATATTGGAGGTCATCAAATAAACCTTTGCTATAACTTTAATTAAATATTATTAAAAAAAAAAAAAAAAAACAAAAATAATTTATTTACGCATGTTAAGGTCATGACAGTTTAATATAACCTCAATGCTTGTCCACATTCTTTAAACATGTAGCTAGTATTACGGTATGCGAGGATATCTTCCGAAATATTTATTTTATCTGAAGGATTACAATTGGATTAATTAATCCATAATACTTACATATATATAATTATTTACTTGTATTGTTTTAATTGTAATATTAATAATCTTCTGAACAATATATAATACAGTTCATGATATATTTCCGGTAGTAGTCGATTGCCATCCCCTTGGGATATGATTGCGTACCTTTGTTAACACCCTTGTGCATAATATAATATACATAATATCGATGCATAATCGGAAGACCATATGAATATCATACCTTAGTATAATCATAATTAACTGAATTACGAGTACTGGAGTAAAAATTTATAAATGTAATTAATCATAAAGACATCTGCTCATTTTAAAAAGAGTTTGCAGCTTACTATATATTATTTATTGCTTCAATAATAAAACTAAAATTGTGAAATTTAGTACACCAAATGTACAAAATGTAAAAGCCGATGCAATCATCAACGGGGAATCGATGGATCCAATTGATTATGCTGAGTTTCTTGGCCTTACTGTTAATGCCAAGTTGCAATGGGGCCCCCATATTAACGGATTGGCGAGTAGACTGAGTTCTGCGGCATTCGCGGTCAAAAAAATTAGATTATGTACCGATGTTGATATAGCTCGCTTAGTATATTTCAGTTACTTTCATAGTATAATGTCAAACGGTATTGTGCTGTGGGGCAACGCAGCCGCTATCCATACCATATTTGTGCTACAGAAGAGGGCTATTCGCGCAATCTATAACCTAGGAGCTAAAGAATAGTTAAGGAATAAATTTAAAGAAATCAAGATATTGACTGTTGCTTATCAAAATATATTCTGCAATGTTATGTATGTACGAAAAAATATTAATGATTTCATGAGTCAGTCACATCCAATCAGTCCATCTAATCAAGCTCAAATATTGTTTTACAGAATTAATCATGCTCATGATTATTAATTCTATAATAAGAAATGGCCTATGCCATTTTTCATATGTTATTTTGAAGTGGATTAGCAAGAAATAATAAAATACATGTTTCAGCGGTTCGCAATACATTTGCGCAAGATCCTGCAACACGTAAATCAAATATTGATTATTGTTTGTAATAGATATTGCAATATAGTTAGTGTAACGGAAGAATATCACTTCAATTATAAAAAATATTTAGCTATATTAAGAGATCTTTAAATAATATTGGTTTTTCCTTGCACAATATCAAATTTGATATCCTGACTCCGAAAGAATAGGGAACCAAATAATAAAGGATTCTATGGTTGTTTGCTCGAGATGAGTTATAAATACAAATTAAGCACATATATATAGTGGTGCTTGCCTGGGTTTGAACTCGAAATCATCGGTTAAGATGCACGCGTTCTAACCACTAGGCCGTCTCGGCTCACCAGCAATATTGAGGCGTTAAAGAACTAACATTACAGATATATAAAAGTAACAACTGAGTTATTACATCTCCTTTTAAGAGGAAGAGGAGGTACATTAGTCTTTTGAGAAGTTATATAACTTATTCCAAATTTCAATGAGGCAATTTGGCAAAATTTTCATCCGCCATATATTATGAAATTTCCTGTTTTCTTAACCAAAAATGAAATAAACTATGATCATATGAAATTTATGCAATAATCAGCTTAGATTTAAGGAACTGGGCTCTTTGAATAAGTATTTCAACTAACATATGTATGATTCTTTTTCAGGACAAACACACAGGTGACTCAAAATCAGCGCACGAAATCCGTGACGGTGGAAATGTCCGGGGATACTACTCGTTCGTCGACTCTGACGGCAAACAGCGCACCGTACACTACACGGCTGATGACAAACTGGGCTTCAGAGCAGATGTGCAACGCACGTAATCTCAACAACACAATAGAAATAAAGAGGAGGTGTCTTGGGACATACAGTTGGAACGAAGTTGCTTTCGCTATTTATTATGTATTCAATAAGACAAATGAGACGGAGCACTATTTTTTCTACACCAATAAACACATACCTTAGTCATGTTCAAGAAAGAGATGAAAAATATTTTATAAAATCACAATAAAAAGAGAGTGAGGGAGAAGGGTTACTCCTTTTCTGTGTCAAGTTCACTTTGATGTGATTTGAATATCCAAACATCACCATCACCGTGGCAATCTGTATTGACCTTCTAATAGACGTATGCCACTTATCTTTATTGGTCCACTTATCACTAATACCATATCAATAATTCTCCAGCTGTTCTAGCAGACGCTTCGCCGACGAGCTGCTAGTCTGCCCACCGATCCTACCATAAACCTTTGATCACCACTCTGATGACCTTAGATTACTTTCCATCCATTACCCTTATGTAGTACTGGATTTCCTCCAATCATTTTCATGCCTTACATCTCTTATTCACTGGCAGAATGTTTAAATAGCAATCTTCGATAATTTATTAATTCGACATTGCGTTTTACTTTTATCTAACATCACAATTAATATATACCACATTCAAACAAATCAAAATCAAATCAAATCAAAATAAACTTTATTCAACTATACTTTTACAAAAACTTTTGGATCGTTATTTTACAATTAAGTGAAACTACCACCGGTTCGGAAAGTAGATTCTAACGAGAAGAACCGGCAAAAAAAAAAAACAACTATCTAAAACACCTTGAACACCATAAGTATGCAAAACGATATCTTAGCTGTTTTTATATAAATATCGTTCAAACATGTATGTATATAGTAAATATATAAGTATATATAGTATTACCAGTCGAATCTTATACATATCGTTGTTTAATATCAAAAAGGTATAGGAATATATTTCAAATCATCTGCGTTTTAACAAAAGCGTATAAGAGTAACAAATCAATAGGTATACTAAAGCATGTTATGTTGTCATCAGTAAGCCAGTCCATAGGTTATTGGCGATGGCATTGGCAATGTAAGGAATGGTTAACTTTTCTTATAGCTCCATTGTCTGTGGGCGGTGTCGAATACTTTTGTTTCATCCTCTTTTCATCACATCATCTTAATATGTAATTTCATAGATCGTAACCGCTCTTCTCTTTCTCCCTCTCTTCTCTTTCCAGCCAAAAACCTTATGCAAAGAAATATTTATCCTTATATTTATATGTCATTTCATTGTAATATTTCAATATATATTTCAATATATATAACAAGCATCCGTCGTTCATACACCTCTGTTAGATAGTATGTGATAAATCAGGGCATAAGCATTCTCTATTTCAAATCCAGCCCGTCCACCTATTTTTACGTGTGTAATAATAAACAACCAAACATACAGACGCTTACATTTATCATATTAGTAGGATATTGTGATACGACATTAAATGGCGCTAAAAATCAATGTATTCTATACATCCGTCATACATTCATTAAATAGCGGTAACACTTACGCCTTTGAAGAGTACTTCACTACACAAATACTATAGTTAATTTTAGCTGATGCCAATGGCTGGAAATAAATAAACAATTTTGACGTTGAATTGAATTATAATTATCAATTAAATACGTGGAATCAATCAATCAATCAATCCGCCCATTTTCTTCCACTGCTGGACATATGCCTCTCCTATTGCACGCCACTGTGATCGTTCTTAGGCTACTCGCATCCAGCTCCTGCCTGCCGTCTTGCGTAAATCGTTAATACGTGGAAAAATTGCAGCTAACATCGAAATTGTTAAATTGCAACAATGCAAGTGAAATTAAAGCAGATATAAGCAGTTAAACAGAATAGTGATACATTAATATATCAATCAACTGTTTGTAATATAGTAAAGCAGTCATTAATATAACAGTACTCTCAGATTTACATACAACGGGTATGTTTGAGGTTTTTTTATCTTTAGTCCGTCTGCCATTGAAATAGACAACGTAAGAAAATCAAAACAATTAATAATGATAACACATCCCGTAGGATTAAAAACTTATCTTCAATTACCGTGTATAATTATTTTATTTTATTTTCATATGATTTCGTAATACACGATCTTAAACAATACCTCATGATTATAGCTATAATGCATATATATGTATAAACTTTGCTGTTTTTATATTAGGTTAGTTATGTCGTATCATAAATAAGGTCATTTTTCTTGCAAATAAAAAAAAACTCTGGCTGGTGATTCGTTGGGATTTATTATAATATAGTATCAAATACATATTTTTATAAATGAATTCAAATAATTTCCTTAAAATACGACGTAACTCTCCCTCCAACCTATAATTTTAATACAAAATCAAATTAAGTCTGGTTTTATTATGTAAATATAATAATTACTCAAGTTAAACTATGTTAAAATTGTCTCATTTACAAATATAATATTTACTTAAATATTTTTATAAACATTCTTATATAGTTTATAAGTAATTTTTAAATGTTTCTGTAATTTTAATTAAAACAAATAATTATCATCAATTAATGTTAGTTGAATCCATAAATATACAGTAATCTTATTGTTGTATCATTTTGTAAATAATTGTAAACTTTTGAAAGATAAGTGTTTTATGTTCGAAGCTCAGTTTCTTATTTTTGTAAAGCATGTTGTAAATATATTTAATACGCCTTAATGTTAAGAAAACTTTGATAATTTCTTAATAAATACTTAAAATAATCATGGTTTTATTATAATTTCTATTCTTTCTGATTAAACACCAAACTTCTACAACAACCAACAACAACAGTAGTCTGTAAATATCCCACTGCTGGGCTAAGTCCTCCTCTGCCTTTGAGAAAGGTTCGAAACATATTGCACCACGCTGATCCAACGCGGGTTGGTGGAATACACATGTGGCAGAATTTCTATTAAATTAGTCACATAAATTTCCTCACGATGTTTTCCTTTACCGCCGAGGACAAGTTGGATTGTAAACACAAATTAAGCACATGGATATTTAGCGGTGCTTGCCTGGGTTTGAAGCCGCAATCGTCGGCTAAGATGCACGCGTTCTAACAAATGGGCCATCTCGGCTCTCAACTACTACAACAAAGTTATATTTATGAGTATCTGCAAAAGCATATGTAGCATCGGCAAAATTTATAAAACCGAGCACATCCGAATTAAGTAAGCTATCACAAAATTATCAATATTTATTTCTTATGTGAATATGATCTTTACGCAAACTCAATAACTTGTAATATCATATGAGCATTATATATTCGTCGACACGACACTGACCCGAGAATCTTTAGCGACGAATGGCGCGCCATTATAATGAGCTATTTCTAATGGTTGTATAAATCGGCAGTAATCGGTTTTGTTGTGCCGATGCTACATCTATGTTGTGTCGTACTTAGATATGCCTGTAAGAATGTTGACTTGTTCCGCATAATTAAAAGTAGTTTTAATAACATGCTAAATCAGTCAAGATCAATTAAATACATAATTATATTAAAAGATAATAATTATGATCCTTGTAAATACCTTTTTCCTTTTTTTTCATCATTACTATAGCACTTACAGAATTAGACATTCACAATTTTTATCATTATCCTCATTATATAGTATAAAACGAAGTCGCTTACCGCTGTCTGTCCCTATGTGTGCTTAGATCTTTAGAATTACGCAACGGATTTTGATGCGGTTTTTATAATAGATGGGGTAATTATAGAAGTAAGGTTTTTATACATAATAAATATTGTAAAATAATATGAGGTGTAAAGTTATTTACTTCGAGCGATTTGACATTTGATTGACGGCCTCTTCATGTCATTCATGCGCAGTATAAAGTCACTATCATAAACATATTCATTACGCGCCAAAAAAGCTCTCCACAAATACTTCTTATTTTTTTACTGTAAACTAATCAATTGCAAAAACATACTGCCAGTGTTAAATTTTTACCATCTCATACTAGCTTTGTAAACCAGCCTATCACTCACACCGATAAGCCTTAATATAGGAATGTTGGAATTCGTTCAAATTTGGATTGTCCAATTCTTCACTCTGATCTCAATCCAATATAAAACGTCTGGAATGTTCTAAAGCGTTCAGTAATATCAGTTCATCCCACTCCATCATCACATCAGGGACCCAATGGTCATCAATCAGGTTAGAATATTTGCATAAGTTTATTTTGCCTATAAACTATGTCCAATAGTGTCCTTGCAAGTCCGTCTTCGGACGCAGCGAAATCATTACTTAAAATAATATCTAAATTTCTGACAAGACAACTAAAAAATCTGCTAGATATATGTGTACATTATAATATTTTGCTTTTTTTATTTAAGAAGCTAATATAAGAAGCTAAAGCACTTGTGTTATGGAAAGGAAAATCAGAAGTAATGACGGTACGACAATTACCCAGACCCAAGACAACATAGGAAAGAACTAATAAAGAGCTCATTAGTATAGTTATATAGTTATATTCTACATCGACCCGGCTGGGAATCGAACCCGGGACCAAGGACCCATGAAAACCGGTGTACACATTACTCGACCACCGAGGTCGTCAATTTAATATATATATTTTTTAACAATAATGAAACTGTATCACTGTGAGGGTTACTTAAAAAACCCCTCTTTTAAAAAATGGGTTAATACCGCATGTTCACTCAAAGTGTGAAAACGGAGTGGGTCTTCTTTATATACCTAATACGACGTCACCACATTTAAGGACCAAATTAGTTATGTCAAGGCTAAAATCTAAACCTTTTCCAATATCAATAACAGAATTAATAGAATACTATCAACAGCATGTAAATGTCAGCTATCATCACATTACAATTATTTATTAAAGGGAGCAAAACTACAAAGTTAATGTAAACCCACAGTTGCAGATGCGCGGATCACACGTGGCTCACGTACATACCTTTACTTTCGCAAGTCTGACGCCGACACAATAGTTTCTCGTGGGGCTGTTATGTTTAAAGAAGTGCTTGATTGTCAAGGTTTTAACTTCATATGTCATTGTAGAATTAATACAGTCCTAGGTGCCTTATATTTTATTTCGTTAATTTTATCAAACAGCAAATAATCTCAACAAAACAATGAAATAAGAAAGAACGAATATCAAAAGTATAAAACTTGTCCTTATTTCTAGCAAAGCAAATTATTATAACAACTAAAAACTCTTTTTTTTAATTGGTAAGGTAAACATATGAATCGGCCATCTAATGGGAATTGTCCATAACACCCATGAACACTAACCTATAATATTAACTATTCTCTACAACATACCACCAAACTTGGGAGCTAAGATGTTATGTCCCTTTTGCCTGTCGCCTGCCGTAACACAAAAATAGCGAGTATTCTTTTTTGTGGCTTTTATTTGTGGCAAACAGGCACAGATTATTTCGCCAATGTCACGTGCGATGGAGAAGACACGGACACATCGGTTCAGTTGAGATTACATGCTCAAATTAATTTTGAAGGCATAATAGCACTAGAAGAAATTGAAGACCCATAACCTAAAACAACACAATAATAATTACATAAAAAATGCATGCATAACAACAATTACAAAATAATTTACAACTTAATCTTAATACGTTTAATATATTTACATAGAAATTTACAAAATGGACTAAACACAAACATTAGAAAACATAGAGTATTCTTTTCTACGATGTGATAAAAACTCCTGGAAGAAAAGGGCTAGCAATCAATTTTATTGAAAAAATTATAACGCCTGAAAAAATAATAAAGCAATTTACAAGATCTCATCAATGCAATATATAACAAGAATTAATAATTTTAGGAAGTCACTTCACATCTCACTCGGGAGTCATTGAAGTAATCGTTTTACGTTACATGCAAACGTTCGAGTAAGTAGGTAGTCCGATATGAACACTTCTGATGCCGTCAAAATGTACCCACAAACTTTTTTCTCGTGAACAGGACATTCGTAATGTCGAAATATATATTTACTTGGTGGTAGGGCTTTGCGCAAGCCCGTCTGGGTAGGTACCACCCACTCATCAGTTATTCTGCCGCCAAATAACAGTACTCAGTATTGTTGTGTTCCGGTTTAAAGGGTGAGTGAGCCACTGTAACTACAGACACAAGGGACATAACATCTTAGTTCCCAAGGTTGATGGCGCATTGACGATTTATGGAATAGTTAATATTTCTTACAGCGTCATTGTCTATGGGTGATGGTGACCACTTACCATCAGGTGGCCCATATGCTCTTCCGCCAACCTATACAATAAAAAAATATATATCGAGCTCCACCAAAAGAAAACGGCATGGTAAATATCCCGTTTTAAATACTTGCAGTTATATTATAATTACTATATATTTGAAGCTGTATATCGTTTTCTAATATCCCACGATTTTGTTTTTATAGGATAGATATACCGATGTTCACAATTAATTTGTCCCTTTATGTGTATTCAAATATCCTTCATTAGTGGAAATCGAAAAGTTAACAGATTACATGCCACTACTTGTCAAGATTTACTTATTTAAAGTAATATGTAAATAATAATAACATGTCCATGGGCGGTGGTAGTCACGTTCCATCAGGTGAGCCTCCTGCTCGTTTGCCATCTATATCATAAAAAAAGTGTAAATTTAACAAAATACATCCACAATAAAACTCTGTAATGATCACGGTCACTTTCTTTATTTTTATCTTGACTTTACATTTTTTCTTTTTCTATTTCTTTTGTTTTTCCTTTAACGTTCGAAACATCCACAAAATATAATAACCGGCATTTAATAACATTTTATTTGATTATAAAAATTTAAAAATGAATTAAAAAATAATAATTTCAAACATTAAATAAATGTCGGCTTACTTATGTTTACACAAAGATAGAGGCTTTGTCGTTTTCATCATAACTGAGCATCAAGTTATAATCCGAAACGAATGATTCATATTTAAAAATAACCATTACGTGCTATCTAACAACATAAAACTATAATCTAGTCCGCACATTTTTTAGGTTATAATACTAGCAAAACAAAAATATTACCAAATAAATCATGTTTAGTCTGTTTGTCTATTAAGTACAAGCATGTATCGTGTAAAACTAGTGAATTTACATGAAACTCAAAATGGCAATTTTACCCTGAGGTTGATCATACTTAGTGTAACAAAATGTTTCAATAAGGAAACCGTCCTATGAGCAAAACGCGCTAAACTTAAACACACAAAAAACAGTTACAATTAATTTAAAACAGTAGTCTTGAAAATATTTAGAAATGAATTAAGTCGCGGGCGATTATAAAATTAAAAAAAAAACAGCTTAAACTTTTTGCTAGCTACCGCTGGCCGTCAGATCACTTCGGCTAATGTCGTTAGCCTGACGTGCGCCGTCTCACAACAATGGCGTCCGTCCCTTTGTTGTGATACTTATCTCGTTAAACACTTAACCGTTTTTGACACTGACACGGATTTTAATGATAAAATGTTTCGATTTTCAAATGTTATTATAACGTTCTTAAAGTCAAGTTCACCTCTACGAGACTCGAATCGAACTGTGTGAGCGAATTAATACAGCGCGGAGTTTGGACACTTTAAATGAAGATGGAGCTACTTTTCATATTCTAGAATTGAAACTAGTGAAGTAGAATTGAAGGCACAGGTCCAGGTCCGAATAATTTTGGAACTAAATGATCATTTAACTTAATTGATTTTTTACGACAACTTACCAATGACTAATTTTGTATTGAAAAGGTACATCGTGATTTTTTTTTTATAGAACGATTGTTTTGTCTATGAGTAAAATTTATTCTATACCGGAAGGCTCCAGGGCTAGGGGCGCTGATGATAAGGGATAGGCTCGAGAGCATGAAAGCATTCCTGTTCAGTGAACAGCATACACATGAAATTTAGTCTTATAAAATATGTCTTAGTATAGTAATAGTCTTATAATTTACTAACACATTACTATTATTCTTAATTATAAAATTATATTGTAAATCGACGATTACTAACTCCATCTCCTAATGTCCAAATACCTGTTGACTTCCAGGCAGGATACATTACATACATATATAACTGTATTTGACTAATATGATTGTATTTTTTAAAAGTTGAAAAAGAGTAGCTACTGACTTCCTTGGCGGTTCATCTCGGTAGAATCTACTTTACGAACCGGTGGTAGATTCACTTAATTGTTAAATGACGATTCAAAAGTGCTTATAAAAGCCTACTTGAATAAAGTTTATTTTGATTTTGATTTTGAAATCCATATTTTATTAAACAGCTATTTCTATCAATAAATATTTTTTTCCAATAATACTAATATTTATTAAGATATTTGGAATTAAATATTGGAATTTCATTACAAAAGCGACTCCTCCAATTATCAAATTCGCAAAGTCGGAAACTATGCATACAAATGTATCTTTTCTGCTCATGTGAATACAATGACTATCGCTATTTACTTCAAATAGTATATACTGAAGTAATAGTTTTAGTTTCAAGCTATGACCGAAATGCGAACTTGCGTAACTGATATTTATCAATAATTTATCAATTAGGAATATAGAAATCTTTGCTGTTATCATTAACATTTGTTGGTCTAATCCGTTTATCGCGTGATTACGATCGCGCCTGTCAACAGTATCATTATTAATTACCTATTATTTAATTTTTAAAAGATTGTTTTTTTTTATTATTAAAGTGGCTACTATATGCGTAATTTTAATAACGTCACTGAACAAAATAAATGCATGTAGCACAGTTATACAAATCTTAGAAATATCACATTATGACAAACAGACTAACATTACTGTTCTCCAATTATTTAAAGCTTAATTATACTTTAAATTAAATTGATTAAAAATTTAATTAAATTGGTAAGCAAGTTCGTTACGTTTTTGCTAACAATTATTTAAAGTTAGTAGTAAAGTAAAGTAACAGCCTGTAAATTTCCTGCTGGGCTAAGACCTCCTCTTCCATTAAGAAGAGGGCTTGGAACATATTCCACCTCGCTGTTTCAATGTGCGTTGGTGGAATACAATTAGACACATGCAGGTTTTGCTCACGATGTTTTCCTTCGATGAATTGTAAACACAAATTAAGCACACATATATATAGTGGTGCTTGCCTGGATTTGAACCAGAAATCATTGGTTAAGATGCACGCGTTCTAACCGCTGGGCCATCTCAGCTCCAGCAATTATTTACTTAACTGGATTATGTCTTGGTTCAGAATTATTTAAATTTTGTTCTTTAAGTTGCGGAGGATACATACTTGGCTTGTACAAAGCCCTACCACCAAGTAGCAGCTCTTACGACTAGCTAATTTAAAAAATATACATTAATCACTTTATTTTCTTTTACGCTGGTAATGTTGCCAAATATTTATAAAACATTTATATTCTTCCGCTAAACGGAATAGGTACTTACAATTGTTGTGATGTGTTTTCTAAGTATTAAATTAACGCGGTTTAGAAAACAAGCACGTTTAACTGCATGAATGAAATATTTTACATCAAGAATGTTTTAAACGATCGTTACACCGAAAACATTACACTCAAAATCATAAAAATATCAACAACAAAATTTTTAACAAAAGCATTACCCTACTTGACATTATCTAAGTTGGTTAGAATACAAATTAACAATAATTTCATAGATATTATAACACGAATAATAGATGTTTTAAGTATTGTGGTCATAAGCTTATTTGGACACTGTTAGCAGACAATGGCGTTATTATATTGTTGTATTTTATTTAACATATTGTTGTAAAGATGGCGTCCCGGTGAGCTGTCAAAACAGCACAACCTGTCGCGCGGATCAACAACGAGCAGTGCTTCTCAAAGTTAGTATCGATTTATAAAATTCGTACAATAAAATCTTATTATCATTTTCGGTAAAAGTTACTATTTAATGATTACTTAATATACCTACAGTTAAATAAAAGTTATTATCTATTAATTATTGTTTAAACACAAATATGTATGAAAACTTTGATTGTAAGTATATTAGATAATGTTTATCATGGTATATTTTATAATAGATATTTTAAAAAAACCTAAGCAACGAGAACCCCGTCTGAAGTTATTTTAGGGACAGTGAAGTTCCGTTTCGAATTACTCTTTATAATAAGTAGGCGAAAAAAACTTTTTCAAATAACCTGTGAAATTACCTTATATTAAAACAAAACAAAAACTTGCCTTAATTGATTAAGTTTATATTAATCAATCATTTCAATTAATCGATCATAATATACATATACATATCTAAAATATATTCTGTTCACATCATTTTGCGAATCTCTCTATTAATTTAATTGATTTTATTTCCAAGTAGCATCATTATCGAAATATTAAATACAATAACTTAATAATAAATATTGTAACAGTTTGAGAAGCGAGCGTCTGAATCGTTCATTGATTCGGAAAGACTGTTTTTTGCCCATATCCAGCGCCAATGTCAGGTAAGATGTCGCTTCTTATCTCGTGCCTCATGTCGAACGGACGGACAAATGTGCCAGTCAAATCGTCTATATATATAATAAAACTAAATCAAGACCGTCTCTGTTAAAGGTAACAACGGCTTATGATGTTACTGAGGAGTATTATAATGCGAATGTTTGTTTCGAGTATAACATTCGATAATGTTTAAATTATATAGTTACGCATGAATAAAATTCCGCAGACATTTTTAACTTTGCCGTTCCTTCGTCGTCTATAAAAAATACATTGGTAAAAAATCGTTTATAAAAAATACATTTGTAAAAAAGGCGTATAACTCTATACAATATTTTGTAGATGATAAAAAAGCGTGGAGTTAATACCTGTTGATTTCCACGCAGGATATATTACATATATAATTGTATTGACTAACATGACTTTGTATTTTTTAAATGTTGAAAAGAGTAACTACTGAGTTTCTTGCCGGTTCTTCTCGGTAGAATCTACTTTCCGAACCGGTGGTAGCTTCACTTAGTTGTTAATTGACGATTCAATTGTGCTTGTAAAAGCCCACTTGAATAAAGTTTATTTTGGTTTTAATTTTTTTGATATTTCGAAAATTAAATTAAAATTGACACGTGATATTAAAGCAAAGATGGCCCAGTGAATTGAGGGTTCAAACCCAGGCAAGCACCGCTGAATATTCAAGTGCTTAATGCGTGTTTATAATTCATCTCGTGCTTGGCGATGAAGGAAACCATTGTGAAGAAACCTGCATGTGTCTAATTTCATAGAAATTCTGCCACATGTGTATTCCACCAACCCGCACATATGGAAATATTCCTTTTTCAATCTGCTAATTAAAAGGTTGTAACAAATTTTTTTTCATAAAATTAAGATATTTTTTCTTTCATATTTCCTTTTATTTACATAATGTACTTACTTTAGCCTACGGACTTCAACATTTATGAACATTTTTCCGTAAAATTCAACAATCTGTATCTATATCTCAAATGCTTATAACATAATTTAGAAACAAACATCTATACATTCTTCCAATTTCATAACATTAGTAAGATTATAAATTCAATATATATTTTTTGAACTAAGTGAAATTTTCCCATTAATTTAACATTTTAACAAAGACTTAACCGTTGTTAATATTAAAACTACTACGCTTAAAGCCGTTGAAGACATCGCTGGAATAGCAGATAAAGTGTTAAAGGACTGACGGCGCAGGAAATTGCCCGAGCATTGTGTTCACGCACGTATAGTACGACGCAACTTAGATGTAGCATCGGCAAAATTAAACAAACCGATTACTACAATTATACAACCAAAGAGTCGAGCTGGCCCAGTGGTTAGAACGCATGCATCTTAACCGATGATTGCGGGTTCAAACCCAGGCAAGCACCGCTGATTCATGTGCTCAATTTGTCTTTATAATTCATCTCGTGCTCAGCGGTGAAGGAAAACATCGTGAGGAAACCTGCATGTGACAAATTTCATAGAAATTCTGCCACATGTGTATTCCACCAACCCGCATTGGAACAGCGTGGTGGAATATGTTCCAAATCTTCTCCTTAAAGGGAGAGGAGGCCTTGAGCCCAGCAGTGGGAATTTACAGGCTGTTGTTGTTGTATACAACCAATAGAAATTGCGCCATTCGTCGCTATTCGTCGCTATAGATTCTCGCGTCAGAGAAAGCAAGTGCATGTAAATCGACGAATATATAAGGTCATATGATATTACAAGTTATTTCGTTTGCGTAAAGATCATATTCACATAAGAAACAAATATTGATAATTTGGGATAGCGTACTTCATTCGGATGTGATCGGTTTTACGAATTTTGATAATGCTACATCTAAGTTGTGTCGTACCATACGTGTATTCCAAGCCTTACGTTTGACAGCTTCGACGTACACTCCTCGGCAAAGATTACATCATTAAAACTAGCCTAGTTTATACTATCTACATTAATTTTATAAAGAGTTAATTTTTTTTGTTGAGATTCCACAAACTTCATTCAGTGATAATCCATTCTCTTATACATTAAACAAAAGTTTAAAATAATAAATAACTATTCCTAGTACGATAGAGGACCATGTTGTAAGGAAGAATTTATTTTTGTGCTATACTTTGATCCTTAATAACGTTCCATTCATATTATTAATTGCGTTAAATAGTATATAATTATATATATTTTATATAGGCCGTCTTAAGCCCAGCAATTGAGTTAAATCGCCAGAGTCACTAAGCTTTTGAACGTAGATGTTATATCCAGTGTGCCAGTTACACAAGCTTACTCACAATTCAAACCAGAATACAACAATATCTAGTAAAGCCAAGCTTAGAATTACTTATTAATTGATGCTACTACCCATACCATCTTACAAGAAAACTTACCACCAACTAATTAATGGATTAAAATTCATATAAATACTAATTTGAGTATTAAATTATGTATTTAAATATATATTAGCTAGATTGAATTCCAACAAAGATCTGCTGATGTTTAGTAAAAATTTAAAATATAGAACAAAAAAAAATACAAGAATTGTTTATAAAAAAGGCGGCCCACTGTAAGCCCATGGATGTTGTTAAATTAAATAAAAAAAACTATATTTATTTATTCTATATACAATATATATATATATATATATATATATATATATATATATATATATATATATATATATAAATACAATCAGAACATATATTAAAATTACGGACTCGACAAAATTTAGAAATTGATTACATTCTTAAGCATGTGTACATAACATGCTCATAACAATTATATTGATACAGGCACGTATATATTTTTATATACATATATTTATATATAAATAAATATCAGCCAAAGCTGTCGTAAACAAATGTTCGGACCTCCAACCGTCAGCGCGTGGCCAATTCAATACAACCCTTCCTGAACAAATTACCATCTTAATCTTAACATTACGTAAAACATTTATCGACTCTATGTCTATATGAATAGAGTTTAAAATCGAATGATTTATCAAATAGCACACGTTTATACCCTTTGTTAATTATACCTGTCCCTCAAATATCTGTATTCCTAAGGGAATACGCATTCCTGTGCAGAATTCTGTACGTCTCATTTATCAATGAGATATGTGCTGTCGAAATAAAAATGAAGTTTTGTTTTTTTTTTTTAAATAAAAAATGTGAAGATGTCGTAGTGGTCATTTCAATGGTAGTCGTGGGTTCGATTCCACTTAGAACAGGTATTTTTTTGTCGTCTTTTGTTTAGCCGTGCTGTTTCCGTGTCTTCTTCGTTTGTGGTAGCTGATCTATTGTAAGTCATGAAATGTCAGATGATGAATACAGTTCCTGTTAATAATGTTAATTTTACAGGAGATTGTTAATATTAGGTCTCATCAGTTCAGAAGGTTGATTCTGGAATGAATGATGAGTCTGGAAACAAAAACAGTATTTAAGAGTAGAAGATATCATAAATAATTTATATTATATCTTAAAGAACTCACATTAATTACAAAATGAAATAAATTACTATGTATCCATTCCACGCGGTCAAGATTTATACAGTAACTAGTTTTATTTCATATTTGTATATATTGAAGAATTTAATGTTATTAATTCTTATGTTAATAAATTATTAATTACTGTGTAAGTCAAAGACGTATACAATTACACTGCTAATATTCTTCCTTTTTTTTTACATTTCCGCTAAATTACTTACTGCTGGGCTAAGGCCTCTACTACCTTCGAGGATAAGGTTTCGAGCATATTCACCTCTATGTATAATATATAAATATAATATGTGGGATGGTGGATACTTATGACGCCGAATTTCGTTGAAATCATACACACGCAGATTTCCACACTAAATTTTCAATGTCAAAGACACAATATGTCCAAATAAATAAATAACGATACCGATGATGTTCAAATTCCTAAATCAATATGTTAGGCAGATATTTGATTATATACTTCCAATTAAATAGTTATGAACTCGACCTCCGTGGTCGAGTGGTGTGTACACCGGTTTCCAAGGGTACGCCACGCCGAGATCCCGGTTTCGATTCCCGGCCGAGTCGATATAGATCATCATTAGTTTTCTATGTTGTCTTGGGTCTGGGTGTTTGTGGTACCTTCGTTACTTCTGATTTCCATAACACAAGTGCTTCAGCTACTTACATTGGGATCAGAGTAATGTATGTGATGTTGTCCAATATTTATTTATTATTATTTATAGGCAGACATTTGATTATATACTTCCAATTAAATAGTTATGAAGTGGACACCATCACCTATAGACAATGACGCTGTAAGAAATATTAACTATTCCTTACATCGTCACTGCGCTATCAACCTTGGGAACTAAGATGTTATGTCCCTTGTGCCTGTTGTTGCACTCACTCACCCTTCAAACCGGAACACAACAATATTAAGAACTGTTGTTTGGCGTTAGACTAACTGATGAGTGGGTGCTACCTACCCAGATGGGCTTGCACAAAGCACGGGCCTCGGAAAGCCCGTAAAGCCGCCAATCCTGCCTCTAAACGCTTTCCGATTTTCCAAATATCATATAAGTAGAATTATAATTGTAAATGCACTATGTTTGCTGTACAATTTCGTGCACCATGATATATCCTGAGAATTTTATACACATATTGAATTGAGTAATTCACTGATTCAATTAATGATTCATAAGAGAAAAAATATTTTTTTTTCAAATGAACAATAAAAGGCGATTGGCGTTAAGTTATTTTCGAGTCAAGTATTTTACGTCTCGCGCTAACATTTTTTTGTAAAGAGATTTGATACTTTAAGCGCGTGTCTGCGGCGCGCTTCGATGCTTACAACATCAATACATGAAAACTCGTAAACGAGCCGTATTGGGTTACAACACAAAAACATTACATTAATCCCGATCTCAAACGTCTCTCGAATGGTCCCGTAACATATTTAATATTATTGCATACAAAAAATAAATCAATCTCAATGTTGCATAAAGCCCGTGGTACTAGCCACTACATGATACATCCAAGATTCGATTTTTAAAATGTTACAGTTATAGTATTGCCATCGTAATTGACAAACATTCACCTGTCAGTAATCAATTTAAAATTCAAATTTGTGTATTCGCCTGCAGACGAGTCAATTTTTCATTTAAACAATCGATTTTTGTCTCTGATATAACTTTACAAATGTTATCATTACATAGACTGCACATTCATACAATACATATAAAACTTTACCTAATTATTTTTTTTTGTATTGAATAATCTATATTAATAGTATAAATGTTAAAGTGAAAATATAGTACCTATATTATATAATACTTGGTGGTAGGGCTTTGTGCAAGCCCGTCTTGGTAGTGCGGCTCCCTCATCATATACCCGTGTAACTTTAGGTATAAAGGGCATAATTAATTAGCTCCTAAGGTTGGTAACTCTTCCAAATCTTTCCTCTTCTCTTAGTGGTAACAAAAGCTAGCACATTTGCTGACCCATCTGCTTATGTATGTATAAATAAAACTATAATAAAAAAAAATTATTTATCATAACTTTCTGAGATAAGAACGTCCAAACATACATACAATCTCCTTTATAAAATCAATGCAGATCATTTCATCAACATTATTGTACCCTAGAACTAATCTGCCTTAACCGTCTTTGAAGTCAAATTAACGCTTAGAACCGCTCGCCCGATTAATTATATTTGATGTTAATTTACAATATTTAATAATATTTGACTAATGGAAAATTATGTACATGTTAAGTTAATTAATATTGCGTCTAGTTTGCGTTGTGATATGACTTACAAAACTGTGATCGTGTGTTAGAAGATAAAGAGTATTATTTTGAAAGTCGATTTTAAGAGTGGCAGTTAATAGATTGAAGGAACTATTTGATTTAGTAGGATTATAAAGATATAATATTATCGTGGACTTGGAACCGTTTCATTTAAAAAAAATCCTAGATTAATTGAGTTTTGGTACAAACTAAACCGTAACCATAAATATGTATATTATATAATTTCTTCATAAATATTTTCATAAAAATGTTTTCTTTTTATAAACGTAATTACGTTTTTTTGTACTTCAAAAACCAATGTACCAACACCATAATTTCTTTACTTTCCTAGAGCCCAAAAGGGTGGGTCTAACCCACACATCTGCTTTACTTCATTGGATTGTGTTTCGGTTTTTCGACAAGTGAGTCAAAAGGGGGTCATGACATCTTTCCAATGTTGTAGGCGCCATGTTGATGAAATGGTTAATATTTCTTACAGCCTCAATGTTGGATGGATGATAGAGACTACTTCAGGTAAGCCTTATACACATGATTACATAAATAATGTTTTTAATGTTTAGAGTTTTGTGTTTAGTCGCTTGCTACTGGGCACTAGACCTAGGTGTTTGGATGTTGTGTGTGACCCACACAGTTCATACATAAACATAAAATTGACCAACTGTTGTTTGTTAATTTGGACTATAAAATTATGCGTACATCATAGCCTGAACAAAAAATCATCGGTTCATAGCCTTAAGTTAACTAATAACAATACTTATTAAAATATAAACATTTCATACATTTGAGTTAAATAAAAAAAATGTTTACACGTTATTTATCTTTTACTCGTAAATTATTATCCGACAGTACAGACGTTTCAAATGTAATATATTAACGAGCTTGCGTTCGCGACTTCGTTGGATACTGAACTAAATATAAAATCGTCTCAAGTGTAGTCTTTTAAACAGTTTGAATATTTTTTTTTTTTTTTGAAGTTGGCTGCAAACTAGGTGGCATGGAAAGTAATAACCACCACCCATGGCTGATAGATCTGCAAAAGGTGCATTGCCATTTTCTTGAAGGTCCCCAAGTGGTATCGATCGGAAAAACCGCCGGCGAAACCTGGTTTCACAGAGAGGTTGCGCCAGGCAGAAAGCGTAGCGAAAATTTAAATTGTAGACCAAAAAATCCTTGTGCAATTTCTACCATCTTGAAAAAAGGATTACATTTTCACTTTTCATAATAACTCGGTTCTTCATTGAGAAGCTGTATTGATTTTTTTTATTATTCTAGATAGCTATTTCTTATGGATAACATTCAAAATATAAACCTCTAATTTACAATAATAATCATAATTCATTTTTCATCGGAATTATTACAACTAATTGTCGATATAAGTACTACAATACTTTTATTAATTTCATTAAGTGTACTTATAACTTGATATACGAATCAAGCTCTATTGCACGAGTCGAGTATATAGTCTATAATTAATAATAAGACGTCCAGACGACCGACTACGGTTTCATTATATTTATAAACGCAATGTAAGACTGCCAAGCCAAACGCTCATAACTCCAATCTTGATAAATCTTTGACATTGCACGGTTTTTACAACCCTTTTTTATTATTCGAACCGGAAAATATCTTATTCTTATTTGTTTATCTCTGCGCTTGTCAACTGCCTCCATCACTACATAATTAGAAAGACAAGATGATTTTTTTCATATTAATTGATCAAGCGTCGCGAGTGTCTGTTGTTCGATTTTAAACCTTAATTATATGTGAGTAAGGTTGTAAAGAGATTGGGCGGTGAGTCGGTTCTGTCAGGGCTGTCTTTCGAACCTTTTTTAAATATTACTTTTCGGTGACACTGCCATTTTATGAGTAACTCCGATAACAGTCTGTTGTTTTTCTTTATGGATACGTATCTTTAATTACTTCGATATAAATAAACGAGAAATATAAATATAATGTTTTGATATGCAATAACTTATTTATTCTAGTAGTTATTTTGAATAATAAGGCATATTATCGCATATATTATACACAAGTAACATAACATAAGTTGTTTAAATTTTTATTCCTTTTCTTAAAAAATGCGATTAAGAAGGTATGTCCCTTTTTATGAAATAACTAATATTCCTATTTGCCCTCCAATTAAACTAAAAGCTTGTGCTAGGGGAGGAGACAATATAATAACCCAAGTTGTCGAGATCGAACCATTGGCAAAGCTATAAGGTTGTATATCCCGAGGTCTTTGGGTCAAAATCTGAGTGTTACAATAAAAAAGTGTCCAAAACGCCTTGAGTGCCCGTAGTTAGGAAGTTGACAGGGTTTACTTCCCGGAGCGGATGCTTATCGGATGATATATAGGCATACGAAAAATATTTTAATTATGTTTTTAAAATGAGTTATACGGTGGCGAATATCAGACATTCGATCAATACTGATTGTTATTAACTTTTAAAATTAAAGGCTTAAATGAAATCACAAAATTAACAAACAAGCACGATCTCAAACTCAAATTCCTTTTTTCAATTACTTTTTTTTTGGTACAGGTTGGCGGAGGAGCATATAGGCCACCTGATGGTAAGTGGTCACCATCACTGACTATTATGTGATAACTAATGAGTGGGTGGTACCTACCCAGACGGGCTTGCACAAAGCATCAATATGGAAGCATTACACTAATTTATTGATTGTCAAATTAAACACTAGTTACCACCGGTAGCATAGAAACAATCAGACCTGAGAAGAACCGGTGAAAGAAACTTAGCGGGTCTTTTTTTGTCAAATATTTATGTTTATAATTAAGTATATGTAAGTAGCATCGTGAAAAGCTGCACGTGCTGATGATGTGAGGTACGTTCACGAACAAGCCGTGCCTTTGAACATCATCTAATCCCTCTTTATAAAAGGAAAGGACTGTCCAACTATTGAATATTAAGGTTAACTGAACTTTACTTCAAGATTACTAAGTGAGCCATCATCTTGACAATAGTCACTCTAAGAATCAATAACGCGATGATTTACTGGCCGCCTAGCGATATAAAAATCGCAGGATCGATCCTGACCCACTCCTAACATAAGCTAAGTGATAAGCTTAATAAAAGGAGGTATAACGTTTGAAATGCTTGTCTTTTCTCTGAGATAATATGCATGTGATGTACATATAAACCTTTCACTTTAATCACTCTGTATATTGATGAAAACCGCACTAAAATCCGTCGCGTATTTCAAAAGATCTAAGCGTACAGGTACATACCACTTTTATACAATGCAGATGTGACATTCAAACGTCAAACTTCAAAATGTATATCATACATTTCAGTAGCAAGGCGAGAACGTATCCCTAATTCGCTATCAGTTTAATATCGACGGCAAATCCGGCGCTATCAGAACGAGCTGCGGGTGCGAATTGCGGACGCAACTAAGCCTATAATCCTGTAATCCGAACAGACATATCGCTTCAATATTAGATGGCACACGTGACACACTAATACTGGAGTATGGTGATATAAGTTACGAGGTAGCTGCTAGATAGAGCATCTAATTACATATTAATTTTATTGATTTTCACTTTAATTCATTTTTTGGAATATTGGAACTGTTATATAACCGATGATTTCGGATTCAAACCCAGGTAAGTATTTCTGAATATTCATGTGCTTAATTGGTAATTATAATTAATCTCGTGCTCGACGGTGAAGGAAAACATCGTGAGGAAACCTGCATGTGCCAAATTACATCGAAATTCTTCCACATGTGTATTCCAGCAAGCCGCATTGGAACAGCGTGGTGCAATATGTTCCAAACCTTCCCTTCCAAAGGAGAGAAGGCCTTAGTCCAGCAGTGGGAAATTTACAGGCTGCTGTTGTTGTAATAATATTAAAAATATACGGTTCTAAATAAATAACTTATAAATAACAACTTTTTGTGTTTGTGTGAAGTACAATGTTAATTATGAAACATTACAGTGAAACGCGAAAAGCCTTCTCTTTTGTCTAAATCTCTAATTCCAATAAGATTTAAATTCCATTTGCATTTCTCAACTTTAACTTCCATATGTATTTCTTAATTCACAAAACTTTTGCGACTTATTAAATAGTCCACCAATTCGATCAAGAAATATCTTTTTTCAATATAAATAGTTAATATACTAAAAATTAAAGAGCTATTCCACATTTCTTCCGGACCCGTTGGCGAATTTCGTTGAAATTAGACACATGCAGATTTCCTGAAGATGTTTCCTTCACCGCCGAGCTTGAAATGAATTATAAAAACAATTTAAGCACATGAAAATTCAGTGATGCTCGCCCAGGTTTGAACCCGTCCTGTTGCTCAAAAGAAAGAGGAAGAAAGCCTTAGGCCAATAGTGGGAAATTTACAGGCTGTTGTTGTTGTAGGTTTCCTCGCAATAATTTTCCATGCACTGAGCTCAAGTTGAGTTATAATCACAAATTAAATGCATGGAAATTTAGCGGTGCTTTCTTGGAAAGTTCTAATCACTGGGCCATATTTATTTGATATTTAATTTCTGTAATATCAAATAGGTAGGTAGACTAACAGATCGGCCACCTGATAGTAACTGGTCATACCAATATTAACCAGATCTTATATCTCTTGTAATTGTAGTTATACTGACTAACACATTAAACCAGATTACAACTATAATAAGTAATGTAGTTTGCCGGTAGGATATCTGATTAGTTTGTTGTATTCACCAACTAACTATTAAAGCTGAGTGAAACGCGTGAGCCTTGAAGAACAGTATTATTTTTACGGTTATTTAATACAGCATATGTATCATCCATCGGAATATTTATATCTACAAATGTCTTGTTCACGAGATTCAGGAACGTCGAAATATGCTATGTCGAAATATGATACTCGGTGCGAACCCGTCTGGGTAGGTACCACCCACTCATCAGTTATTCTACCGCCAAATAACAGTACTCAGTATTGTTGTGTTCCGGTTTGAAGGGTGAGTGAGCAAGTGTAACTACAGGCACAAGGGACATAACATCTTATTTCCCAAGGTTGGTGGCACATTGACGATGTAAGGAGTAGTTAATATTTCTTACAGCTTCATTGTCTATGGGTGATGGTGACCACTTACCATCAGGTGGCCTATATGCTCGTCCGCCAACCTATACCATAAAAAAAATGCTAGCAAGCATGCATTCGAGCTCCACCAAATAAAAATAAAAAGTATGGATAAAAATAACCAAGTTAATTTAAAGTCTTATACAGTATTTTTTTTCTGTAATCAAAACGACATCGTTGTGTCACCGTGAGGTTAATATTTAATACATTGTTACAAAAGTTAAGGATAGCGATAAGCGAGTGATAACATTCGGTAATACCCACCTATCGCGTTATCTCTGATATGATTTCTTTTTGTAACGAGCTAACGCTTAACCCCTGACGTTCCTCATATGACACACACATAAACAACACATTACACAATATCATTTTTGTAACAACAGCTGAGTAAGTTACCGAATACCTTTATGATAAATTTTATAACGTAAGTAGGTATTTAGAAAGGAGGTTGTATATATCAAGTATTTCTACAAAAAAATCACACTACCCTCGACCTGGATAAAGGAAATACGTTCTAAGTTATGATGGTTATGAGAGTTATAAGAAGTGGGTTCAGAACGCTAATCAAGCAAGGTTTGTAACCTTACTTAGATTAGAATTAAGCGTTAATTTAAATACGCCGCGCGTTAACCTCAAAATCCCTGTCCTCTGCATAGTGATTTGCATGTTTTGATTACATTACATTACACAAAATAATAAAATCAAAAAAGATTTTGATGATATTCTGTTTCACTGATGTAGGCTAAGTAGTATATATTTTAAATATATTCGGTAACTATTAACAAGAAAAAGATAAATTAATATACCGTCGTATTCACGGGTAAACGATCAAATTTTTCTATAATCGCATGTTATCTGCCTACGTTTTGCCGACAAACCACAATATTTTTCCAAATTCTAAAGCTAAATATATAAGCAAAATACCATTGATTAACTTAGATACAAAAACACCTACAAATTTGAAATTTGGCAGGTATCCTTTAAGAATAGCCATTTTACGAAACTCCACCCATAAGGAGGTAAAACGGGGTTTGGAAGTAAGTATTTTACATTTTCGCGCGGCTATAGCTGCGAATTCGTATTAAATATAATTGCGATTATAATTCTTATCAAATGCAAAACAGCAAATGATAAGAAATGATATTCCAGTACTACACTGGTGATTATAACAGAATTGGATACAGGCTTCTGGTCTTCATCATCGTAATATTGAAGTCTAATCATTACATAGTATGAAACAAAGTCGCTCACCGCTGTCTGTTCCTATGTATGCTTAGAACTTTTAAGTTACGCAACGGATTTTGATGCGGCTTTTTTTAATAGATAGATTAATTCGAGACGAAGTATTAATATACCTGTATATAATACATGGTCAATATAGTAAAGAAACAATAAATAATTTGTAGTATATTTAGTATCAACATTGTACATGTACATGTGCGAAGCCGGGGCAGGTCACTAGTTATTTATACAAGATTACATTTCTATTGTAAGCATCGTGACTCGGCTTACCTTTGCTATGACAATTTCATCAATATGTTTACTACCACAACTTTGCTATGACAATAAAATTTCATAAAAATATATTTCCGACTCCGCAAAGTAAATAAATCCTTCTTGGGGTACCTATCCGTTTCTATAATAAAATTCCACAGACATTTTTAACTTTGCCGATGCGTAAATTCAAATCGTTTATAAAAAATACATTAGTAAAAAAGCCATATTATTGGATACAAGATATGTATGATAAAAAAGCGTGTTAATGTTGACTTCCAAGCAGGATATATTAATTTAAATAATTGTATTTAACAACTTGACTTTGTATTTTTTAAATGTTGAAAAAGAGTAACTACTGAGTTTGTTGCCGGTTCTTCTCGGTAAAACCTACTTTCCGAACCGGTGGTAGCTTCAATTAATTGTAAAATTACGATTCAAAAGTGCTTGTAAAAGCCTACTTGAATAAAGTTTATTTTGATTAAATTTTTAATTTATTTTGTATACGTTTCTGAATTACAATTGTAGAATGTTTAACTTGAACGGAGGTGAGGTAAATTATTATATCAATCGACAAACACAACACCCCAAATGAAATTTATCAAACATTTTAATTTATCATAACAAAATAAAAGCTAATCTAGGAAGTCAACACTTGAAACTGATAACGATTGATAATGACTACTACACAGAAATTATATTTGAGTTCGTGATTTTTACAATATAAATATCTTATCAGGCACTGAAATAATCTTGAATCTCATACGACCTTCTGGTAATTGGATTTAGTAATGCACGGGCTTATTTACCGACTACAACTTCGATTAGGGTAATGAGGTTTTCCTACTTATCTTTACACAGTATGAAACAAAGTCGCTTACCGCTTTCTCTCCTTATGTATGCTTTGATCTTTAAAATTACGCAACGGATTTTGATGCGGTTTATTTTTAAATAAATAGAGTGATCCAAGAGAAAGGTTTAGATGTATAATACATGCACAATAAAATAAAGAAACATTGAAAATCTTAGAGGTCTCTAATGTAATGTTGTAAAAATATACGTTTTTTATCCTTACATTGCAAAAGCTGACTGAACCCTATCAGATAAATCAAAATAATGTACAAAATAGTCCGCAATTGTAAATTTTCTCCTTTACTTTTTACGAGAAATAATAGATTATTTTGGAAGCGATTTTAAGCAATATAGCATTAATCCTTATCTAATTATGTTGTGCATTTAATATAGATCAATATGGCCTTTTACATGCATGTAATTTAAATTAATATTTTCGAAGATATGACAGATTTAAAATCAACAGACCTAGCGGACATTTTGTGGTATATTTAGTATGAACACTGCATTGTCGCCAGTATACGTATAAAATATAATTACTTTGACTGACTGGTGAGCTTTGTGAACTTTAAGACAATTCAATACAAACAAAATAAAATTTTACATACTCTTGTGTTGCTGATAAGAGAAAATAAATATTATTATTTGAAAAACACATTTAATTAAAATTACATTTTATTAATATATATTTTTATTATTTTGTACATTGTCGCTGTTTTCATTATTTTTAACTCAAATTCACGCCTCACGGTTAGTAATAAGATCAGCAATGAAATGAGAAGAGATACAGGGTGTATTAAAAGCCACACAGACAAATTAGCTGTATTCGAAAAACAAAAATTTAGAATGTAAATTTATTTTGTTATGTAAACACTACATTTATAATGTTTCATGTATGTTCCAAGGGTTATAAAATAATTGGTTAAAATTTCAGTAACGTCCCGTTATTATTCGGTGTTTGTTTGAATTAAACATGTACGAAGTCAAGACATAGCTAGTTCACCAATAAGTGTTCTTAAAGTGATTTCTTGTGTCGAGATTTACGTTGATGACAAGAAATATCTTTAGAATCTTTGATAAAACAAGGTGACAAGTTTCACTCGATACGAGTGCATCAACGCGTTTATGTTGAAAGAACGCATTTTTTTTTCTTTATTGTTAATTAGCTGACGCCTACAACTTTGTAAGCATCTTTGTTTATAGTTTTTTATTTAGAAGGCAGACGAACAGCCGATACACGTGACGGTAAATGGACATCATCTTTCATAAACAGTATAAGTGTTTGAAAGAAACTGACGCTTACACCGTCAATACGCCACCAATCAGGGTCAAATTTTCGTTTCGTTCTGGGTAACAATCAGCAATGCGTACAATTGTGTTACGGTGTGAAAGGCGACTTAGTGTAAGTGCGGGCACCACATCAGAGTAGTCAGTCGAAGGAATAATTAATATTTCTTACGCCGCCAATCTCTATGGCTCTCTCTATCTCTTCTACCACTAGTACTCTGCAGCTTATTTATGAGGCTGTACGTCCCGAGTTCATGGGTTCAAAACCCGGCTTAGGCGGATAATAAAGTTATTAATGAGTAGTCTAGGAAATAGGTCAGGACGACTTATCATCACTTTCAAAAGTCTAGATTATTTAACTATATCGATAAAATATTAACTAAATACATAAAAAGACTATTGTTTTAATATTTTAATAACATATCAGGTATCAGAGTCAATCAATTGGAATCAAAAAACAAAACGAGTACAAAGCTTCGTCTTCATAAATTTCAAACAAAAAGATCCTTTATTCGTCTTTATATACGTATTTATATATTGAAGTTATACTTCTTTAGGTGCGTTATGGAAATATGTTGATAGTGGTTTTTCTCCATAAAAACTACACGATGAAGCTGCTTGTTAAACGATTTTAAAAACAGCCATTATTAAAATATTAAATAATATATTAAATTAAATAGTTAAATAGTGTCAAGTCGCTCTAAGTAGACAAATTCACGACATCTCATTTTACAATGTTTAATTTTATTAAAAAAAAGTCATTTTTATATTATCTAGTGTTGAAAAAAAATTGCGTTAATCAAAAAAACTGCGCATAATTCTGAGGTAATCCTATTGGTCATTGTTGGGTTTTTTATTTGAATTGCACAAATTCAGCCAAATTATTGAACTCCTATTTATTTCGTCATCTTTTTCTGTTATAATATTTTCAAGTTGCACAGACATCATAAGCATGTAACATAAATGACGGCTTCTTTGGCTTTACATCCAAAGTTTAATTTAATAGAATTAGTCTCTTGATGAATGAATGCTTACAACAATCAACTGACTTGTCTAAAGTCTGCGCCGGCATACGTTAAACGAGTTAAAACATTACGTCAAATCAATTAGCTCCACTAATTAATCACTCAGCGCTCCGTCACGAGCGTCGACTGACAGCCGCTGTCACCGTGACAGCTGTCACTTTTGACAGTTCAAGGTTAACGATCAAGGGTGAAAGCCTCATTTAACAATATGATTTAAACGACTGAAATTATGACGATGAATGACAGAAGACGCAGATCTTAAGACTTCATACGGGCTTTCATTTACCCTGACCGGTGATTAAAGTATGCAAGTATTTCTGTTTAAAAATCATCCCAAACCATATTTATTAAACAATTAAAAAGAATGTGCATTCAAAAAATGAAAATAAAATTAAACTTTATTCGATTAGGATTTTATAAGCACTTTCGAATCGTCATTTAACGAACTATATTAATGAAAGCTACCGTCGGTTCGGAATTCCGGCAAAAAAATCGGCAATAAAATTGGTAGTTACTATTTTCAACATTTAAAAATACAAAGTCATCTTATTTAAATACAATTATATATGTATGTAATTCGTATGATTTACCTACTAAGCAATGTGTAATAAAGTAACACCTCGCCTCATTGCCTCTACTGGTGACAGGAGGGCTAATTCGTTTTTTGCCCAGAGGATCGGAATTGCGATTCAACAGGGAAATGCTGCTAGCATTCTTCCCACCATTCCACGCGGTCAAGATTTATAGAGTAACTAGTTTTAGATCATATTTGTATATATTTACATATGTTCCAAGAGTTTTCTAGGCTCAATTAGCAAAGTAATTCAGAACAAATGATTTAAGTGTGGACGAATAAAACCGCCGTTCGCGAATATTATCGGTCTGTTCATTCTTATCTTTAAAATCTCTGAATGGAAGTGACGCAAATGAAAATGATAATGAATTCTAGAATTAAAACGTTAGATAATATATGATATGAATAAAATTAATAATCAAAAAGAATTTGTGTATGAGTATGAGTACTTTTACTTTTACGGACACCATCTGAATCGTCGTTTTAATAAATTAATTTAACGTAAATTTACCATCGATTCGGAAACAATCTATGTCAATATCATAAATGGGAAAGTAACTTTGTCTGTCTGTTTGAGTGCTCTGTCATGGCTAAACCTCGGAAAGGATTTAGCTATGAAGAAATTTTATATGATGTAACGGTTTCGGTTATATCCATTATTTTGTAATGTTTTTTTTATTTGAAACGAAATTCTTCAAGGCAGCTAATATGTAGTATAACTGGCAGAAATTGTCACATGTTGCTTGTAAAGATATTTCAAGCAACATTTTCCTCTCTTTTCTTTCTCTCTGTTTATTTCGATTATGTAAAGTTTTACATACTACTAGCTAACCTACGGCGTTGTCTGCATGAAATTTATAAATTTTTATCTGTTGGAAAACGGCTCAGGGCATATTCTTTAAATATTGTTATTATAAATATATATACAGTGAAAACGATTACGAAATGTCAAAAGCTAACTAACTCAAGTGGCCTCTTAGAACCATACCACATTTAAAAGAGCTAATTCCTATTAATAGTAATGATTATATGTAAATTATTACATCAATTATTTGATATTATATAAATTTAATTATAATTTGGTGGAAATAAAACAATCAAAATCGAAACATACTTCATTCAAGTAGCTTTTTACAACAATTATATAGATTTAAGCTACAACTGATTCGAAAACTGAGTTGCGAAGTAAACATTATTACCGCTATTTACTGAGTGAATCGAAACTAAAAATAATGATGACGTAACTTTATAATGATTACAAAGCTATTTAATCTCGGAGTAGAATCGAGCGGAACACGGTGGCTTTATCTGTAAAGTCGGCGATTGTTTTGAAGGAATCAATAGGTAAATATTTGAACGCCTTATCTCGAGATATGCGGCTTTCTGTGATGGCGTCGTTAAATTGTAAAACTGATCGTGGGAAGAGTGCGGGTGGTATAGGATGTATATACAACTTAATAAACAATAAACGGTACGTTATCTGGAGATGAAATTGTTAACGATTTGTTATTTTTGATATATTAGATCATCCGTCTAATTGTCGGCATTTTTGAGTACATCATATCATAGTCAACATATTTAAGTCCTACTACTAATAAGTCTGGGAATATTACAAGACTGTAAATGACTTACTATTCAAATCAAACCAAATCAAAATGAACTTTATTCAAGTAGGCTTTTACAAGCACACAATCGACATTTTACTATTATGTATTTGAAGCTACCACCGGTTCGGAAAGAAGATTCCACCGAGAAGAACCGGCATGAAATTCATTAGTTACTCTTTTAACATTTAAAAAATACAAAGTCAAGTTAGTTAAATATAATTATTTAAATTAATATATCCTGCTTGGAAGTGAACAGGTAATGCATTAAGATCTCTTTTTAATAAGAAACCTCTGCAGTCAATTCCACCACGCTGCTCTTGGTGGATACACATGTTGAAAATTTTTATCCAAGTCATGTAGGTTTGCTCACTATAAAAATTAAATTGGGTACATTTAATTTTAGTGATGCTTGGATGACGTTGGACCTGTAATCATCGGTTAAGATCTCCTCATTCTATTTATATAAATAAGGGATAATAATATTGACACGTTGGCCCCATCTCATATCCGAGAAACAATGTTAAGAGCCGGTGCCGCTGCGGAAAAAGCTGAAGCCAAAAAAATAACTAAATATTCGTGTATTATGTCTAATTACTTTTTTGTTCCATTTGCTGTCGAAACGCTTGGCCCTTGGAGTAGTGGTGCAAAAAGCTTCATCAAAAGTATAACACCTCGCCTCATTGCCTCCACTGGTGACAGGAGGGCTGGTTCGTTTTTTGCCCAGAGGATCGGAATTGCGATTCAACGGGGAAATGCTGCTAGCATTCTTGCCACCATTCCACGCGGTCAAGATTTATACAGTAACAAGTTTTAGTTCATATTTGTATATATATATTTAAGCATTTAATGTTGTTAATTCTTATGTTAATAAAATTTAATGTCAATAAAATATTAAAACATATATAAAAAGGACTTAAGAGGTATTCGCAAAACGTCTGTGAATAATGATAACAATAAAGTAATTAATGATATGTAATTAATTATATACCCAAAACGATAAATTTCCATTTATTGAAAGTAAGGCTGTCAATATACGATGTATAGAATTCTGAGAGCTGATATATAGAGCACTGTTAGAAATTGTGATAATTCTTGTTACCATAAATAGCCGGATTAGAAACAAAAAATAATTTCCTTTGTGTCTGTAATTACCAATAACTAATTCGAATTTTAATTTAAATACAATATTACAAATATTTTGCTGTATAACAAACGACATGAGTTATGATATCTCGACTTTAAAAAATAATTAGTTTGATCAATAAGACAAATTTTAGTGTTTTGAATCCGCTCGATGAAGTTAATAATATTCTTTGTTTCAACCTTTGAATTTATCTATTATATTATCTTCGATCTAATAATTCCCAATGTATATCATATTTAAAACAAAAACAATCTGTCATACACTTCAAAATTTTACTTATATCAGAAATATTTTTAGTAAAAAGCAGATTAAATCACCGACAGCTTATGATAACATTAAATGTTTTAGGCAGATTTCGACACTAGATAACGAACAATAGCTAGGCAGTAAATTGCGGTTGCAACTTACATAAGAAAACTGTTTCTAAATCAAAAATCGAAACATACTTTATTCAAGTAGGCTTTTACAAGCACTTTTGAATCGTCATTTAACAATTAAGTGAAGCTACCCGTTCGGAAAGTAGATTCTACCGAGAAGAACCGGCATGAAACTCGGTAGTTATTTTTTTTTTCAACATTTAAAACATACAGTCATGTTAGTTAAATACAATTATATATGTATGTATATATAACTACTTATGCTCATGGCCTGGATATAAATGCCACGTAAGATTAATAAAGGTTTGGAAGTATGCAAAGGTAAGGACAGAAAATCGTTAAATTCGAAACTATGTATCAGATTCCTTGAGTGAACCTATGTTGACACCTCAACTTATCCGCTGTAATATAATATTGCCTAGTTGGCTAGACTGCCTAGCTACAGTTGAGAATAGAAACAAAAACAATATATTTTTTCTTTTTTTTTTTCTAAAATCATTGATCTATGGAATATTGTGACGCGAACATGAAAGTTATTTTAGCTTTAAACTTTTGTCATATAAAAAAAATTCAAAAAAGTTACGAAACCTACTTTTCCCTGGAGAGTTATCCTCAGCGTGATCCGTCTTAGTACGAGATAACCGGCTGACTTGTTGTGTCACGGGTTACGTTTCTCTCAGGAATTATACTAAGGTATTACTTTAAATATTAAAAACGAATAAACATTTTTTTATCGATAACAGGAAGATAAATAAGGATAACACGCCACCAGGTGGTCAGTGCAACCAAAGCATTGAAAGCGGGATAAAGGGTATTTTTCACTGTGGGATACTATAACAATTGAATACATATTTCAAAATAGAAAAACTGTTATTCAGAAGTCCTCTCTCTTGTGGGAAAGAAGTCGTTAATCTAGGAGTTACCTAAAAGTTGCCAAAGTCTTCATTAACGAACATTAACGGTCGAACATTTTTCAGCGAACACAATATAGAAATTTTGTTTTGGTTGTTAATATGTTTATGTTATAGTTTGGTTGTTTATAATATGATCCATCCCAATTAGGTCTAGGCCACAAGAACTAAGTCATCAAGTATTTAGAGCAATCTTTTTTTTTATGGAATAGGTTGGCGGACGAGCGTAAGGGCCACCTGATGGTAAGTGGTCACCATCACTCATAGACAATGACGCTGTAACAAATATTAACTATTCCATACTTCAATGCGACAGCAACCCTGGGAACTAAGATGTGCCTTGTGCCTGTAGTTACACTGTCTTAATCACCCTTCAAACCGAACACAACAATACTGCGTACTGTTGTTTAGCGGTAGAATATCTGATGGGTGAGTGGTACCTACCCAGGCGGGCTTGTACAAAGCCCTACCACCAAGTAAAATTCAAATTAAATAGCTTTGTCTCCAGATGAACTCTACAAATCTATGCGATGGTGACTGCAATAGCTGAAGACTGTTGGAAGGGCGGAAACACTCGTCCGTAGGTAATATAACAATCTACATTTCGATTTTGAGTTTTCATCGAGTTCATTATTTTTACTCTATAATACTTGTATCTGAATTGATACAAAAAAGAAGGGATACCTCCCTTTCCTCTACATATATAAGATAAATAAAATAAATACATGACTACTGGATTAAAGTCACGGAATATATATTTATATTTATGTAAACTATATTCCTTTTTTGAAGTGTAAGTGAAGTGTTATAGATAAATAGATCCCACTGGAATTAAATATGGGTATTGTAATTTAATTTGAATAATAAGCGCGCTGAAAGAAATTAATCGTTTGGTTTAACAGTAAATTTAAATGAATGACGAATACTAATGAAGACATTAAAACAATCAGATTTATTTATATATAATACAGAAATAATCGTTCGATATCAAAGTCTTATTTTTTATCTTATGACGTAATTCAAAAAAATTGCCATTATCACAGCCCGGCGCAACCATTGAAATCAGTGAGGGGTTTTAAACCTAAAATTATAAAAATATTATAAGTAAATATTTGTTATATCTTTAATATTATTTTTTGTTGAGAGTTAATGTATTTTAACCATATTTTAATCCGTACTAGCGACCCGCTTCGGCTTCGCACGCGTGCAATACTGATACTAAATATATTACAGAATTAGTTTATTTACGACATCACATTAGAAAATTCTAAAATCGTCAGTATTTCTTTACTATATTGTCAATGAATTATATACAAAAACCTTACACTTGTATCACTCTATCTATTAAATAAAACGATCTAAGCATACATAGGGACAGACAGCAGTAAGCGACTTCGTTTTATACTATGTATTACGTAGTATGTAATCATAATGATTTCATTTTTAATTGAAACATTTATATGATCGAATTGTTTTGTTTATTTCGGGGCAGCGATCATTCGCCAAGTGTAGTTTGTACGTGCGATAAGGAACTCCATTCCAAAAATACAAATGTAACGATTATAATTGTATTCAAACAAACCAGGTCGGCTAACAAGGTTGACAGAAAATATAAAAAAAATAATTTAAAAAATGCGATAAAGAAAAAGTCAACAACGATATCAGACCGAGAGCGTTACGCGTTACTCAAAAAACCCACTGAACATGTTACCTCCATTATTAATCAAACGGCACGTCACAACACTATGATATGCTTATTCAATAATGACTAATAACCCTTTTAATTCAAAACACATTCGATTTACGACCCTAATTCAAACTAGCACAGCTAAAACTCTATCAACACGTTATAGTGTACTTACGACCTTCTTTTGATTGTTACGTTTTCATCGCTGCTAATAAAATATGAACTGTATTTTAATCAATTAAAGGCTATATTATATTAATCGTGCACATTTAAAATTACTTTTTCGTTCAACAAAATTTAACTCTATGCATGGAGGTTTAGAGTTGAAATTGCGTTGTTCGTAATGTTTTTAATAGCATGTAAAATGATAGGGCATTGTTTGGTGTATAGAGACATCGTCTGTCAGGGCGGTTGTCCAGTTGCGATAAGGTTGCGTTTCGTTAATGCTTTCTCGTTTTTTTTCCTAAGATAATGCGAGTGGGTGGAAGTTAATGGCATTGGAATCAAATATTATGATATTTTTGTTCGATTAAGCTGGCTCATAACACGCGGGCATCGAACTTCTATTAATAATATATTAAATCATAAAAAATAACAAAGCGTTGTACAAGCAATATGCCAGCTTGTTAATTTAGATATCTAGGAACGTCGTATTTTTTATTTTTAACAAGGTTAGGTAAGGTAACCGGTGGTATCTTTACTTAATTGTAAAATGACGATACAAAAGCGCTTGTAAAAGCCTACTTCAATAAAGTTTGTTTTGATTTTGGTTTTTTATTTAGGAAACTCAGTAAATACTCGGATAATTATTAAGAGTGCCCAAAATATTCACTTGGATAATAATTACATGATACATATTAACAGTTCTAAGTAATACATTGACAGGAATACTCTTTCACTTAGTACTTGAGCCACGATTAAAAATTACAACGAATAGCCTATCACCTAACATATGTATATATTACATCGCAAATAACACTGCTCTCTGACTTTTAAGGATATATAGCAATTACTTAACGGAATAAACTCAGTCATTCTTCACTGATCCGACTCGGGATGCTTATTCACAACCTCGGGACTTGACGTCTTATCACCAGCATCGTCATCACCATTCGAATACAACTTAATTACTTAGACTTTACATCCTATAAAGCATCCCAAACTTTTATGTAGTTAGTTCGTACATCGTACAATACAAAGTAAATAAAAAAAACGAATCAGAGTAATTAAAAGTCAAGTAGAGGTTCTATTTATAAATAATCTAATTTCTAGTAATATAATCTACATTTCCCACACTATGGAATAATTAAGAAACCAAAATGGAAGCCTTATTCATTAAAAGAGCGCTAGAATGTAACAGCATGATCTACCATCTCTTTCTAACACTCGCAAAAACATCACAATTTAGTATTTGCTGTAGGTATTACTTATTGCATTCAAACAAAAAAAAAAACAATAATTGTAACCCTTCGCCACTGCCCCTATCATGATCATTGGCTCATAACGAGTGCTTCCGTTGGTGTGCGAATGAGACGACAGTATACGTTCATTTGAGACTAGACAGAGATAGATTACAGCACTCAACAACTTAATTGAATACGGAGTGGTTAGGGGAATGTATTGTCGATAGATTTTTATCGATTAAGGGGATTACGAGTACTTCGAACCCTAAGCTTTGACTTCACTATCTTTAAGTCGAACAATCAATTTAAATAAAATAATTTATTACGCTTTTATATACTTACATATTAAGGTAGTTAAAGCTGAGTTGTTTTATTACTCTTCAGGGCAAGATCGATTAAACGATAAGGATTTTATTTTTATAACAAGAACCAGTACAAACATCAAGTTATAACGAAACTAAAACACTTTCTAACCTCAATAATTACTATATACATAATCTAATACATACATTGCTGAATGGTGTTAGTCAAAATTGTTGCAAATAACGAAACGACTTAACAATCTCTATATGATTTACTGAGTCAACAAATTATCGACACAACTAATCATTTCACATCACTACCATCATCTGTTACCACGTTATCTGTCTCGTCTGAAGCATTAACACGTCCAACCTCATTAAAATACCCTCTATTATAAACTGTCACAGCCACGCAACCTTAAACTCTATCGCTTTGATATAAGAACTCCTTGCTAATAGTGTTTTAAGCAACCGTCATCAAGACGTCATTACCAAACGATGGAATTAGAACCTTATTGGTTTGTAACAAGGTTTTTTTTAGTATTTCTGTGTCGTTATCTTGTCTGCAGTTCGTGTGGTAATGTCCATAGCTCAGGTCTCAGCATTGGTTTTGTAGATTGGAATCATCTCATTTCTGTCATTGTTGGGAAAATTGGAAGACTTGTTGGATGGCACAATTAAATCTATGGTTAAATTTACTTCGTTTTTCTTTTATCTTCTCTATTCTCTATTCTATCTATTCTGAGTGGATAAAATATTGAAAAGTGATCATACTGGCGTAGTGTATTCGCCCTCGTTTGAGAAGTTGGTCATCAGGTATTAGGCAAAAACAGTATGCCTATATATCTTTCCTTGGAATTCAAACTTGCGTCATTAGAATTCATCAAATTCTGTTTAGTGGTTTGGACGTGAAAGATCAATATACAATCATACAGATGTAGTTACTTTCGAATTACATTAGTACAGGTAAAGCTTGGGGTTAGTATTTCTTGACTTTCAGGCAGAATACAAATTATTTAATTCTATTCGATTGACATGACTTTCTATTTGAAACTTTGGAAGAAAACACTTGGAAGAACACACACAACAGTACGCAGTATTGTTGTGTTCCAGTTTAAAGGGTGAGTGAGCCAGTGTAACTACAGGCACAAGGGATATAGCATCTCAGTTCCCAAGGTTGGTGGTGCGATGGTATAAGGAATAGTTAATATTTCTTACAGCGTCATTGTCTATGGTGATGGTGACCGCTTACCATCAGGTGGCCCATATGCTCATCCGCCAATCAATTCATAGAATTGTTGTATCCGTATCGTTTATATATTCCAATATGCAGACCTAGTGTATCTATAGGCACAAAGATATACCATCAGCTCCCATAGTTTTGTGTTGCATTAGAAACGTAGAAAATGGTTAATGTTTCCTACAGCGCCAATATTTATGAGCATCGTTGTCCACAGGCCCATTTTCCGTCCACCTACCGATATCTTATGTATTATAGATGGATAACGGGACGATAGCTACACATAAAAATATTACAATATTATAAACGGTATTATTTTTAAGAGCTCCAACCGTATGTGCAGAAAAATAAAGAGTATTCTCGATTGTAATTTATTTAATTGTTACAATTTAATAAAAAAATCATTTAAGAGACTGGAAGAAAGTTACTTGCCGATTATAGAAAACTAATTAATTTGACATTAAAAAAATTATGTAAATGAGGTTTCATTGGTTTATAATGAAATTGAATCAAAACATAGCCTGTAAGGAATAAACGCGAGTTTGTAAGCGATCCACTACATAGGTATTAAATATAGTTACTGATTTTTGTATGATTATTTTTGTTCCCTATTCATATATCACAATGCTAACTGAACTGAGGACCGTGAGGTACTTACTGGTTGTTGTACCTTAAATTAATATTTTACAAAAGTACTCTACATTCATATTTATATTTTTGACACCCAAAAACGCGAGCAAAACTGCGGAAGACTACTAGTTTGATAATAAATGATTACTCACACAGTTACTGATTTCATATGATAGAGGCATTATATAAGAAGAAACTCCAAATTCGCCGCAGAAGAGCGTAAAGTTGTCAGGATACGATACGCAACATTGACTATAATTATTATACTACTCATAGGACATACGTATCAAAATGGCGTATTGAAACGTTTAAGTAAACTGATAAGTAATAAAGGCTGTGTACTTGCTATATTACATAATAGCTACTCGCCGATATCTAATACTAGTTTGTTTACGGGCGGAAAAAGACAAAGCATTACGTAACGGTATAAAACTTAAGTAAAATTTAACTCTAACAATTCGCATTAATTCGACTTTTCAATAGATACAATAATTTTATTTTCGATACAAGATTTTATAGATGATAAAAAAGCATGGAGTTAATACCTGTTGACTTCCAAACACAGTCCAAGATATATTCATTTAAATAATTGTACCTGTATTTAACTAACTTGACTTTGTATTTTTTAAATCTTGAAAAAGGGTCTCGGAATCTACTTTCCGAACCGGTGGTAGCTTCAGTTAATTGTAAAATGACAATTCAAAAGTTCTTGTAAAAGCCTACTTGAATTTATTTTATTTTGATTTTATTTATCATTAACAATCAAAATTATTTTAGGTAATCTCAACATGAAACGTACAATCGAAACGATAAACAGCTTTCTTAATTTGAAATATCTTTTCTTTCAGTAGCTATTTCAATTTGTTCGTAAAAATCAAGCAAACGTTGCTACAAATAATCAAAGGTAAGGAAAATTAATCCTCAGTAGCAAGCTATGTTACAGCTGGTACCTCAGTAGCACTCCGACCGAGTTCGATGGTCATCTCGCAGGAACTTTGCGCTGAGACAATATCGTAACCAACGAGGTTAACCCGAGGTGCGATTATTGCTTGTTGAATATTTAAATAAAGGAATTATTATTAATATCTCCTGCGCAGTTTGTATCCTTTGAGTAACTGAACAGTTATCTGAATCTCAACTAATTCTCAATCATGTACACCTTTTCAAATTTAAATTATCAATATCAATGTAATAAGTCCTCCAATATGTTTCATACAAATCTTTTTTTTTCTCGCTGGAAAAACGCATTACACGCTTCCTCTTTCTGATGAAAAGTGGGGAGGGGGGTGAACTCCCCAGAGCCCTGGACGCCAAGTGCGCCCAAGCACACCGGGTTTACCCACTAAAAAACCAGCGGTACCCTCTCCGTCTCGGACGCCGCGCGATCGCTTACGCATGCTACCGTGACGATGTTTCATACAAATCTGAGTTAGCCAGTTGTGATTACATTTTAAAGGTTACCTAAGTACATTTTAGTAACGAAATATGAACAATACTCATTAATTATTAAAAATATACAATACCTAAAAGTAAGATAACTAAATTTTTGCAGGTATAAATATTTCTTACTGAAGTGGCGATAGATTTTTGACTGTATCTCACTTATAGGGTCATCTTTTATATGCACGGTTCACGGTATCATATAAAATATATATATCATTATCAAGTGTATAGGCCATCAATGATATTTACGATATTATGTCTTACTCTTGCACATCTTAATTATTAACTAGGGAACTATTGGACAGTTCCGGTATCCGTGAGTCCTCAAATGACTTTGGATCTACCTATTGAAGTAAGGAAATGAATTTCACTACTGAATTTTCATGGTGAAGGTAGTGAAGGAAAGCATCGTGAGGAAACCTGCATATGGCTGATTTCAATGAAATTTTGCCAACCTGCTTTAGAGCAGTTCGGTGAAACTAGCTCCAAATCTTCTCCTCAAAGGACTTTTTCTTACACCTTAGCCCATGTGGGATATGTATAGAATATTACTCTTTCTTTTTTACCCTTATTTAGGGTATTTTTGGGAGAAGTTACAAGTCTAAATACTATCGAAAGCTACCTTAACTGAACAGATGTTTTTAAAAATGTATATAAAATCAGTTGGTCCTAAGACTCGCAAAGAGATTCATTAATCTCATTGGAATATAACACAATTGCGCGCAATTATTTTATTTATATTTATAATTGCCGCAGAGGCTGAATTCAGTTATGTGAATACTTATGTTACTCGTAACGGTAACCATAAAAGCAGTATCTTTCCACGTCATTAGTTCATAACGAAATCAATAATTGCAATCAAAAATAACTTCGATTTAAATATCCCATGGTCAACAGTTCTATATAATTATATTATGCACTATAAACAAGAGCTGAGATGGCCCAGAGGTTAGAACGCGTGCATCTTAATCGATGATTGCGGGTTCAAACCCAGGCAATCACCACCACCACAATCATACATATGTGCTTAGTTTGTGAAGTAAAACATCGTAAGGAAACCTGCATATGTCTAATTTCATCGAAATTCTGCCACATGTGCATTCCAACAACCCGCATTGGAATAGCGTGAGCAATGGAAGAGGAGGCCTCATCCCAGCAGTGGGAAATTTACAGGCTGTTACTTTACTTTTTATACTTTTACTATAAACAATAACATCTTTATTTATAACATAACCTACCTATATGTTTTACTTTACCATCACCTACAGAGTTCTGCTTTCACGAATCCAATTTAATATCAGATATTTTCAACATATGATACGTAAATCAAGTTCAAATTTCAATTCAAACCTATAGCCAATAGGTATACTGTTTAGTAATAAACATAACTCAATAATGAATCTATTGACTGCATGTCATAGATATTTGGCGATACGGCTTTTTTCAATTTTGAGAAGTAAGTACCTAAGCACCTACTCATCGTACATCCTACTGACAAACAACGCTCAATGACGCTGTGTTTGAAGGGTTAATGAATGTGTGAGACTTCAGAAAGAGGAAAAATAACACCTCAGTTTCCGAGGTGTTGTGAGGAATGGTTATCATTTATTATATAAATATGCATCACGCTTTCCAAAAAATAAACAGTGTAACTCTATAATTATAAATACTATTCTTTTCAGAAATAGGTAGGTACCTAGTTATATCTATCTATATATCTGCATATAATCACTACATTGGCATGCACTTACCAATTATTATTTTTCTGTGTATTTAAAATAATTTGAAACATAACAATACTTAACCAAAAGGATAACATCCATAGGAAACAATGAAACGGTTTTTGTGACTAGCCTTACAATAAAAACAATCTCGCGTGAAATAATTTCAAAGAAGATTGTAAAGAAATACAAATATATAGAAACTGCAACACTAACAATAAAGGAGAAAAAGGTAGCTGTTCACACCTTGAAATCGATTCACGTCACAAGAATAAATTGAAGCATTTCGCGTAAACGGACGCCCGGAGCATTCAACACGATACGAAGTAAATAAAAAAAGCACTATAACTTGCATCCAGCCTCCCAGATTTGCAACTATTATCTCGCTCGGACCAATACAAAATGGAGAATTAAAACCGAAGATCCGATTGGTCGAAGCGATCCCTACATATACGCCCCACTTGTAAACCACGCCCTCGCACAAGTTTTCAGAACACCGCTCTACCTGTTCGCGAGCGAAGAGCTCAGTCGTACCGCCGGCGCCCGAGGAATGTCTTAACGAGCCCTTGCACCGTGACGTTGGACGAGTCTTTCCATAAAATCACGTTTCTTATCCGCTTATCGTGTCGCATCACTGACGAGATAATTCCGTCCCTGTCGATCGCAACGCTACCGATATTGTGAGATAGAGACGGAAGATCCGAATTTTAGGTGCGGTTGAGAAAAATTGTTTCGTTATACGTGAACGCGTTCAGTGTTCGTCGGTTCACCTGACGTGCGGACGATCGATACGACACGAGTACGGCGCAGCACTAGCCCGTTTAAAATTTGATCGCGAATTCCGAAACGGAGACGACCGCGCTTCACGCTCTCGCGTAGTGATGTGTGTTATGTAAAATCATTATCGATAGACACGGTGCGTGACAAACATGATGACTATGGACGTCGGGATGTACAACAATCAGCAGAGTGGGTACAACGCGGAGTACTATCAGCAGGGAGCGGCGTATCAGCCACCGTACGAGGGATACCACGAGGGGTACTATGAGCCAACGCCTTACTACGAGCCCATCATCCACGGGCAAGCGACACACGAGCCAGCTCCAGTGATTAGCACGGACACAGGACTCTGTTACACAAACTTGGACTATGGCGAATTGCAGCAAAACTACCCAATACACACGCTACCACCACACCCTGAAGCGTTCAAGCACAGGGAAGAGTTGCCCAGACCGGAAGAAATACACATGCACGAGCACAAACTGGACAATCACTACTTGGAGACCAAGTACAACATGCACTTTGTCGACGACTCCAGCATGCAATACAACCACGCCGGCTCTCCGCTGCCGTGCGGAGAGTTCGACCCCTACTCCCCGAAGGAGGAGTTCGTAGGGTTACGAGACGGATTCCCTCGGGACGGAGAGATGCAAAACCATCACGTTGGTCACCAACCTCATCCATCACACTCCGCCGTGCCAACGTATAAGTGGATGCAAGTCAAGAGAAATGTACCCAAACCTGCCGGTGAGTTAGTCTTGAACTATTTTGTGATTAACTAAGTACATATAACAGTAATTTAACTTCTATAAGGAATTACATTCGATTATTTATAGGTTTTTATATTATACATAAATACTATTATATACGTAGTCGTTTAAAATTATATAACTATATTTATACAAGATACAACTTCAAATAACTAATGTATTTTATCTTTATTCGTACAGTGGCATTTACGGATATATAAAAATTAATAATACAATTATATTTGTGTAAACGTAAGCCTGATAACAGAAAAATGCAGATAAAATAAACAAAATAACTCTTTTTAGGACAATTCGATATAAGTATTTTTACATAGGTAAAGTAAAAAGTATCACGGATTTTAAAATAAATAAATACATTTTTCTTCAAAAAAAATTAATATGCTTTACATGTATATACGTTAGGTATATACCAAATCTGCCATTAGCGTTCGCAATAGTATTGTTAAACTAATTTTCCTTTAATGTATCTTAATTATCTAGGATGATTATGACGTACCGTATTCCGGAAATATCGATCATTCCTCGATAAATAATTTTAATTACATACTATTATTTTCATGACCTAAAATGGACATAAGGTTTTTTTTACAAACCGTACAAATCATTCTAATCTATAACATAAACTTAGCACTGTTCCAGTAAAGTTTCCACTTATAACTAATAACACAGAGAGAGAAAGAGAAATTAATTATTATATAATAATAAAAAAACTATGAAAGAAATTTAAAAATAAAAGATCTTAAAAGAGATCTTATGATTCTAACAAAATTTCCTAAAACTTACAACTGATTCTGTACAAATATCAATGCTTGAAAAATCAGTGTTATATTCATTACAAACTCTATATATAAAACAATTTCGCGCATAGGTAACAACTTTAATAAGGGAAGTTAATTTAATTAGAATAATAATAGAGTATATAATATTATTAATTTAATGATTACCTTTTCGTTGTATACACATTAAAATTGAATTTAATGATACGTTCAAATTTGCGGTAACTTAGTTTACGCTATCCCGTAGGTGTCACCCTTCCATTATTCATATCAAAAGTACACTATATATGGAACCACCATATGCAAATATAATAATAAGCCTCTTCTTTTAGGAAGAAATCTTGAAGCTTCCACTACTCAAGCCCAATAAATTAATTTGGTGCACATGATAAATTTGTATAAAAGCTCAATATAGGTGTGATGAATACTCAATGGTGGGCTTTGCGATTTAAACCCGTATTTTCCAGTTGTTTAAACCATATGTCGCGAGTTTAATTTAGATTAAGCATTTTTGAGTTTTCTTATGCTTAATTTGTCTATGTAACAAATATAGTCTTCAGCAGTGAACACAAACAAGACAACTCCAAAACCCTTCTTTGTAAGAGTATGGTAGATTGAAATTCAACCCAGAATGGGCTCAAGGAGAATAAGAAATAATAATCTCAGGAATGAGATATATACGAGACGTTTTTCAAGTTTTTTAAAGAACACGATCACGTATCCTGTGATAAAATCCACGTGTTCACGGAAACATTAAGATTAGATTAAAAATATAATTAATAAACTAAAAAAAAAACTTTAACATTGCTATTAGAAAAAAAAATCGCCTGTCAATATCTTTAATTTAAAGCGGATGAAAATAACAAAACACAGCTACAGTCTACATGATAATACACTAAACTTCATCGAAATTCAGTGCCATATAAAGTTCCCTTATTTATGAATGTACTTAGATAGAAACGTTTATAATTATTTAATAATTCTACTTCAATTACGTTATAACTTCATATAATATTCACGCCTTTATTTCATAAAAAACCAGAGTCTTCCCGAAACAACCCAAGAACTCCTCAATAAATGACGTCACCAAAGAAACAATAATTGATAAATATTAAATCATTTAAAAATAAACGTGTTAATTAAGTAGCTATTTGTATTTAAATTTTATTTAAATGCTAACCCAATTAGGCTGTAAATTTTCCTAATATGTCAGAAAGTGTTTGATTATTATCAATTGACGTGTGTGTTAAATCAATTTATAAATTCAAGGCAAAACTGATACAGCCGTCTGTGTGTAGGTCAAACAATTAATATTGAATAGGTAATTAATCTTGTCATTTAATTGTAACGTAAAATATTATAATATAATCCATAATATTAACATGTCGTTTATTTAGAACCAGCTATACATATGCCTCGTTGATTTGATGGTTAGGTTATACGGCTGCGAAATCTGAGGTTCGAGGTTTGAATCCCTGATCCATTTAAACAGTACTGAAACTGAACTACATTAGATTGCCATTGTTATATATTCCACGGATTAACTTCAAAAACTCATACGCAAACACTTAATTTCCATGTAATATATATATGTCAATCCGTTTGCTATAAAGACATTATTAATAAATATACTTGAAAAAAAAGTTTTAATATAATTACAAGTCGAATATATATGAAACTAAATTTTCTTAATCTCAACTGAATTCGACGGAAGGTATACAGGAATTGACTCATCTACAGACATATTTATGTATATAAAAATTATATACACTTACATAAAAAATAATAAATCTGTAAAGAAAGAGCTAAATAATATGTATAAAATAATATTTAATGAAAATTTGAAATTAGAAGGCATCGAATAATTCTTCACGCATCTTTTCTCTGACACAAAGGTTTTGCTGCTTTTCTTATAACTCGTGATATGAAATGAAATTTGAAATTTGAGCGAAATAAAGACAATTGATAAAATTTTAACGAATCAATCAAAATCAAAATAAACTTTATTCAAGTGGGCTTTTTCAAGTACTTTTGAATCGTCTAAATATGTGCCTAGAAGAACATATTTTTCCAAATCGTTTCATAAATGACGGACAAATTTTTAAACGCCTTTGAAAAGAGAAGGAAAATTCACACACCTTTTTTTATAAAAAAAAATATTGATTTATCATTAATTATTTATAATAATTAATATTTTATATAATGTTAATGAGAATGAAAAAAAAAAAAACAAAAAATAGGGTCAATTAAAGTTATCCGTTGCTATGAAAAAAACCCTTAAAAAAAGAAACGTTTTACTTTTTAATTTTAAATTCCATTACAAATATTCTTTCAAACCTGAATAGTCAGATCACATAGCTATAAAATTCAAACTGTTACAACAACTAGAAGTATCTGTTACGAACATATCAAAACATTAACACGTAATAAAACTGTCTTTGATTAATGTCTATTATATTTGACAGTACACCATAAGGCCATGTATCAATGGGTTAGCAGGTCTATGTTGGAATAATAATTTTTAACCTAAATATTGTTATTCTTATTAACATAAGAATTAATAACATTAAATGCTTAAATATATGCAAATATGCACTAAAACTAGTTACTGTATAAGTCTTGACCGGAATGGTGGCAAGAATGCTAGCAGCATTTCCCTGTTGAATCGCAATTACGATCCTCTGGGCAAAAAACGAACCAGCCCTCCTGTCACCAGTGGAGACAATGAGGCGAGGTGCTATACTTTTGATGAAGATTTTTGCATCACTACTCCAAGGACCAAGCGTTTCGACAGCAAATCGAACAAAAAAGTAATTTGATATAAGATACGAATATTTATCTATCTTTTTAAAATTATAAAATTAATAAATTATTATTATTACGTAAATTATTTATATAATACAATTCTTTTAATATTTATGATAATACATTGATTGATAATTAATCAGAGGTACTTGCCCTGATTTGAACTGGCGACCTTTATTTCAAATCCACGTGTTCAGTGTATCAGCTCGGAGTTAATGAAAAAACGATATAACAGGTTATAAGATGTTGCTGGTGCTAATTTAGGAGATGACGTCAACTCATTGAAATAAAAACACTTAATTGGTCAAGAGCACCACGTATAATTAAAACGTTAAAGCTCAAATAGAAATACGAAATTATAGTGATTATTAATAAAGTAATTGTCTGGTTTACAAAGTAATAATTATAAATGTCGCAGCCAACTGGTTAATTGAGCCATTAACTGAAACGCCTAGCCAGTTTACTAAGCAGTGTTCATACGGCATCATGAATTATTATTTATGATACTAAAATTTAATTCAACAATAATTAATGAATTGAAATTTTTCTTGACTCAAAAGGAAAGTATACCTCAAATATTAACACAACTGTTTCATAAATAAGGGAGTTCTAAAATAAATATTTTTAAAAACAATATATTATATCATAATTAACAAAATCAAACGTTTAACACAATTTATCGATTAAGCCTTAAACGTTTAAGAACATATTATTAATTAATAACTATTTTTAAAGTCATCAGTATTAAAGGATAGTATAAAATTACTTGGTAGGCCTTGTGCAAGCCCACCTAGGTAGGTATCGCTATAAGCTCACACTCATCGTATATTCTTTCGCCAAGTAGCAGTAGTAGAATACTATGAATTGTTAGATTAAGAATATAACATCTTTCAGTTTGATGTCCCTTTGCCTTGTCCCTTTTTCTGCGGTTTTCTCAAGATCATCTTTAATATCATGTGCTACTTATACCTTTATATGTAGTACTTTATACCATTGAACTATCAAACACATCTATGTATATAAGTATATAGGTATACCTGTTAAAATATTAAAAAAAATCAATAATCTGAAGTTAGTTGTCAATAGACGAATTATTCAATAGAGATGATAATATAATGGGTCACGTGATCAAGAAATGACGAATAGATCATAAGGTTGACGATTAGTTATTCTTAATCCAGCCCACGTTTGTTTCTTAAGATACTTCGACAGGTTTTAGTACAACGTACCAAAGATAAGTGACCAGTTTGAATAAAAATATTTATATGACATCGATTCTCCAAAATATGTATATCAGAGTAATAATAACAACTATACAACTACTAACCTATATTTTTACGAGTAATTTACCTTTATGTAACTACTGGACTGATTTAAATGAAACTTACACTGTTTCTTAATTTCAAGTTTTCCTGGCTTAGATTGAAAACAATTATCTCGATATAATGTTTAGTTTTCGTGAGAGAAAGAGAAAAATTGGTGTACAAACATACACTCACGAAGTTAAGTAAAGGTACTTAGACGTCTAAGTGGATACATAAATATACTTATATTCTAACAATGTTACATAAATACACATTTTCAACCGACTTCAAAAAGGAGGAGGTTATCAATTCGTCTGTATTTTACATATACATTTTATCAATACGACATGAATTGATAAAAACCTTTTTGAAGTCAGTTAAATAGGAAAATGAGCCTCGTGTATAAAATATAGACTTATAACGTACAGTTCCAATGCGCCACAAAATTTTAATTTTGTATACTATGCCTGGAATTATTACATTAATTGACTTAACCTTCTTTAGACTCTCAAATAATAATTGATAAGTGCGCCTAGAAGTCGTAAAGTGCAATGAGAAACTAGTATGACTAAATGTCAACTCATACCAAGCACAGAATAACTTATTACATTTATTAAAAAATATATTATTATGAAATGAAAAAAGGCATGAAATTTCTTGATTGTAAAAACATTACGTCACATACTTTGCAGGACACAAAATATATAACTGCATACCATACAAAATTTTAAAAGAGATTTTTAAGTCATAATTTTTTTTATTATTCTCACACAATCAAGTAAATATCACCATATCATATAAATCCATAGAACCAAATGTTGTCTGGAAATTAAAACATGTACTTTAATTATATGTTAATACAGATTATAAAAGATATAATAATAGAGTATCTCTATCTCGTTCTAGAGTTAGAGAGTGACAGAGATATGAGAAAAATAAAATAAATTGTAATAACATACTTTTTGCAATTGTAATAAAAATGACGTATCTGAAATCATTGCATAGTGTAAAACAAAGTCGGTTACAGCTGTCTTACTCTATGTACGCTTAGATCTTTAAAATTACGCAACGGATTTTTATGCGGTTTTTTTAATAGATAGAGTGACTCGGGAGGAAGGTTTTTGTATATAATACACGGACAATATAGTAGGGAAACAATGATAAATTTAGAAGTTTTTAATTTGATGGCGTAAATAAACAAATTCTGTATGATATTTAGTATCAGTATTGCACCCGTGCGAAAGCGGGGCGGGTAGTTAGTAATGAATAAATTAGTGATATAACAAATTTCACTAGATGTTATCTCTGGTATGAGAACTTTCAAACTTGAAGGCATTTTCGCTCGTGCGTGTAACCGCAACCTTTGACATTATGTCGTAAAAAAAATCATACACTCTCTCTTTGAAACAGAAATACGAGTAAATGTAAAACTATATTATCGAAACGAAATATACATTTTAAAAGTAGAATACATTCGATAAAATTTAAAACGAAAAGAATGTATTCTACATTCTAAACCAAAAATAAAAAAAATCAAAATACTGTTTATTGAACACCAGTAAACACATAGTTTTGACCAAGTGGCTGCCTTATCGCTAAAACAGCGATTTCTTTCAGGCAACCTTAAGGTAGAGGAGAGAAACAGATAAAGGAAGAGGTAGGGGTGTACAAAGAGGTATAAACATAATATATAAATACCTAACAGTGAAACAATAATATATTTAAAATAATATAATATTCATTAACCGATATCAAACATGCAAAAAAACATACATGCAAACATATATATGTATCTAATTTGATATAAATTATGTATAAAATCAAATTAAATTTTCTCGAAAATATACAACATTATAGTGTGTGCACATTATTATGTGTGTGTGCATTCGAATATTCTCATTAAAAACAATTAAAAAAAAAACAAATATCTAATATTTAAATAAATAAAATAAAGTAGTAATACCTACTTAGAGAGCACGATGATCCTCTATCAGATCTCTCTCTGGTTACGTTTTCATCCTAATGTATGACATTATAAGAGGGAGAGAACTTATTTGTTTCACTCACATTTCCCTATAACATATTTGAGACGTTTGCAGCTTCTCTGCATGGACAATATAATTTTATGTATGTATGTGTATTCGTACATGCATTATTCTTTAAGAGCTTATTTAACTTCCTAAAGTTGACTGGTATATAATACCTTCATCAATAACCCTGTTATATTGAACTGTTTGTACAATATCATTGGCTATGTAAAATTAAGTCGATATACCATATAACACAAATATACGTATATAACACAAATCTCAAGACACGTTAACAAGAAAATAACTTGCAAAATAAAAAAAACACATCTAGTTGTGTTATAAAGAGTCGCAATTAAACCGTGTGTGGTCTCTATTATAATAATTACATAATAACACACGAGGTCAGCTCCGTCATTATGTCAAAATTACACTACGTCAAATTATTTGCTCGGATGTCTCGGCCGGGCCGCGTCGCAACCTCTGACCGAGCTGACGCTCACTGACAGACGGACCTGCATTCTACAGTCCACACTGGTTCCGTACTCTAGATATATGTGGGGCTACTCACATTTATACGTATGGATTTATTTTATGTTATTATATAGGTAGCTGAACAAATGATCGATTGATTTGGTCACATCTGCCCATCGCCAATGTACCGCCAACCTTGGAAAATAAGATGCCTTATGCCTGTTGTCACACTGGCTTACACAACATTCAAACCAGAACACAACAATCCTAGGTACTGCTGCTGCCAGCTAGCACAGTAACCAGATTAGCACAAAAACATACCACCAAATGTATGAAATGAGTTCCCCATATTTACCTACATTACATTTTTTTTAAATCAAACTTTTGCAATTATAGTTATGTAACATAAACATGAAATACGGACCTAAATACCTTTTTATCGTGAATCGATTTTCAATATAATGTTATTAAAAGATACCGTGGTACCATCTATGAGCTTACAGGAGAGAACTGAAAAATTAAATTTTATTTTGAGAGATATTATAATTTACTAAAACAAAAAAAAGTTGTATTTATTCCTCGTTCCATAATTATTAATTATTAATAAAAGCATAATTCCAATCATTCATCACAAAAAAAAATAACCAACATCAAAAATACAATTCACCAAACACACAAACAAACTATAGCATAAGATTTTTTTAAATATCTCTACTTATTAAAATATTTAATAATAACAAACGTCGACCACGTGTGGCTACTCCCACATTTCTATTGCTCACGATTAATGATCGCCATCGGAGAGATAAGACGTCACAACACGTGCCTTACAGCCGTCAAATAACAAATTTAAATGGATCCAATGTATATGTCAAGCTCTAAGCGAGGTTCCGTAACATATAACAAGTATTTCAACTGGAAAGGTACAAGGAAATGTCTTATGCATACTAGACAGGACTTACGATGATTATTGATTGAAAAAGGTCTTAATTCGAACTAAGTTATTGTTAAAGTATTCCTTATTCGAATTAGAATTAAATCGATTTTTAATCGTTATAGTCGTATAAAGTAAAAAGTACATTATATTAAATATAATTATTAAAAATGTATAATAATATAAATTAAAAGTTACGCTTCGCATTAACTATGCGTTATACATACTGTTCTTTATTGACACTATGATTATGTAGGGTTTTACTACAACACAGACTCTTATACTAGAATACTTAAAACGTACCACATACTGATTTAGTAAGGGTCGAAACATGTTTTAGTGAAAAATAATACGACACCAAGAGTCTTCATTTGTTATACATGTATTATACAAAAATTTTCCTCTCGAATCATTCTCTCTATTAAAAAAAAACCACATCAATATCCATTTAAATAAAACTAATTATAACGGATGAGTACCTAATATATAATAATAATATAATAGACATAAATAATAGTATGGACAGTCTACCCGTGACCACGAACACTGCAAAGTGGTCGAAACGTCGGGATGTTTAAAAATAATTAATATACGCGATTCATCCGTTATAATTAGTTTTATTTAAATGTATAATAATCGCGAAAATTTAAGACAACATTACATCAATATCCGTTGCGTAATTTTAAAGTTCTAAGCATACATGAAGACGAGCAACAGTAGGCGTTTTTTTCATACTATGTACTGACAATGATAATTGATAAATAAAGTTTTAATCGTTATATCCAAATATAAGGAAACAAAACTTAATTAAATTATTATCTAAATATAGCACATTGATTATAAGCAAACACAGGATAGATATAACACAAAAAAAAATTGTATATATTTAAAAAATTTTAGGCCCACCAAATCATTTCTAGGGTAGAGCTTTGTGCAAGCCCACGCACTTAACTGGAACACAACAATACTAAGTATTATTGTTTAGTGGTGGAATATCTTATGACTGGGTGATACCAGAAGGGTTTGCACAATGCTTTACCGCCAAGTAAAATTTGAATAGAGTAAAACATTTGCTTCTGGGCTTGGTATAAATAATATCAACCCTCTTCAAATAAAATAAGTATTCATTATTCATTAAAACGTGTTACACAATTCTTACATACACATTTTACATATACTAGTGTTTACTGTTGATTTATTTATATTGTTGGAACATTATAGGGCTGATATTTAATATATCATATATGTTGTTCTCTATAAGGAGATACACTTCAGCTGCCTAAAGTCATATTTTTGAAAATAGTTTGAATAAAAGTGATTCTGGATATAATAATATACCAAAAAAAAAAATTACGAACTTCTGAATCAAAATCAAATACACTTTATTCAAGTAGGCTTTTACAAACACTTTTAAATCGTTATTTAACAACTGTATTAAGTGAAGCTACCACTGTGCGGAAAGTAGATTCTACCGAGAAGAACCGACAAGAAACTCAATACTAACTCTTTTTCAACATTTAAATAAACATTCATGTTAGTTAAATACAATTAAACATATATGTTAATAAATCCTGCCTGGAAGTCAACAAGTATTAATTCCAAGCTTTTTATCGTATATATGAAATCAGTGTAATATGTATCTGAATAATATGCCTTCTATAACAATGTATTTTTTTACAAAATTTATGAGACGGCAAAGTTAAAAAATTCTGTGGATGAATAATCATATAATACGCTTTCTTCTTTTAAAGCTATATATTAATGAAAAAGACAGTGAAAAATAAAACAGAAACCCTTCCTAACCACGTTTCCCCGTCGACTCTCGTACGAGCGAGCTCGCGGTCAGAAGTAAGCCGTTTGTTATTGGAACGGTTTGCGTAACACGCGAAGCTAATCTCATTTCTATCTGTATTTGCTTCTATAATTACACGCAAGCTAGAATTGGGGGCGAAGTACAACGCAGTGTAACTTATCCGATACGAATTGTATATTTCGATGTTATACTTCAATCCCATGGGAACCTTTTTGTTTAATTGGGTTTAACATTTATCTATTTATCGCCGAATAAAATGTATTGTTGTCAGCCAGTAATATTTTTTACAATGTAAATTTCAATACAGTACAGTACAGTAACAGCCTGTAAATTTCCCACTGCTGGGCTAAGATATTCCACCACGCTGTTCCCATGCGGGTGGAAATACAAATAACACACAGTTGAAATCCGTCTCATACTATCAAGTACAATATGAGCTATCACTGCGCAATTATATAAAGATTTATTTATGATTTGATTTTTAAGCGATATACAAATATGTTTATTAATTACGAAATTATTCCAGTAATAAAGATTTTACGAGAGGAATTAAATTAAATGAAACATAACTTTTAACTTCACAATATAAGTTTAAAAATTCATATAAATAAATGCCTTTACCAAAAAGTTACGTAAATAATTTATATTAGATATAAAAAAGTATATCATAATAATGCGGTGCTCAAATGAAACAGCGACGTGTGGTCCACCCTCATTGAATGAATATTTTATTGCAATTTACATAAATACCGTAAGTATAATCTAGTTGTTACATAGTTGTTACGTAGATACACAAGAACTGACGAAACATCACACAATTTTTCTACCCTATCTCACCCTCACAGGTTGATTTATTTCCTGATAATTCCACTCAGAGATGAAACAATTGAAAAACACGTTTTGTATCCTTATTGCACTGTAAGGAGTCAATGTGTATTTTTTTTATTGTAGATTTAAAAAAAACATCAAAATGGCAAAATGAACTTTCGGAATAAAACTGATTCGATAAGGTTTTTCCATTTGTATCGATTGATAAAATTACAAAAGAAACGAATAATATATTAAAATTCGTAATTAATTTAATATTGGTTTTTAATAATATATATTAACACTATTTAATATTTTTATTAAGTACATTATAGGTAATAAAAATCACACTTTAAGTGAATCTAATGATAAAAAATTAGAAAAAGAAGATACTTGACAACATATCTTAATGGTTAAATTTTCAAATATTTTAGGATATATTCAATTTTATAAAGACAGCAAAGTTTTATAAATATTCAATTAAAAAACAAAAAGGTACGACCTATTCGGCTCAATATTTCATTCCTTTATCACAAACGATAACAAAAGAAAAATGTATTTCGTCTCTGTACGTAATCGTGAATTATACATTGAATTTACCTCAGTTCCACTTTACCACTGCGCTGACTGAAAACGCCGGTCATCATGACACTGCTCGGCAGCCATAAAGCCATATTAAACGCGTCGCTCACACACGACGCGACGTTACAAATTGCTGTAATTTTGTGCCTTTGCCAGCAACGCCTCTGATCCGCCAATAAAAAGAACTTGCTACTCATTGGGGACAATATTGAGTAAATATTTCAGAAGAAATGTTTCGTTGATATATTGTTATTGTAACTGCAGCTATTCTTTCGATGACGTCATGGTTGTTGGATTTTTTTTTATTAACTTTTTTTACAGATACTTTTTTTGTGTTACCACATCGAAAAAAAACGCTGAGGTTTGTCCTTTTGACTGCAAATAAATTAAAAAAAGTATTCAATAATTAAATAATAAATGTTATACACAGAAATGTTAAACAATAATATATAAATGTTAAACCAAATGTATTTAACATGTAACTACTACATAAATTTCGACCGCATGGAATGGTGACAAAAATGCTATCAGCATTTTTCTATTGCGCCGAAACTCCGATTTACTGATCGTAAAAAAAACAGCCATTTTCTGACCAGTACTACACTACTCGTTTACAAATAACACAATAATTAAATCTCAAAGCATTCTAACATAACCTAACCTTTCAAATCGCAAATTCGATTTAAAATGTTAACAATAAAATGAATTTACAAATCATAAAAATAACTCATCAATATTTGCCAATGAGAATGTCTTTAATAAAATCACAGTTTGATGTGTGAGTCATGCGCGGTGCGCATGCGTCGGACTCGAAGCAGACCACACCTGAAGGACGATCTTATCTATTTTGCCACAATGTTCATGCACCAGCCATCAAACCTCCAGGGATATCTTGCAAATTTAACAAATTCACTTCACAAAGAAAACTCAAGCAAATACCAACCTTAATCTTTTAACAATAAGTACTAATCCATACAATAAGATTGCAAAATAAAACTGGTCGAAGAAAGGATATCTCACATTGTCATTTTCTGGTTGAAGCCTGTCGCATGACGTACATAACTTACAGATATGGATTTCGCAGATTGATTTTCATCTTTAACTACATTGATATAAAACTGAAACTTGAATAAACAGCTTTGTTAGCATAATAATTGTATACAAACTTTATTTATATCGACCTTGACAAGGTCAGAGTATTAAATTAACTATAACAAGAGTATCTTACGAATAATACACTCACCTATATTTAAAGACATGTTTTATGCATACCCGTTCCATACAATTCTGAAGTGTCAAAATTCATCAACCCAACATGCCCAACCAATGATTGGCATATTGGGCCAATAAACGAAAATTGGTAACATCAAACCTCCCAATAATATACCAACAAGAGACATTTACTGCACGATCATTTCGTAGTGAATTATAAAAAGATGGATAGTATTTGAACTTTTTTACGAAATAACTTTTCTATTTCAAGATGAAAAAACACTACCAAAGTCTGTTTATCTCAAACAAATCATCCATTTCTATATAATACTCTGCCTATTTTTAAATTTTTCCTAACCTGATAATATCTTAAAAGGTCAAAGAAAACATTAAAGGTTGTGAGGTCAATAAAAGATCCATTAGGTTATAAATAACGTTATTTCAATAAAATCCTTCCTACATATATTAACATAGCATTTACTAAATGGCTTGGAACGGGAACTAGCCGACTAATCCCGTATTAGCCATACAGCAACCGTAACAAATTGACGTTATAAATTCATAACGATTTATTTACATAATAGCACTAAGAGCTTTTACGTAGTGGGTTCGTTCATTAGTAATAGTAAGCTAGGTAAAGTGGCTAGCTCTAATAACCCTTGCAAGTCACCTGCATTTACCGAGGAAGTGGGGTGTGGTACAATTCAAAGGAATTCGAGTTATGGTATTGCATATGCCATTTAATAAATTTACTAAAAGCAGTTTACCAATAAATCTTATTATTCAGTGAAATATTAAGATTTAAGATTGAGCTTCATGACTGATTGAACAATAATTATGAATAATATTGTAAATCTGTTTATTTGGAAAGAGCAACTATGCGTGTTCCTTGCGTATTTTCTCGCTAGAGGCTACTTTCCGAATAGGTGGTGACTGACGATTTAAAACCGCAGTTTTTAACAGTACGATTCCAAATATACATGTAAATACATAATACTCATAAATTCCTAAGGCTTTTATCCTTTCGTTGAATTTTTTTCGCTGAAATCTGGAAAACCAGACACCTTAGAAATTCTGCGAAAATAAGCTTAAATTAATATCTGATCATTAATATCCTTCCCTGATAACAGTTCTCGCTATTAAAAGTATAATCCAATGCTTACGTCATCACGGAACAGCCAACCATTTGATGCAAGTTATGTGCATGAAAAGATTGGGACCAATGTTCTTTTAACTAGATTAAAACAGAGCATTATTTACCAATGCTTGACTTATTGGCCAATAGTTTATTAGTGGGAACATCGTTCTAGTAGAAGAATCTGGATAAAGCTTAAGTAGTGATTGTCTAAAGCAATATTTATATTTGGAGACAGAAATGACAGCGATCATCTCGTTGTACGTTTTGCCAGAATCAAATCGCTTATTTCCTGATGCACACCCCAAAGCGTAGCAAGTAAACCGATTACGGGCGAGTGGGCCGCCATATCTCGCGATCATCACGCGACCACCCTCACGAACCACATTCGGCGTTGGTAATGACCCCACCGTCACCGTCACCACCGGCCACCGGTACACTCACGTGTGTCACAACGTACCAGAGGATTAACGTGAAATTGATAAACAGTTTAATTACAGAAACGGTTGAATTACATTTTGTTCAAGTGGGTGACTTTGCTCGCTTGCACTTTTGATGAAGTTATTTTTTATTTAATATTTTTTTTTTAATCCGAGAGATATTGAAATACTAGCAATTCACCCGGCCTCTCATTTGTGTAATTAATACGACACGGTTGTATTCTATAACACTCACACACTAACCCAGAGGTAATGTAAGTTGCTACCAGGAAAGAGTTTTTAAAATTGTGTAAAATAAAATGTGTACGAATTATTTTACAATAATAATTATAATACTAATCATCGTAACGACTAATCAATATTTGTTGTAGAATATTCCAAACATATATTATAAATACGAAAATTACTCTGCGCACTTCTTACTATATGTTGCGCTTTTATGGATAAGCTACTGTACTCAAAAAAGTAGAAGGACTTCTTTTTCAATTCACTCCTTGACATTCAGGTATAGTAATTAATAAGTTTTGTCAAATTACTTTTTTGTCCCATTTGCTGTCGAAACGCTTGGCTCTTGGAGTAGTGGTGCACAAAGCTTGAATATAAGTATAACACCTCGCCTCATTGCCTCCACTGGTGACAGAAGGGCTGGTTCGGTTTTTGCCCAGTGGATCGGAATTGCGATTCAACGGGGAAATGCTGCTAGAATTCTTGCCACCATTCTACTCGGTCAAGATTTATAGAGAGTAGTTTTATTGCATATTTATATATATGTAAGTATTATATTTAATGTTATTGTCATATTAATAAAGATATTGAGAGTTAATAAGTGTCAATGACAAATCAGCATTTTAATCCGTCCCGACTTTCACAGGATAAAATTCATACAAAAATGTAGGGATAAATAGGCCATCTCTATTTCTCCCTAAATTTCAAGTCAATCTCACTTGAAATTTAATTTAAAAATAAAAATTTGGTTTGGAGGAATCGTGTTGATCCTGTTCCACTTACACGAATAATATAACATAATGATTATGTTACCATTGCATTATAATTATTTTATGTTCGTTACTAACATGTTATATATACATATACATATATATCATACGAAGTTTAATTATTTTTCTTGCTTTTTTAATTAGTTTTCTTTGTGTCAATGTATGGAATAAACTCAAACACTAATGTGACAATTTCAAAAATTCTTTCACCATTGAAAAGCTACATTTACCCTGAGTAACATAGGCTATATTTATTGCTGGAAAAGGTTAATATAATTAAAAAACCTTAAGCCGGGACGGGCCGCTAGTTTCATAATATGTACATTATAAATCAATGTATAAAAACAAAATATTGAAATGTGTATAATGTCAATCGAAGCCGGTTAATAATGAGGTCGATAATATTTCTTCATTATGAACACACCAACATTTAGCCCACATACTAACGAAGATACGAACGCATTCTGTAGATAAAGCCTTAACCCATTGTCTCGAGGTGGGTCAGGAGATAGCAGCGGTCAGACGGACAGATGGCGTGGGAGTTGATGGTGGATTAATGTTGAATAAATCATTTATCGCGCTTTAGGGATCCGTCGATCCGTTGAAAGGAATGAATAAAGATCAGCTCTTATATAATTGATGGAACTTGAGTCGAACATTATATTAATTCATAATTCTTAAAATATACGTTTTTTGTGCAACAACAACAACAGCCTGTAATTTTCACACTGCTGGGTTAAGGCCTCCTCCCCCTTTGAGGAAAGGTTTGGAACATATGCCAGTGCGCTGTTCCAATGTGGTTTGGTGGAATACAGGTGTGGCAGAATTTCTATGAAATTAGACACGCGTAGGTTTCCTAACGATGTTTTCCTTCACCGCCGAGTACGAGATGAATTATAAACACAAATTAAGCACATTTATATTCAATGGGTTTGAACCCGCAATCATCGGTTAAGATGCTCGCGTTCTAACTACAGGGCCATCTCTGTTTTTTTGTTTATTCGTTTTTTATTTATTTCCTTTGTTTTCTTTTTTCCCAACTCTAATTACGAATAAGTTAATTAATTTATAAAAAAAATACTAGAGGTACAATTATATTAAAACATAGGTAATATTTAGAATTATTATTTACAAACAATTTAATATTTTTTATAACATATATAAGTTATAGGTATCATGGCGGAAAGTTGTAACGGAGCTTTAGAAAATCATTAAATTGAATCGTCCACAGATAGCAATCATGTTATCAATGACAACGCGTCATGTCAAATTTAATAGTGAATAACACGTTCTTTAGATTTTGTTATGAAATAACTACTATCCAACAATTGTACCAAATGATGGTCTATGGTAACCAGATCTTACAGACATTAGCGCAAAAAAAAATTAAAAAATGCCTTACATCGCTGATGCGCCACCATCATTGGGAATTAAGAACCTGGCTCGCTCATTCGAACCGAAACACAATCACACTTAATATTGCTTTTTGATAGTAGACTAGGTGATGACTGAGCGCTACCTCCCCAAACGGAATTGCACAAAAGCCTACCACAAAAACAATGCATATTATATTTTTATTTAAAACTAAATGCGGCCGCCACTTTGTAGTATTCTAAGTTGCTCCTTATTACATTTAGTAGCAAAAGTCCCGTCAAAATCGGTTCAGCTATTCCAGAGATTAGTCGGAACAAAAAGATAGGCAAAATTGAAAAAATATATATTTTCGTATATGTATACATATAGTAAAGATAAATTATTATAATATTACAAACAGACACTCCGATTTTATTTTACGTATATATATATATATAGATGCATAACAATCAAATTTCGAACAATAAGCGACTACCAATACATATATCAATACATAATTCATAACCTATGATTTCGAATATTTTTCATCAAATCAAATTAAAGGTTGACTCCCGTTTATTTACTCATTGTAATGAGATTGGGATCACATATAAATAACAATTACAAAACTTAACAACATAAACCAGTGTTACGTATATATTTTAAAAAGACGAGGCACTAAGATACTTTTTAGGCAAACTGTTGTATAGTAGTCTACTCCTAAATTAAATTGTATAAATTCCATACTTTGTTCCTGACAAATATTCAATTATTTATATATCCCTGAATTAAATATGTATTTCCATATCAATTCTTATTAAATCAAATACAGAACATATAAAAATATGTCGATATTATATTTATGCATAATTAGAAAACATACATATTGATATTTGTATACGGAACATACTGTTATGTAAGCGATATCAAATAACTGTCAATTAAAAGTTTATCCACTAATACTATTAGGGGGGATTACTTCGCCGCTTCTTATATCCATGATAAGTGCTTTCTAAAACTAATAAAGCGATGACATTCTGTAAACCTACATACAATAATGAGGGTAATGTATTTAACATAATGATAAGATCCTAAAAAACATAATTGTGCAATATTTTTGTATGATTTAGGGTGAAATAATAAAATATAAGATGCAAAGAAATGAATTAATCTGTTTGTTTATAAATCATTCGTCTACCCGTGACCACGAACACTGTAAAGTGCTCAAAACGTCGGGATGCCAAAAATAATTAATATACGCGATTCAAATCCGTTATAACTAGTTTTATTTAAATGTGTAATAATCGCGAAAATTTAAGACAACATTACACTGGCTTACTCACCCTTCAAACCGGAACACAACAATAGGTACTAAGTTATTTGGCGGTAGAATAACTGATGAGTGTGTGGTACCTACCCAGATGGGCTTGCACAAAGCCCTACTATCAAGTAAAATGTAATTGAAAACATGTCCTTGAATTAAAATTAATTTGTTCAACACTGACTCGCTATAATATACCAATTAATTAACTAATACTCATTAGCGAAAACAAAATATCGATAACCGATATTCATAATAAAGTTATTTTTATACACATTACATTAGTAGTAACAGTGCCAGTCACATATAACCTATCACTCAGAAAAATGGAAACGTGTCAGAATAGAACGTTCTCAGATTATACGGATCTTAAAATTGGTGCCGATCTTCCAATTCTAAAAGAATACATAATAATGAAATTGTTCCAAGGATCAGTATGTGTTACTATATGCGGACTTATCACATATATCATAATCAACTGCTACTCGAAAAGAACGAATAATTTGTACAGGTATTTAGGTTTTCAGCACTTAATGTCAGGTGTTTTGCAATTGGTCGAAATGGTCGTGTACTACGCGTTATTGGAGAACGAATTCAAGTCTACATCGCAAGTTTTGTACCAAGCAGTTACGTATTTCAATCTACTAATACCGCAATGGACGATGAGCATCGCACTTAAAATGTTCTCCGATCTGTACATATGCAACGGCGCTGAAATTTACACAATCAAAGGAGCCAGATTGTTTACAAGCGCATCCGTTTTGATTATAGAATTTTACGAAGAACTTCTAATATTCTACTTCTCTATGATTTGTCTTGAAGAATTCTTAGTGATACCAGCAATCAGAATGACAGCAATGCTGCTAGTGATGTCCGTGACTGGTGTAATTTCTATATTCGTGTTAGTGTATTGTTTTAAATCATCGAAATATCAACGGAAAATGTCTTCATTGTTCTTTATTCACTTGCTTGTGTTAACGTCTTGTGATTGTATTTTAGTGGTTTTCAAAGTACGATTGAATGCTCCTGATGATATTTTTTTCGGTGATATTCTATTGTTCTCTGGAAGATTGATTTTCGAAATGGCTTGGTCGGTTTTAATTATATTCTTGGACGTGCCGCTGGCTGGTGATAAAATTAATTAATTTACTTTTTTTTTTAATTTATAAACATTCGTTTTATAATGTACAAGGAGATTTGAATCATAGAGGTTTTATATAAAAGTAATTAAAATAAAAATATTTTTGTATGTTGCTTTATTATTCGATATTAATAAATAAGTTATGTTATATACATTACCTATGTAAAATACATTTATTTTCCTAAATATAAGACTAAAACGGAAACTATGAAACACACACATGTAAACACTATAAACTTTATCATTAGTGATTGCTACCAATTTAATATATAGTAGTATGTTTATATATAATCTTAATGCGGCTATATTCGCTCGAATTTAAATTTTGCCTATAGTACACAAATCGTCTCTCCCCATTTTACCACCTCAAATATGAATTAAAAAAGTAGCCGATATATTTTCTTGGATATCATAGTATCTCCATTCCAAATTTCATCTAAATCGGTTCAGCAGTTTAAGAGTGAAGATATAACAGACAGAGTTACTTTAACATTTATAATATTATTATAGATTAAATAACCACAATGTCTTAGTGGACAAAACATGTGAATCTGAGCAAAAGATTTCAAGTTTAGTTTAGCCTAAGTAACTACTTCACAGCTTTTTGGGCATAATTTGTATTTATTAACTCAAATTCCAGCACTTGATAGAAGCTCTACACGCACTACACTCAGTGGCGGATTTACAAATCTGCCACTAGTAGGCTAGTAGGCTATTCAATTTTTGCCGCCCCTACTTTTTTGCAACATTTATGATTTGTGTTCCAAGTCCTCATTGCATCGGTTTTTTCCCGTTATTATGTATGATTATAAACTAGGTGATATTTCTATCAGTTACAAGATTATTTTTCCACCGTAGTGATATACAGATTACGGAATGTGTATACATATAATTATAAGGTTTTTTTTAATTTCTGTAAGATAATAAAAAAAATTACTACATTTGCCGCCCCTCTAAATCTGCCGCCCTAGGCTCCAGTCTACTAAGCCTATTGGTAAATCCGCCACTGACTACACTCCACTACTGTTATCATGAATTTAGAAAATAAAATAAATCCTGATTAGTTTAGGTATACAGGCATACATTACGATGTACATTTTCATTTAATAAAATAAATTAAATACTGCAAATGATAAAATTATTATACCACAGTCACAAAGGTCAAAGTACAATTTCAAAAATAATTCCATCATATCTAAATTAAAAAAAAAAAGATAATTAATAACAAACGCCATTTTCTTTGACTACTGTAAATAATCGTCGTGCGTCACAAGTTTAAAAAAAAAATACTTGCAGAAAGATAGTTTATCTTTGATAATCGCAAATTGGACAGGTTCGAACGGATTACATATCGCTGTATGTAGCCACTTTAAAAATCACTAGTCTTATCTTATCGTCGTTTACGGGCTCCGGATTTATATTACGGACATTCAGCTAATTGATATCTCGGTAAGGTTTTGATTGAACCGATATTTGGTAGAAAATTTGATAACATTCATGGTGTATTTTCTAGAACAACCATTTAAGTGAAACCTTCTTGGATCAAAATCGTTACATAAAAACTCTTTTCACTTTATAGTCAAGATAAGTTAAAAAAAAATAACATTCAAAAAATATATAAAAAAGGTAACACTTTTATTATTTAACTTAAGTTCCATTTAACACTATATACTAACACTAAGAATGATAATTATAAAAAATATTTCATTGCACAATTAAGAAAAATATTTTTTTAGACTGGCAATATTCCAATTTACACGTATAAATAATATTTTCTTATAAATTTTTGGGTTATATAATTTCAATCATCTTGTGATATTACAAATTTAAATGACAAACAAAAACCAGTTTATTATTTTTGTAGTGCCAAAAAGCTCTCGACAAGAAACTCAGTTGTAACTCTTTTCCGCAAATAAATAAAATATATTCCTTCCACTATACTCCTCAAATCCGCATTAATGGACAAACATGTGCCAGAATTTCATTGAAAGTAAACAAAACTAAGATTATTTCCACGCCATTTTCCTTTTCCATTAAAATGATTGAAAATAATAATTAATTGATAGAAAATTGTACAATATTCACCAATAATAATCAAATCGTAAATAACCTCCATCGACTATTGCGCCAGCAATCGTTCTCAATCGAAAAAGACGTTGGTTTCCAAATTGTATCAATATTTACATTGGAATAGATTATCAGACAGATTTACAACAAGGAAGTGCTATCGGTCGAGGCCCTTATACCGATATTGTCAGCCATACGTAGCTGTTATACATACAAGATATTGCTGACGAAAACACTTTTATCGATATCTATATTTCTTATTACTTCTTCTGAATGAATCGTTGTGTCTAAGACGTTACAACTTGTGGTTGAGAATTTGGAAAAACCTTCACAGCAAGAATCCCTTAAACGGCTTTCCGTCGGACTTTCTTTATTGGACAACATCACATACATTACTCTAATCCCATTGTAGCTAAAGCACTTGTATTATGGAAAAACAGAAGTAACAACAGTACCACAAACACCGAGACCCGAGACAATATACAAAACTAATGAAAATTTTCTATATCGACTCGGCAGGGAATCGAACCTGAGACCTAGGTGTGGCGTACCCATGAAAACCGGTGTACACACTACTCGACCACGGGGGTCGTTCAAGGTTTGATTGGACGACGTTTTCTTTGATCAATCTATCCTTTTTGTTATCAGTTGATTTTGCAATTAAATTACCGTTGATGCAGATTTTACTCAGTTCGCTCCGTCAAAATCTTCTTCGCCAGGATAATGTCAGTTCATAGCTGACATCCAAACCTATATCGATGATTTACTTTCCTCTATATACGTCCAGTTGAGATCCAACTTGCTCAGACATCATTAAGCAAAGAAAGGCGTCGGTCGAGTCCATTATCAGTAAAATATCTGACTGGGAATGACAATTTAGTCGAATTTTATCTCGTCACAAGCATGTCCATTAATTGATTTCGATTGTGATCAAGCGTACACTATGAGTTTTTGTTTCTGGCAACACCATTGTCAAATATTAAGGTATAACATTGTATACAGCCTAAAAATAAAAATGATTTGCGTAAAAAAGTCTTACATATAATCCTAATTAATTAATTAAGTAGTATAATTATTATAGTATAAAGAAATGTTAAAACATTAAAACACTAAAATATTTGTCTAATAAAAATAAATGCATTTGAACAAATAAGTAACACACTTTAATTTATCGTTATTGCGTCACAAATAATATTTATCAGCATATTATTTACCGCACGCTACATCACACAATATTAATAAATTAATATTTTATTAATAATAAGTGTAACTATATTAAGTAATAATATACAGAAATATCAAGATTAAAATATGTAACGGTAAAAATTTCCCTAACAATGCTACCGTGACAATGAAGTCATCAATGACATTTCGGCCATCTTGCGACGCAGCTGTACATCGATAACGTCGACCGATCGATCACCGCACGTCACTACGGCGTGCCAGCCAGTAATTTATTATATTGGAGTAAGTCCGGATGCTGTCCAGGTATTCTGTCAACACCCAATAAATCAATTAGATGCAACATCTCTGTCTGATAAGTACTGAGTGCAGTCTAGGTGATACAAGAATTGTGGATGCATATGTCTAGCAGTCATGTGGATTTTATCATCGACACATCACTAATTACAAATTAATTAGTGATGTGCATACGATTTGCTAATACAAGTTCAATTAAAAAAAAATGAAAATTTTAATTTTATTTTTGTTATTTTGCTAGATATTTTATAGAAACATAATATAATTCTCAATATTTTTTGTTGATATTCAGTAATGATATACAAAACAAACTATCAATATTTCGAAAAAAAAAATGTTGTAGATTGTAAGCAGAGCGCTATGCTGATACTCTTATCACTAAATTACGACAGATAAACGTTGATTGATGGTGGCACTGAACACACAAATTATATGCCTCATCTCACTGACTGCTACTGGTTTCCGAGTTCTGACGCCACTACTTGCTCGGTGCATCCTCATTACTTTATCCATTCAAAATCGAAATCTAAATTTAATAAATCAATTATCCAATTTAATTCTATTATCGATACAATTTAATTCATTGTCTCCACTGGTGACAGGAGGGCTGGTTCGTTTTTAGGCCAGAGGATCGGAATTGAGATTCAACGGGGAAATACTGCTAGCACTCTTGTCACCATTCAACGCGGTCAAGATTTATATAGTAACTATTTATAATTCATATTTGTATATATTTAAGCATTTAATGTTATTAATTCTTATGTTGATAAAGATAAGTCCAATAAAGGTATTGTAGAGTCTGTAGAGTCGTCTTACAAGATTGTAGTGACGCGGAATACAATCAATAAATCATTTCCGCCAATGAAATAACATAGATATGTTAATATAGTATCACAATATCATGCAAACATATCTTCACAGATTAAAAATACTGGGACATTTATTTTAATAAAAGACTTCTCTGTGAGAACCCAAAAATGATAACTTCGATTTATATTTCAAGAGTATTTTTTTAAGATATTTCGGAATATTGAAATAAATAAAGAAAATTTAAATTATTGCATAACTTTAATTATTCTTTCGTCTGATTATCGCCTTGTATGTTCCATAAAACATAAATAATGAAAATATAAATTAATTCGTACCAAATTGCATAAACCTCAATTAAAAACAACTCGGTAAACACCTCTTTGGATGACATACATTTGCTCAGCTCTCCTAAATAATGCATGTAACGACAAGGAAACAATAATTATATGTATATAATTATAATCATAAATCAATAGTATTAGCTTTGCTTGTCATATTTCTTTAAACGGACGCAGCGTACTAAGCGATAATAGGGATTTCCGAAAACATGCGATTACTTGTTCAATTCTTTACTAGAAGGCTCTAATGATCTCTGACTTTTAAGGCATTTTTATCAATTTTTAGTTTAGTATTCTAACAAATGAGATAAATGTGAATATAATGTTTGTAAATTTGTGTGGGTTCACTTTAACATAATACCTGCTCAACTGAATTATAATTAATAAAATAAATATGGCATATATCTGTCCAGGGTACAAAAAGAGTAATAACTAGTGTGTATGTTACATCATCACATGAAATTATACTAAATGTTTATAAAATAAACACAATATTAACACAGATGTTAAATATCACATTCTAATAAATTCATTTGAAAATCCTACGCTGCATTGCGAATTTGATTGCAAACAAAATCACCAGCATAAATAACAATACTAAAAATAAATATACTACGGAATTTGTTTATTTACGACATCAAGTTAGAAACTTCTTAAATGATCAGTATTTCTTTACTATATTGTCTATGTATTATATACAAAAACCTCTCTCTCGAATCACACTGTCTATTGAAAAAAACCGCATCAAAATCCTTTATGTAATTTTAAAGATTTAAGTATACATAGGATATAGGACAGACAGCGGTAAGCGACTTTGTTTTATAATTTGTAATGATGTTCACCGTTTAAAGTTCTTATTTCTCGTGCATACAAAAGATAGAAAATGAAATGATTTTATCATTCGTTTAACAATTATTTTAATATTTTTTACTCGAGACGGCACTTCGAATCAATCCCGGGAGATAAAATACAAGATTTCTCTTATAATAAACACAGATATCTATACGTCATCACAGTATTCTATTTCAATATAAAAACAATGATATCGTCGACGCGTAGGTACAGTCACACTAAGGAAACCTTCGTCAGTTTTCATATTCATTCCTTTATCAAGTCTTAAACTCTTAGCACCTTTTGAATCTAGACATCAAATCATTGCGACACAATATGTCATTCTCAATCGGTAAAGCAGATTATCGCTAATACTGAGCACACGAAAATAGATCTTAAGGTGAAGAATGTTTTCTAACCCCGACTGTACGTTCGTATCTGTGAAATCAAATTCGTCGATTCTCCACGAACATCGCTTCAAAATACGATATCGTTTGGCCTTGTCGCTAATACTTTACGATAAGCAAATACCAACACACGACACGTTTCGATTTAACCCGATTACGTTTACAAAACGGGTAATTCCATAATCTAACCGTCTATCAGATTTTCACAATAACTGTTAACCAACTTCGCAGTGTCGTCATGTATACTTCTTTGATATTTTCTTTTTATATACTAGCTGTGCCGGCGACTTCGTGCGCATTTGGATTCGACGAATAAGTAATTATTGTAGCCTGAGCAATGATGTTCTAGTAAACAGATATGTTATTAACGCGCAAAAATGGAAGACTAGAATACGTCCTAATTGGGACGTTTGCCTTTTATCTTTTTACGTAGTAATACGTTTTGCGTAATTAAAACATCTAGTTGTCCCTTTTTCTTATTGTTTTTATCAAGCTATCCTCTTTACTTGTAACGAAATGTAAAACAAACGGTCCCCGGCGCGGCACACTGTTGTTTAGTATGGGTATAACATATCTGTTTCTTAGAATATCATTGAGTCTGAGTTACTCCTTATTACATCATCTTTCTGCTAATGAAAGTCCCGTCCAAATCGGTTCAGACAGATAGATAAAAATGTTAAAAAATGTTGTTTTGGTATATGTATCTTGTCCACATACATGTGCAAAGTGAAATACGGTTGCTTTAATAACAAAAACCGAAACTCCATTTTTATTACATGTATAGATGTTATCTGTATAAATATTAACTTTAATAATAAAATAAAAATGCAAATGGACGAACATTTCACCTCCAATAATATATTATGATACGGTAATAATATTACATATTTATTCCATATATCTCCATCCTTTCATTTTATCTGTTGAATATTTTGCGCACCTTTAGAGAACCTGCGCAAAACTTTATTGCTAAAATTATAACAAAAATAAAAATAATAACTCATATAAAGATAATAGGTATAACACTTATTAAATATATAATACTAAAAGATAGAACACTCAAATCAATCTTCAGTCTGAGTATCTATATAACAAACACAAGACACAGTGTTCTATTTATTATGTAATTTTTTTATTTTATTTTAGGGAAACAAACAATAAGATAAACTATGGGATATGAATATACAAATTTACATATATCAGCTAAGTTTCCACTGGTAATTAAATACATATTATTAAAATTAAAGAAAAACTTACACACATAAAATCATATATTTTTAAATTATATGTTTTTTTTACAAATTGACGGATAACTATCTTGACGGAAAACATTTCATGTACGGACATTCCTATCATGCTTTGAGTTTGCATAAAAAATGAATATTTGTTTTGAAACGAAAGATTCGCTGAGAAGATACATTTATCTCTCAGTGGGATTTTCTTTATCGTAATATTGACGTAAATCTGTCAAAACCTTAGACCGTGACAATTTGAATTGATCAGATCTCTTCGAAAATAAAGTAAACAATCCAACGCTTCGGGATTACAAGAATATGTTTTTTGTATTTTTAGAAGACTATATGTATTTTTCTATTTTTATGGCTGGGTATTTCCCAGTCTTTATCAAACTTTTTAAACGTGTCAATAACGTTCAAAGTTTGATAAAGGGCTGAGACGCGAAACTACACAATTTACAACAAACATGTTTAACCGATATTGTTATCGTCACCTAATTAGATTTTTATTGAATTCAATCAAACGAATAATCGAGATATCGTACATCTATGTAGTTTTATGAACCACTAGTAAAGTTATTATGTAAAACCATTTAAAACCGAAAAACTAAAAATTAAAAAAAAAAACAAATTTTTAGGTATTCTATATTTAACTTTAGCATTTAAAAATCACAAACATAAAAATACCGTATCAAATTAAATTTTTTAATAAAATCATAGCTCCGTTATTAAGGCAAATATTCAAGCATGGACAGCCAAAAGCACGCCGCTTTTAATTGTGCCAAAAAGGCACAGATTATTTCGCCAATGTCATATGCGAATCTAAGATGTTATTTATGTCTATAGTGCTTGTAATTAATAACGAATCAAAATCAAATTTTAAAAATCTTTATTTAATACACCTCACACTTACTTGTTGTTTCTCAAAGATCTACCTCCAGCTTATAAATAACTACCACAAATATGGAATGAAAAAATGAGATTTTCAATGTTATATTTTATAATTATTGTTTTAATAAGATAACAAAAATTTTTTTCTGTATTTGAAATAGCCTGGATCATATCACTACCAAGCAATTGTCTTAGGAGTCATAATCTAATAATGTAGTGATAAACTTTTTTTAACGATTCTTTTAAATTCTTAATCGTACCAAAATCTAGCATATGCAAATCAGTGTCTAATTTAAACCTTTGATAACTGCAGTATGGCAACACTTTACCATTAATCTCACTCAATACTACGTATTAGCCTTTAAAAACTCTCAAGAAACACGCTGATCCTCATTCAAAGATATCTGTAATATCTCAAGTACACGCTCCGTATGAACGTACTCAATGAAATACTGTGACGAAATCTATTGATGATTTAAAAATTATGATGGTATTGAGATGCGCTAATGATTGCGAATATTTCCAGATAACTTATCTCCGTCCAAACGTCACGTCTGCGTATTTTTTCCAGGAAATCCTCTGGTTATGGAAATTTAAGATAATCTTATCTATATGAGCAAGGTTTGTTTTTATATCAATCAATGTTTTTCAGGGGTTTTCTTGACAAATCGTAAACAAGAGAGATTAAAATGAAATTGCGCTTAACGTCAAATTAGACCGTACAAATGAAATATTCAGTTTTAAAAAAACTGTATATGAATAGTATTATGTTTATGTTTAAGGGTTAGTATTTCAAAAATTTGCAAGCAAAATACTTGTAAAATAGAAAAACGTTATGAAATGTGGTATAATCTTATTTTATACAAATAAGGTTATATATTTTATAAAATCTTATTGCTAAATCTTAGTAACCATTATTAAGCTATACATTCGATTGCGACATTTGACTGTTAATATTATCGTCAACAATATTAACGTTCCGTTTTTGTAGTATGAAGTAATGAGTTTTTAAAGTCGTTTATTCAAAACTTGCTAAGCATTTTTTTAATTCATATCGAAACGTAAATTTAAATATACCTGTAAATTACCCACTGCTGGAATAAGAGAGAATACCTTTGAAGAGTTGAAAGTAAACGCGGTATCCTCGCGATGTTCTCCTTCAGTACTGAGTATGAAATGAATTATAAACAATAATCAAGCACATGGAAAATCATTGGCGCTTGCCTCTGTTTGAACCCGTAATTTTCAGTTGAGATATACATGTTATAACTACTGAGCCATCTCTGCTTATCGTAGTGTAAAACGACAAAACAAATTACTTACAAAACAATCATTTTTCAACGTTTTATCATTACAACTACTATTAAACTACACTCGTAACCTACATATATAAAAACATCACTATCATTTGAAAAATGTCACAACATACACATACTTATCTCAGTGTGACGTGTAATAGATTTTGTTACATCATAATTTCTAATTTATGATAAGTCATCGTTGTCGATTAATAAGAAAATCATTAATGTATTAATTAGTTTGTATGATGTATGAAAACTACTATTATTGATTTTCCTGTTGATTGTTTTAAGATTAAACGATTTACTTTAGTTACTTTACATTTAAGCAATCTTATAATATAAACAATACTAATATTACAAATGCTTTAATATCACTTTCTGAGTGAACATGTGAAATTTAATTAATTTATATATTCCATTGAAATATTGAATTGTGATTAGGTTTAATAATTAATAAATTAAAAAGTTAATAAAAGGATATGATCTAGAGGTTTTACTTTTCAACGCCACTTATATCAATTTTCTGAAACAATGATCAAAGTCAATTTAATATATAATTTAACTCTGAATTAAATACCTCTATTATAATTGGTCGTTCACAGCTAATTAATCTGTCTGACTATCACGCTTTTATGGACAAACCACTAAATCTTAAGGATTATTTAAAGAAGAAACAAAAACCGCGCACTATTAGTAGTCATTATCATCAGTACATATTTAACTATATATAGATATTATAGATATTAAATTAGTTTTATTTAAAAATCGTTAATCTTAAATCGAACTATGTATACATCTAAAAGAGAATAAAATAGTCTTATTTATTAAGCACTTATAACCTTTTCGAGTTGCGATATATTTATAATATATTATTCCTCATCCAACTCCTGGTCTACTGTCCGTAACAGTACAAGTTCATCCCAGCGGAGCGTCAGAGACGATTGATGAGATCTCATGGGGTGCAGTGTTTCCGCCCGTGTATTCTACCCCCTAACGTTATTAAACAGCACAAGCGATTCTGCACCTTATACGAATGGTTTAAGGTACACATTCAATTGTATTTAAATAACACGCTGTCCACTGTATTATAAGTAAGTTCTTTTATAAAACTAAGTTATTTTGCTTGCTTTTCGTTTTATTTAACTGTATGTTTTTGTTTTATTGTGAACTTTATGTACAGTGTTAATTATAAAACAAAAAATAATAAATTTACCTTTCTTTTTTATAACAAAATTATGTTTCACACGATCATGCAAAATGATTTATGAATAATTACAATCTGTTCTTTTCGCAATTAAATGCTGTAAGTCAGTTCTTTAGCTACTGTTTATAATTAAAATGAAAAATAGAGAGAAAATATTTAAATTTATCATATAATGAGAGAAATTTCTCATATTGTAAGCTATTTTTTTTTCTTTTTCAACGATTAAAATCTAATCTATGCTTTCTTTAATAAGGTGAAGGTTTTATATAATGCATTATTGAAATTACCACTAATAAAATATATCATGAAACTCGTATACCAGCAGATTCATTCTCTAAGAAACGGTCTGACGGTGATACGCAATTTTGATACGTGAATCCTATAAAATTTGTAATTATTAAAGTCAATGTCCCAAAGCACTGTCTAACATGTAACCCTTTTGTTCGGGGATTTGAGGAATTTCGAGTATCTTATTACTGAATCGCTCTTCAGAAGATAAAATGCATTTCTGAAAAGACTTTATTATATAGGATTATTCATGTTTCTGTACATTATAAATACCAAACCAATATTAATTATAATAGTAACACCTCATGTAACTTTCCTATCATATTTCATTGTTTTAAATATTAATACTAATGTCTACCTACTTAGTTTCTGAAACAGTGATCTTTGTTAGATTGCTTCTGTTGATTTGACTGCCATTGGTCGCCTATTACGTCATTGACTGTGATCGACCAATTATAATGCAGAGTTATATTATACATTAAATTGACTTTGATCATTGTTTCAGAAATTGGTTATAAGTGCCGTTGAAAAGTAAAACCTCTAGATCATATCCTGTTATTAACTTTTAAATTTAAAATACCTAATCACAATTCAATCTTTCAATTGAATATATAAATTAATTATAATTAATAATTATTAATTAAATTTCACAAGTCCACATTCACTCATCGCTCATTTCATATCAAGATAAATAATTTTAATGAAACATCAAGTGAAATAAAGATTAAATAAAATGATTAAACTTTAATGTATGGCAACATTTTCATAAATTAAATATTTATGACCTCACTTAGATCCTCCTTAAAGAATGTATTTTATTTAATCATCTTGATTTATTTATATTTTTAGAGCCTAAATTGCCATTGTTTAATACATGACGTGTCTTTAAAGATTGTGCGTTCAAACCAGAGCAAAAGGCAATTTATATGAGCCTTATTTGTGTAAATAAATTATCTTGCACATACTATGCATTGGGGCAGAGTGATAGTGATGGAATATCGTAAAAAGGTTCTTTTTCTAATGTAAGAAGTCCCTAGTTCAGCAAAAGGATATACATATATGGACTACTAGCTAGCGCCTGTAGCTTTGCCCACACCTTAGATATAAGTCGTCAGGCTTTAGATATGAATACTAGCCTCTATCCTTCCTTATAGTTCAAGCTGGCTAGATACTAAGTTTCATAAAAATCATTTCAGTTGTTTGCCCTTCGAAATCAAAACATACTTTATTCAATTAGACTTTTATAAGAGCTTTTGAATCGTCATTTAACAACTGTGTATATTAATTGAAGGTTCGAAATGTATAGGATATCTAGAAGAACAAGCAAGAAACACAGTAAACTCTTTCATGAGGAGAACTAATCTCCCCATGAAAGAGCAACGAGCGTTGATTTCGCATTTATTAGTATCAGTAGTACTCATAAACGACTAAAATAATTATAATTAAAAATGATAGCATGTAATCATTACATAGTATACAACAAAGTAGCTTACCGTTGTCTGTCCCTATGTATGCTTAAGTCTTTAAAATTACGCTACGGATTTTTAAGCGCTTTTTTTAATAGTGATTCGAGAGGAAGGTTTTCGTATATAACGTGCATAAACATTGATAATTTTAGGAGTTTATAATGTGATGTCGTAAATAAACAAATTTTGTAGTATATTTTGGTATCAGTTATTGCAATCGTGTGAAACTGGGGCCGGTTGCTAGCAACGTTATAATCAAAAGTGGTATAAGTCAGAGCGCGTTGATGTCTAAATATGTGTTGCGTAAGTTTGGGTAAATATTTATCATAGTGAAGCACCCTCCGGTGTCCGGTGATCGCATCAAGAGGGTCCGATTCGCCATTTTATCACTATTGTAGAATTTTTGCAATTATAATCGTTTAAAAACACATTTCTGTATCAAGACAACAGTATTGATCAATAACATTCATTATTATTATGTAAATATTTTATCTATACATATAATAAATATGGAGTTTCCGTTTGCATACGGTAAACAGAACGTTTTTGGGCAATGGTATACGCATATATAATAAGTAAATATATATAATACAAAATTTAAAAAGATTATTAAGACTAAATTAATAAATAAATCTTATTATTCATTAAAAGAGTACTTTTTAGAAAGAAACGCCTGGAATTAGGCTCGGGTTCCATCATAGGACACTAATTACTGTAAATTGCACATTTACAACAGCATTGTAAATTTGTTTATTTAAAAAGATCAATTATGCGAGTTTCTTGCTGTTTCTTCTCGCTAGAAGCTGCTTTCCGAAATGGTGGTAGTATTTAATTGTTGACGACTCAAAAACGCATGATTGTGAAGTTTACTTGAATAAAATTGATTTGATTTGATTTGGAGCGTCTGTTTGTAATATTTAAATATCCGTTTTTTACTAAATGCATATGTGTATACACGGTACTTAAACCAGATAGCTGATGTAATAAGGAGTAACTTAGGCTACTTTTATTTTAGAATTATACATATAATTTCAGTTTAATTCAAATGCATAGGGATTCGCGGTCACAGCTAGTCTATAAATAGAGCCCGTGTATACAACACACACAGCACATTTAAGTGAAGATATCATGATTAAATTTATTTATTTTACTTTATTATACCCCATGATTCGCTGTTAAAACACTCGGCCTGTAGACTAGTAATACAAAAAGCTTTATTAAAAGTGTAACACTCGTTCTGGCCGGTTCTTTTTCTACCCAAAGAATCGGAATTGCAATTCAATGCATGCTAATGTTCTTGTTATTAGTCCACGGAGTCAAGATTTATACAGTAACTATTTTTAAATTCATTTTTGTATATTTAAGGACTATAAATCATAAAATATTTCTATATACATATATAATAGTGTTTGTTTCTCGCATCTCCTATTTGTTCTGAATAATCGATGATGTTCACTACACATTAATTACAGTATACGCATATAATAATAATTAATTAGCAGTTGTATAGAAAAAGATCATTATATATCGAACTCGTAGTAAGGAAAAAGTTTTTTTTTTTGTCTTACAATAGACACTGATTTGTGTTTCCTTTATATGGGTATAATTATTATAAAATATCGCATATTACTTTAAATATCATTTTAAGTTAGTAGTTAGTTGATTGTAGTAATATCCTGTTATTTTCCTTAGTTGGGCTATGGCCTCGATTTCCTTTAAGAAGACGGTTAGGGCCATTTTCCATGACGCTGCTCTAATGCGGGTTGATGGATTTAAATGTGGCAGTCTTCGTTGAAATTAGAATGGAGACTTCCTCGCGATGTTTTCTGACACCGACTAACTCAAGAACTCTAATAAATACAAATAAAGCACAGGAAAATTGAGTGGGTTTGAACTCGCAATCATCAGTTAAGATGTACACGCTCTAACCACTAGGCCATCAGCGATTGCGTTAATATAATTATGAAATTATATACTTATCTATTCAAATCCTTAGGCTAAAGCTAATAACCACGTACCCGAAGCAAACATTGGGGTAGGAATATTTTTCTCCCATGGTGATCCGTCAAAGGCGTCGGCTGCTGTGTTGATGCGGCGTAATGCATATAATAATATTAATACTTTAAACAAAAATATTTCCGAATTACTCAATAATCATATATATGCACTTTTTTATAGACATCAGCACTACAAAAAATATTGACCATTTCTTACAATCACCAATGCGCCACCAACATTGGGAGCTAATGTCATGTCCATTGTACCAATAGTTACTTTACAGTGCCTCACTCCCCTTTCCAACCGATACACAACAATAATAATTATTACTGTTTAGCGGTAGAATATAATATATAGGTGGTATATAGTCAGGTTTGCGCAAACTCTACAAAAACCTACAAACCTACCAAGTTAAGTTAATATTCTGTATCTAGATGCTCAAAAATTTCGTTTCAAATTACTTTATACTTGTAAAATAATTTCTAGGAAATAATTTTGAAAAAAAAACAATGATACAAAATATATATAATTATTATACAACAAATGTTGTCGCAATTAAATTTTAATTTCGAATCCGTTTAATATTTCTTGTCACCTATGCGATTCATTTTGCGATACGAATTGTCGCGTTCTTTATATTATACAGATCTCCAAATTATATATTGCATTAATTAATATGTGTTTATTTTATAAACGTCAAACGTATACAAAGGTTTGGTACCGACTGAAGTACCGCGCTCCAACTTATACTAACAAAAGCTGAATCAGTAATATTAATATTAATAATATTTATTAGCCGGCAGACAAAATTGCAAAATATTTATAAATTATATAGCAAGTTATATCCTAATGTAATGTAAATAGCCGCTAAAAATTTCCAACCTTGATCAAGACCAACTTGTTGCTAAAGTCTATCTAAACAACAATGTATTTAATTTAAGTTTTTGTTATTGTTTAAATGGAATTATTCCAATCTTCACTCGAAAATTGTCAGAGACAAAAAAATGATTTTTCCCATGATGATTACCTCTTTCTACCTACTGTATGAAGCATATTCAGCTATGTGATGTGATTTTATTTAATTAGTAGACAATTACTATTAATTTTTTACATGCATAAGAAAACCTCATCCTCCATCCATGATTTAAGGATACTTATTTTGAGTAATACGCCTTATTAATTACCTTAGTACTTTGTGACTTCCAGACAGGATAAATTACGTACATACTAATTTGTAATTAACTGATATGGCTGTATTTTTAAAAAAGAGTAACTACTGAGTTTTGGTCGGTTCTTTTCAGTAGAATCTACTTACCGAACCGGTGGTAGCTTCACTGAATTGTAAAATGACGATTCAAAAGTCCTTGTAAAAGCCTACTTGAAATAAAACAAGTTTTAACGGATTTAAATCGCGTATATTAATTATTTTTAACATCCCGACGTTTCGAGCACTTTCCAGCGTTCGTTGTCACGGGAGTCTACCCGTGGCCACGAACGGTGTAAAGTGTTAGTTTTATTTCAATGTGTAATAATCGCGAAAATTTAAGACAACATTATGTAAAGCCTAAATGTACTTGAATAAAGTATATTTTGATCTTGATTTTTAATATTTTCGGATAACTGATTATATACGTTATATCAGATATATTTATCTTCATATTTTAATACCCAGAATAAATACGGTAGAAATATTATTCTCTAGCGGTGATCCGTCATACCGCGTCGGATGTTGGCCGTCGGTGTCGGCTGATGTCGAGTGTTGGCGTAATGCACGTTACAAAAATATTAATACAACTAAAACCAGATGTCTCAGTATATAAAATATTCGATTCTTAACTAACGTTCACGGTTTCAATCCCTTTCTCAGTAATTTGTTTATTAATTGCGGCACTACAACATTTTCCATTGACACAGCGAAGTATATAATATCGAATTCCTTAATGAAAGACACACTACCAGTTGTTTAAAAGCTAGTTTTTTAGTTTATGTATGTAAGGGAGTTCCTTTACTCAACCATAATTTTCAAAAGCCAGAACAGATGTTTATATTTGGGATATAAATCCAATTCAATCTAATAATAGAAAATTACAAAATATAATGTGTTGGCAAAGCTTTAATTCGATACATCAACGCCATCTTGATTTTTAACTTTTTTATAATATTTTTTTATATGTCACCAATTGTCTGTTGTGATTACGCTCGCGTTTTAGGGTTTAGTTATCAAGCATGGGGTGTGAAAATGTAGCCTATGTATCTTTAAGCTTGTAATCCAAAGGTGCTTCATACCATAGCACATGATTTTCGGTTCATTGATTTGAACGTGAAAGTGTAACACACAGACAGATATTTTCGCATTTGTAATTTTAGTACAGATTATACAAATAACAAATTTATTCAAAATATAAATACTACTGTTGCTGTAGAAATATTAATCACTATATATTTATAGGCATTTAAATACGAAGAATAATTTTGGTTCTTCACTATCAGAACATAACATTGAGAATACAGATTATAATTTAATATTTTTGGTTTTAATGACGTTTCTAGTGACGTGCACATATCGATATCAGTATTACACGCGAGGGATTACCGGATTACACATATTGCCACGCTTGTTTGTTTTATTTGGCATCACGTCGCCGTTATCTGCCTTAATTCTTTATTAAAATGTGCAGTAACCCTTACATATTACACAACATAATTAAAAATTAGGAAACAGAAAAATATTTCCAATTTTATTATTCGAAAATGTCTTTGTTATATCTAAATATAATATAGCAACACAATATTTTTCTATGGTATTTCTTTTGGTATAATATTATAATATAATTCAACCTTTAATACACATCTAACATGTCAACTCCGTAGCAAATTGAAATGTCAGCTGCCGGTAATTTTTTTTTTTACTTTATGTGTACACCCATTTTTCGGTAAAGAATTTAGGCAAACATGGCGGTTCGGTGACAGTAAAAAAATTTAACGCATCTGCTGTATTGTCCAATTTTCGACCAATCGCATTGCTTCCCGCTCCCCTAGCTGTCATTTAGCTGTCAGACGGCCATTGACATGTAATAGGGACTACGTGATCCGTAACATGATAGACTTTTAAAAGAAAGAAACGGATATTTTCGTTGGTTACTGAATTCATATCATCCAGTTTTCTATCCCGCTCGCGCAGTTTTAGCCACGTTTAACAAACAATGGGACCACGGTACTCGAAATTTATATGAAAGTTTTTTTCGGGGCGTTGACGCGGTACACGGCCAGTCGTGTTTAACAATTGAATTGATTGAATTACGAGTAATTCGGACGCGGCGTTATTGATGAGTTTCATTGCCGCCCGCATCATTCGGTAAATAAAGGATATATAGGGGTGTTAATTCTGCAAAAAGCTGATGTACCTATAGCCCATATAAGAGGCTAAATAAACAACAATCTACATTGAATTAACGAGATGTTATTGGTCGAGAGATTAAATAGTCTATGATGTTATTTTTGAATTTGCGAAAAAAATAAATTTTAAATGTCCACGTAGGTTTTATTGAAACGAAAAGTAACGTACAAGTAGATATTAATAGTGTTTTAGGTACTATTAATAAAGATATAATAATCAGAAACTGAGTGTACATACAATACAATAGGCTACACTATATAATTTATTAGTGTTACAGATTTAACATCTGTTATTGAAAGTCCCGTCAATATCGGTCTAGCCATTCCAGAAATAAGTTAATACAAACCGACAGACAAAAATACAGACCGACAGACGAAAATTTTAAAAAACGTTATTTTTCTATTTATACCATATTAACAACAACATCAAGAATGCGCATAAAACAATTTTAAATAATTTTAATTTTACAAACAGACACTCCAATTTTATTATAAGTATAGATAATTATTTTTTCTATTTTATATAGAGACTGATCTTCCCTACATATATAAGGCCTTAATGTAACTTAAAAACAATCACAATAAAAATTTATAACTTGTAAATGAGATCAAACCGGTAAATGCATTCATGTTATATTTTATACCAAATAATTTCATCGAATTTATGAAATGGAACCACAATTGCGTGATTTGGCAGCGGGATCGAAAGCAAAAATCTAAGGCCAGTCGTCGCTGAGCAAACATTTGCCGGCGTAATGGATTAGCGGTGTCGCGCCGGCCTTCTTCTGTTACAAGTACAAACAGTTAATGCGCGGCTCCTTTGACGGTTGCTTTGCTGTATATTGGTCGATTGGAGGCAAATGTTGGCTGCTTTTAGTTACTTGCTGTACAGTTTTTAAGAAAGGAATATATGGTATTTATTAAGTACTATAAATATATATCTGTCTAAATCCCAATATCTTAGATAGAGTATACATAATACTAGCGACCCGCCCCGGCATCGTGCGGGCTAGAATACTAGATTTTGGTTATTTACGACATCATATTGGAAACTTTTAAAATTATCAGTGTTTCTTTACTATATTCTCCATGCATTGTATATATAATAATGTACAAAAACCTTCATCTCGAATCACTCTACCTATTAAAAAATAATGCATCAAAATACTTTACGTAATTTAGCGACTTAATTTTTTTACTATGTAATGATTGACGGTACGTCAGAGGCTAGGCAGAGTAACAGTAAGTTCTATTCCAGGGAACTGTGTAGTAATAACTATTATATAGTGAAAATAGTAAACAAGTTCAAGTACTTAATAGGGGTAATTATATTATAGTTGTGTTATGTCAAGCAAAACTCTGCCATATTTTTAACCTCAAGCCTGCTTTGGTCTTTGTCAAGTCTTTACATGCTTCATTTATTAAGCTGAAAGAAAATAGTTTCACTATAAAGCCAACTGTTTATAACGAAATGAAATATTTTTTAGAAAAAAATTAAATATTCCAAAGGTAAGAAGCGAATTAATTAAGGTATAGTTTCTCTATGTAATTTATTATTGCTTCTGAAACAGAAAACATCTATATGATTTCTTAATCTTCATGGATTCTTAAAACGATGTGTTTGTCACGTTCCTTTACTTAATCGCTATAGAGATTATTTTTAGGTATCCTTGAAAGACAATACGCCGAAACTCGTTGTCAGCAGTACAGCGCACGTAGACAAAGCAGAGAAGTTTGTATACTTTTGCGTCACTGTCAATATTGTCACAGGCGCGCTGCGTACGCGCAGACCGACCATTTGACGGGTTCGTTTCCATTGTTAATAATATTCGTTAGTCCGTCTAAATTAGGTATAGTATAAAACAAAGGCGCTTACTACTGTCTGTCCCTATGTATGCTTAGATCTTTAAAATTGCGCAACGGATTTTGATGGTTTTATAAATAATAATAGGTATAATGTCGTAAATAAACAAATTCTGTGGTATATTTAGTATCAGCATTGCATCCGTGCGAAGCCGGGGCAGATCGCTAGTCAACTTATATAACATTACATATTTATAAGGTTAAAATAGCTGGAATATACACCAAATGTGGGAGGGCGTTATGCAGGCCTGGGTAGGTACCCACTCTTCATATATTTTACCCCCAAGCAGCGATAGTCAGTTTAGTTTTGTTGTAAATGGTGAGTAAGCCAGTGTATCCACAGACAAAGGACCTAGCATATTAGCACCCAAAATTATCGCAAGTATAATCGCTAATTCGTATATAACATATGACGTACTAATTTTGCCCGCGACTTCGTCTGCGTTTAAGGGATTGTCACGTGTTAGACAAAAAAGTAGCCATTCTTACACAGACAAATGGTTACTTTCACATTTATAATATAAATATAGATATCGTATTATGGAAACGCATAATCATCTCATATTATGGGTCCAAGTGCGAGCGGGCAGGTTGCGCAAACAGACGCACAAACACGCCGCTGTTTGGTCTGCCAACGGGCTGCATGGTGCTTTGGTTGCGTGTCAATGTGAAGTGTTGTCATACCCGCATACACCATGGGTTTGCTCAAATGATGCAATTGTTGACCACACCACGCCGCGGATGTAATTGCATCAATACTAATGTTTGTAGATCTTTCCTCACTATAGTTATTAGTTGTTATAATATCTTTAGTAAAAACGAGATGGCCCAGTGATTAGAACGCGAGCATCTTAACCGATAATTGCGACTTCAAGCCCAGACAGGCACCACTTAATATACATGTGATTAATTTGTGTTTATAATTCATCATTTAGAAAACATCGTGAGAGATGTGAGAAACGTGTATGTATCTAATTTCATAGAAATTCTGCCACATGTGTATTCGACCATCCGCATTGGAACAGCGTGGTGGATTATGTTTCAAACCTCTTCCTCAAAGGGAGAGGAGGCCTGAAGCCTACAGTGGGAAATTTACAAGCAGTTGTTGTTGTTGTTTATGCCACAGTATCTTAAATTCGAAATTGAGATACTTTGCACTTTCATGTGCTAACTACACACCTCAACGTTAAATTTTGCAAACAAAAAGTCGTAGGTAAACAAAGGCATAGGATACATACCTAACATCTGACCGCTTACCTCCCCCCTCAAACACGTAGTCAGTATAGTAATCTATATTAATACTATAAATATGAAAGTAACTCTGTATATCTGTCTGTCTGCCTTTCACTCCTTCATGACCTAACCGCTGAACCGAATTTGATGTACTCCAAGAACGGACATAGGATACTTTTTTGCGACATGACAACGAACACCCTAACACGAGCGAAGACGCAGGCGACTACTAATAATAAATACTTACTTTATTCCATAAGACTCTCACGAGTTTATTTGAGTCGCGAGGTTACAAGATTATAATTGTTATATGCAAATTACTTGACGGGAATTTGATTATAATTACTTTACAAAAGAAATTAAATGTAAAGCTGCCAACGAAAAATTCAGTAGTAATTGATTTGACACTATATTAGATAAATATGTTAATTGAACATAATATATATGTTGATTAAATAAATCCACAGTTTTATCAACATATCTTAATTATACATACATATATAATTATGCTTAACTAACATGGCTGTACTTTTAAAAGTCGAAACAGGGTAACTACTGAGTTTCTATAGAAAACTATAGCATCTACTTCCCGAACCTGTGGTAGCTTCACTTAATTGTTAAATGAAGATTCAAAAGTGCTTTAAAAGCTTACTTGAATAAAGTATGTGTTGATTTTTTTTTGGAATAGTGTTTCATTTCTATTATCAGTATTTTGTAATAGAATTTAAAAACTTTTCAATTTAATAATTGGCTATGACATTATTCTAACTCCACAAAGTCGGTTCTGGTATCCTGGGAAAAGACTTTATAATACATATTAAAAGACAGTTTAATAAAACACTAATGGATAATACTTAATTAAAAATTTATAGATTGTAAACTTAGTTATAGTATGTGTTGATTAATATTCAGTATACTAATGAATTGATCTTGAATATAATGTCGGGTCCAGCTCAAACTTCTAGGAGAGGTTTATGATATAGATTTAGTTCAGTTGCGTAATGATTCTGGCTCTGTGGCTAATTGTCAGTATACCTGAAAAGGCCAATAGTATTGTCTATTTCGTAAAGACAATATGATCAATGTCCATCCAATATATATTTATTAATTGTTACTTAAAGCTGGCGCGTTAATTAAGCGCCTCCGTCCACCCCTCGTCCAGTTAATCCTTCCTTTTCCATTTAATCTGACAACCCGTTACGTTGCAACTGTTGTCGAGGAATGACCGTTTCTCTGTTAATTTGTTTCCTTGAACGCGTTGAAACTTAATGAATTTATCCCACCTTACATTTGCGAGCACTCGCACAATATTAATAACGATTTTTAATTCACCGGTTCTGTTTTATAACAACTCACTGTTTATGCACACGCTAATTTGACACTTATATACTTTAAATCTTATGATTGTTATAATCAATATCGTATATTATACACAATATGATATAATTTTCTTAAATATTATTATCAAAATATTCCAACAATAAAAAAATTCTTGGAATATTTTGATAAAAGTCAAATCAATCAATAAATAACAAACATACGAATTAAATAATTGTCAAACGCAATTCGTTAATATATTAGCGATATACAATCCTTGGTGATAATAATAAGTAATAGTTTTTTTAATAATTGGATAGTACAATTAAAATTAAATATTGATAGTAAAATCCTTTTTACCGATTTCTGACAAGACCTAATATTCGTGGCTGACCTTTTTTGCAGTGATGAACTTAAATAAAATTGACGTTAATACGTCCAAATAAGGTAATTTTACTCATAACTTTAAAAGGGCAATAAAACACGTTCGGATACGGAAGTAGATATAGTTTTTATCAAGGCACGGAAATGCGAACACTGGCAAATTCAAAACTCCAGTTTGCTACCTTTCCTTGAAAGAAATACCCAATAATATTTTATTCGCATGATAGGATTGCTATTATTGTATTACATCTAATGTACATACTATAAGCAACTATTAAAGCGAAAATTGCCGAAATACAATTGAGCTAGCAAAGCTTTAGAATAAAATATGACTCAAGTTAAATAATTATTAAGTAAATGAATAAATGTAAAAACTAATTATATAATAAATAAATATAAAGATATAAATAATATCATATATTTATTGATAAATAGAATTTAAATAAATTCATAACAGCAAATAAATTTAATACACAAATTACTCGAAGGCGTCGTTTTAAAAAAAAAAGTATTCATAAAAAGTTTAACTTGAACTAAACAAAGTCAAAAGCCAACTTGTAACATAAAGTTGACAGCACGGACACGTAGAACTCAATTCATGTTTACTTTTCTACAATAATAAACGTCAAAACTTCACGTATACCAAGAGACTGCAGGTTAGGCACTCCTGCGCAGCGGGGCGCCTCCTTACAGCCAATATTGAAATATCTTTTATCTCTTTCGTCCACGTATTAGAAAAAATTGACACCTGTCTCGATTATACACGCGATTTGCTCCCACGGACAATTCTTTGTAATGTCGTAAAAAGATTATGAGCAATGAGGCTTTGTATAAATAAACCTGCGCCCGCAAATATTTGTACGGACGAAAAAAAAAATGAGTTGACCGTCGGTTTTTTGTTTTTTTTTTTTCGACGAAGTTAAATAGCGTTCTATTTCATTGTTATGAAGGTTAGCGGATGTTAGTTAAACAAATACAACTAAATACTCAATGAAGCGCCTTGAAGTCGATCCCTGTCAGAAGCCAATCCCTTTAATCCAATATATAGTAAACTGAACGTGAGAGAATATTAGATGATTGAACAACAATGACCAAAAGCTTTACAATTGTATTGATCAGAACATAGAAGAGAATCCTTAAACATTGTCTGAAAATTTAACTTAATGCTGCTATTTTTCTTTCCAGCACCAAAGCTGATGATACCTCCAGCAGACTTCGTGAACCAGGGCGTCCTTGGAAGTCCGCAGGACGGTCTCCGCACCCCAACTGGCAGCCAGATGCTCGCCAACCCCCTCCTCAACTTGAACAACACCGGCCGAACCAATTTCACAAACAAACAGCTAACTGAACTCGAAAAGGAATTCCACTTCAACAAATACTTAACAAGAGCGAGAAGGATAGAAATAGCGTCCGCCCTACAACTGAACGAGACACAAGTCAAAATCTGGTTCCAGAATCGAAGAATGAAACAGAAGAAACGCATCAAGGAGGGCCTGATCGTTGCCCCCGAGACTTCGACGTCCCATTCTAGTGCCATCGGCTCAAACGAAAACAGCAGGGAGTCGAGCTAAGTAGTGTTTGTGAATGAACTTTGATACGATTTACCTGAATATACAAAGATGGGGTCAGTTTAATAAATTGATCGAACCATAACGAAGATGTCAGACGTGTGGGTATAATTGTAACTAAAACAACGGCTTGAGATGCTTATTTTAGCCCCATTTGTAAATCTATTGATATAAAATCTGTAACGATACTTTTAATCTGGCTATATTTAAGATATAACCGGCAAAAATGTTAATTGATATATTACGACACAACTTAGATGTAGCATCGGCAAAATCAATTAAACCGATTACTGTCGATTTATACAACCAATAGAAATAGCTCCCTATCGCGCCATTCTACACTATACATACGTCGCTATTAATTTTTGCAAGTAAATCGACGTGTCAAATTGACGAATATATAAGGTCATCTGATATTACAAGTTATTATATTTGTGTAAAGATCACATTCACATAAGAAATAAATATTGATATTTTGGGAGAGCGTACTTAATTCGGATGTGATCGGATTAACAAATTTTGCCGATGCGACATCTAAGTTGTGTCGTACTATACGTGGTTTCTTACAAAGTCTAAGAGAAAACGTGATTGGGCTATTACGTGGTCATCATGACACGCTTTCTTGTCTCTTAAATAGATTTATGTCATGTTTAAATTCCGAAGTATAAACCTAGTCGATAGGCATTCGTTAAAATAAATGTAAAAATGTAACATTATACTATATGTGTGCAGGTATTTTTAATAAATTAAATAAATGTAAAAACCCTTTAAAAGGCCGCTACATATCTATTAAAACAATTTTAAATCCTCATTGCGCTGTAACGTAATGTACCTCGTTTCATGAAATTCCATACATTTATTTTAAAAGCATTTTCACAAACTGTCAATAAAAAATATTCATATTTTGTCAAAAGCCACAATCCTATGTGATATCCTTTCAAAAAGGTTTTATATTGCTTTTTTTTCATCCATGTTAGCAACGATTATTACAATTCAATTATTTAGTCTGCTCAATTTAATATAGTTATATTTATTAAGCTGAAATCAAATACTACTCCGTAAGATCTTTAACTGATTTTTTTTTAAAATTACAGCGAGTTTTTTTAGCACAATCAATGAACTTTAATTTAAATAGCAAATATTTATTTAAAGTTACATACGCCATTTTGAAATAGAAAAACATAGAGTGTTTGGTTATGAGATTACTTAGGAAATAATGTTCATTTCTAAGATCAAAAATATATATAAGGTAGACGTAAATGTGAATTGTCAAATTCATATATAGATACACTCATTTTTTAATTTATTTTTTTTACAATTGTTTTAATTGTTTGAATAAAATGCTTTTATATTTTAAGACATTTTTTACGATGTAATTTAAACCAAAGTCTATTTTGTTTTATATTTTTAAAGTAGAGTCAGCAGCGAAAGTATCAAGAAAATTAGTAATTAAATTACAGTGAAATTCAAAAAAGAATTATTAAAACTGATTCAAATGTATTTTATTTTTACTCTTATTTTAAAAAGGATAGATACCGACTATTAAAACATATATAACAGAAAAAAAAATTAAACAACCTTTTCGCTGCTGACTTTACCTTGGTCATTTTCAAAGTAACGCTTTGAACGCCTCTTAAATGCTGATGATATTTTATTTTTCTTTAATTTGAGAATGACCGTATGTTTGTAGAATAGTTATGTACAGGTTTCAAATTAGAACCATCGCTAATTAAATGTATATAAAGCGCGTTAAGTACGATTGTGTGTACATTTTTGTATTATTAAGTAACTATTAAATCTACCAATAAATTAATTATATCTATTTTCAATCGAACTCTTATTATTTTAATAATACCAATTATAATATGTGAAGTATTAGTTATTTATTTACGTGAATATTTTAATTATAATAAATTATTTTTAATATATAAAAGACTGCAGGTTCAAACCCCCGCAAATGAGGGAGTTTTCATGTGCTCAATTCGTATTTATCGTTTATCAAGATAAACTACGCGGTGCCGGAAAACTTCATGAGTAAATGTGTAGGAATTAATCCATTCAGTATCTATATCATGTTTGAATTTAAATCCAGTGCGTTACGAGTAGCAGTTTACGTTTGACGTTACAACATCAAAGCCATCCTGTGGAATACAATTCCTAGCCTAGAGCATAACTTCTAGATTGAAAATTAGACAACAGACAAGTACCTCATCTTTGCAAATTAATATATTCAGGAAAACCCTTATACAATTCAATTTCATGCAAAATGTGATGCGAATAGCTTTTCTGTTTAAGAGTAAATGTTACTTTTATAAACTTTAATCAACATGACGATTGTTTGAAGAATAGATAGTTTGAAGATAAACTAACTATATTCTAAAGTACATATATACTGATGGCCGAAACAATATTTGCAGCTCTTGCTCTAGGGTAGAGTAAAGCACGGTAGCATGCGTAAGCGATCCCGTGGCGCCCGCCGAAGGACGGAGAGGGTACCGCTGGTTTTTTAGTGGGTAAACCCGGTGGTCCTGGGTGCACTCGGCGTCCAGGAAACTGGGGAGTCCCACACACCCCCCCACTTCCATCACGTGGGGGAAGCGCGTAAAGCGTTTTTCCAGCGATAAAAAAAAAAAAAAAAAAAAAAAAAGGGTAGAGTAAAGCAAACAATTACTTTAAGCACCAGGTTGCAAAACGCGCTGCAATTATAACGAATATTTCTAGGAAATAAATATTAGTAAAATGTTATAAGATTCACGAGTGCGGCTGTAAACATAAGCAGAACAGCAACAGAACAACAGAGCAACAGAGCGACAAAACCCATTTTCGCTCAATTAAAGGACTGATAGGATTTATTTGTCTCATAAAAAGGATTAATAGTATAATTCAAGATTTCTATAGTAATTCCTGGACAAAAATAGGAATGGTAAAATCATTAATAATTATTGTCCTATTGCTATTTAAGGGCTTCTCGTAGGTACTTGATGGTCTAGTTTAAAAAAAAAAAAAGAGTCGTTATATCTAACTTCTTCGATTCAACGATTTAGTTTTAGAAAAATAAAAGCACAATAGATGCTTACGAATAACATAATCGAACATACTCATAACGGATAAAAAGGTTTAAACTAATAATAAAATGTATAAAGAACATTCATAGCATAATGTTAGGATGACTAAGTACACCGTAAGTCTAGACTAATTTGATTCTATATGGATTAAGCAGCGCCATCTCTTAACAGCGTGTAAAAGCGTGGCGTTAGTTGCGCTTTATTTTAAATAAAGCGCAACTAACGCCATCTATGAAACGAAAAATAAACTATGATTCAATGAAACACCAATAGAGGTCTATAGTTTAATTATAATAATAAAACATTTAAATGGATATTATTGTTCTGATTAACTATTTTGATTGTTCAATAATTTCAAACTTAATGTTATTTTCTTGCAATTTTTTAAGAAGACTTGTCTTTCTGAAAGCTACGCCCGGTGTCATAACTCCTCTTCTGCGATAATATAAAAAACATTTAATGACCATTTAAAAGACATGAAATAAATACGTATTAATAAATACGCTGACAATTATTGTTATTATGGTTTTTTTTTAATCTTATCAACTTTACAAAACTGAGATCGGCTACAATTAGATAAAATTTAAATTGGCAAAAATCTTTCATTTACATATTATTTGATTGAACTTAGTAGATCATCATCATCAGATCCACTTGGCAATATCAAAATGAAATGTCTGTTTTGTCACCATATAGGAAACATACAGTTATTGATAATTTTAGGTCGCTTCGAGTAAATAAGCCGTTAGATTGAGGGTAAATTAACCAAAATTTTGACCTATGCTTATCAGAATTGAGGCGAGATGGCCCAGTGGTTAGAACGCGTGCATCTTAACCGATGATTGCGGGTTCAAACCCAGGCAAGCACCGCTGATTCATGTGCTTAATTTGTATTTATAATTCATCTCGTGCTCAGTGGTGAAGGAAAATATCGTGAGGAAACCTGCATGTGACAAATTTCATAGAAATTCTGCCACATGTGTATTCCACCAACCCGCATTCGAGCAGCGCGGTGGAATATGTTCCAAACCTTCTCCTCAAAGGGAGAGGAGGCCTTCAGCCCAGCAGTGGGAATTTACAGGCTATTGTTGTTGTTGTTGTTGCTTATCAGAATTACTGAAAATGGTCTGAACCTGCATATTCCGTCCATACTTTTATCTGTGGTCATTGAGTGCCAAAAAGTATCCTATGTTAGTTCGCACGTAACATTAGCGAAATAATCTGTGCCCTCTTGGCACAAACAAAAGCCAAAAGAATCCTGTGTTAGGGACTTAACGTAAATAATACGTACGTGGGAAGCAGTTTTTCTTCCTCCTTTATAATGGTTATGGCTGAAAATATAATGGCCACTGCTGTCCCTACGTAAGCTGGGTCAACGCCTGACACCTGAAATTTAAGCACATACGCCCTTTTACCTATAAATGTTTACCTTGATAGTTCTTTGGAAACCGATCGGAGTTCTTTCTGCTCATTATATATTCTACCACGATACAGCAATACTCATTATTATTGTATTTCATTTTAAAGGTGAGTGATCCAGTGTATTCAGGAACAAGGGACAGAACGTCTTAGCTCCCCATATTGGTGAAAAGGCGATGTAAGGAATAGTTAATATTTATTCCAGCGCCATTGTCTATGAACGATAGTGACTACATCAAAACATAAAATTATTTAATACCTTTTCAATTGTAAAAATTAAATTGCACAAAATCGGTTTAATAAGGGATATAAAAGTAATATTCCAGTCAGGAATTATATATATACACATATAATGTAAGTAGCTAAAGCACTTCTGTTATGGAACATCAAAAGTAATGACGGTACCACAAACACTCAGATACAAGACAACATAGAATACTAATGAACTTTTTCTGCATCGACTCGGCCAATCAAACCCGGGACCTCGGAGTGGCGTACCCATGAAAACCGGTGTACTCACTACTCGAATGTTTAAGCCAACCTTCACTCCACTCCTATTTTAAATAGGAATTTCATTCACGCGGCGTCGCAACGAGATTTTTGCATAAATTAAATAGTTTATGGAGTGGAGAGAACGCATCAAAGCACATTATAAATCATAACTTATTTAAAGGGAATACTATGCATTCCTAACGATGTTGTCAACAAAATCGGCTGATCGTAATATTGTGCAATAACCTCAGTAATATTATGTTAATGTCACCGATAGTTTGTATTCTATTCTATTCTATTCTATTTGTTACAAGAATATATTAGTAATAATGTAGTAGTAGACTAAGTAAAAGTAATTGAAGTATACTACTAACAAATAATGAAACAACAAATATTTTATCATATTTTAGATTAGAGGACGAGTGTATGGGTCACTTAATGTTAAGTGGTCAACACCGCCCTAAGATAATGGCGCTGTAAATATTAAACATTTCTTACATCGCCAATGCACCACCAATCTTGGGAACTAAGATGTCATGTCCCTTGTGCCTGTATAGTTACACTGGCTCAATCACCCTTCAAAGCGGAACACAACATTACTGAACACTGTTGTTTAGCGATAGAATATCTGATGAATGATTAGTACCTACCTAAACGGGCTCGCACAGAGCCCTACCACCAAGTATGTAAAAGACACTATTAATTAAATATATATATCCATATAATATATTGTTAAATTTAGTATAAAAGCAGAGCTCTTCCGTTGCACTTATTCTGCTAACCCATGTGTAGTTTTTTTAATCTCGCGAATCTTCTTCGTCGCGTCTTCTTTGAGTGCGCGATGAACTCAACATGTTAAGCTTTAGTAAAAGTAATTTCACATAACTGAATATTATACACTTTTGAGAAATAAATAATCTTAACTTTTAACGAATATTTAATGCTTGTATTTGCCATGTACTTACGCTAACTCTGGCGACAATTCTCTTGTCTGGAGTGGTCTTTACATCGGTCCCTTCATCCCAGCCACTTCCCAACATTTCATATTGAAAGCAGGAGCCGTCCATCACCCCCTCATTCGGATCACTGTACGTCACTAGTCCAAAGGAACAGAACCTCGGATGTTTTAGAAGTAACCATCTTGTACAAGGTATTTTGCTCAAAATGAAAAGTAATATGCAACCGATTATAGTCCCTATGGCGGAGAAAATGGAAGGGAAAGTTATATATGGCTGGTATTGGACCGGTCGCTTGTTATCCGTCGCTAATAAATGTCGTTGTGTGCGATGAACCACGAAACTGTCCGCACCCGGAAATGGGAGACACCATTTGTTTAAGTTCTTGTGGAGTAGGCACCTGGAAGCAATTTCAGATATCATTAATTATTATGGCGGTGAGGAAACCTGCATGTGTCTAATTTCATCGAAATTCTGCCACATGTGCATTTCACCAACCCGCATTGGATCAGCGTGGTGGAATATGTTCCAAACCCTCTCCTTAAAGAAAAGAGGAGGCCTTATCTCAGCAGTGGGAAATGTACAGGCTGTTACTTTATTTTACTTTACTTTCATTAATTAATATATTATAGATACTGATTGGTCTCCTGCGAAACTTCGCTTTTATTCAAAACATTTTTTCAGAATTTCTCCAGATCATTATACTCACGTAAAATAAATGCAAATATTTAATAATAGAATGTTTTAAGACTGAAATATCTACACCATTAAAACTTATTCTTTGGTCATTAATAATGGGAGATATATATCTCCCTATATTATAAATCCTATATTATAAATCTGAAAATAATTCTATGTGTTACGTTTTAGCAACTGAAATTGTTGTCGGAGGCTGCGTGTTATTATATAAGACTTAAATAAATAAAGAAGGAGGTCGATAAGAGATCCCTTATACAAAATAGGAAAACATTTGAAATATTTTATCAATTAGGTTACAGGGCCATTGGGCCATTTTAGTTAAGTGGTCAAAACCGGCCAATCACATTGGCGCTGTGAGAAATATTATCCCTCACCTACGTTGCCAATACGCCAACATTGGAAACTAAGTTTCTATGTCCCTTGTGCTCATTATTACACGTTAACTTGCCCTTCAAAATGAAACACAACCATACCTACTAAATTTTGCTATTTTGCGATAGCGTCATATTCGTCAGTGGTATAACAACAATATCAGCCTGTAAATTTCCCACTGCTGGGTTAAGGCTTCCTCTTCCTTTGAGGGGAAGGTTTGAAACATGTTCCACCATGCTATTAAAATGCGGATTGGTAGAAGACACATGTGGCAGAATTTATATTAAATTAAATTAATTAGACATTTCTTCACGATGTTTTCCTTCACCACCGAGCACGATATATAAACACAAATTAAGAACATTAATATTCAGTGGTGCCTGCCTCGGCTTGAACCCGCAACCATTGGCTAAGATGCACGCGTTTTGACCACTGGGCTATCTCGCGTCTTAAGTCGTCAGTGGTCATCAAAATCAAAATAAACTTTATTCAAGTGGGTATTACAAGCACTTTTGAATCGTCATTTAACAATTAAGTGAAGCTAAGTTTCTTGTTCATATAAGTAAATATTGATATCAGAATATGTTAGAAAAGAACTATTAATTATGAATATACTAGGAAGGTAACAAACTTAAGATCCATTTATCAACTTATAACGATTATGATACATTCCCGATTTCAATTTAATGTCAACTTCAAATATTTTCTGACACCAATAAAGATCAGATTAATCGCCATTGAGGGCTATCAACTAACTTATTGGTGGGGATAACCATTATATTTCGATGAAACTGCGACCAAACAACATCATCATCCTCCTGCCCTTATCCCAATTTTATTTGGGATCGGCGCATGTCTCCTCCTTCCATAGTTCTCTGTCAGACGTCATCTCACAAGTAACAATCTTTCTAACCATGTCTTCTCCTTCCATACTTCTCTGTCAGACGTCATCTCACAGGTAACTTTCTAACTATATCGTCTTCCACACAATCCATCCATCGTTTCCTTGGTCGTCCTCTACCTCTATATCCATCCACATCCATGCTCAAGGCCTTCCTTACAATATTTCCTCATTGGACTAGTTGATAAGTGCAACCAAACAACAATTGGATTAATATTAAATAACATAGAAAAACGGCTAAACAATTACGAATCGACTCGATTGTTATAGAGTTAGTGTTGCAGCCCTATGGTAGCTCTTTCGAACTTTGACATAAACAGACTTAGTATATAAAGAGTGTTACTAATTTCATATTGTTTAATTACATTTTTTATTTATAAACAAATTTCGTTAAAAAATAAATTTACCGCTGTTTTAATTCCGGTTCAACTTCAAAAGACCGTTTTTGTCGCATCTTCTTCATAGATACGTATGCCATACTGAAATGCAGAAAATATTATCCTTTTAAAATAAATATTAATCAACACTTAAAATGTAGAGTTAATTAAAATTAAATAATAACACAGAATTTATAATAATAATAGCAACTGTATTTAAAGCAATGTTCGTTAAGACGATCACTGCTGTTCATAGAAGCCTATGAGGCGTTTCAAGATATACTTGAACTTAATCTGCTTCTTTTTATTTGTTCATATTGTTGGGCAACAGATCACTTGATAGTAAGTGGTCACCGTCGCCTCTACACATTGTTGCAAATATTATTGCTTACATTGCTAATATACCACCAAAGAGGAAGCTGAAATGTTACGTTCCACGTGCCTTTAGTTACACTGGTTCACTGACCCTTTAAGTCAGAACTATACTAAGTATTACTAGTATGTGATCATTTGTAAACCAGAGAACTAAAGACATCGACATAGCCCACCGGATTAGTAAGCTGAAGTGGCAGTGGGCTGGCCATATTTGTCGCAGAACCGATAACCGTTGGGTGAAATGCGTTCTAGAGTGGAGACCGCGTCTCGGCAAACGTAGTGTAGGACGTCCTCAGGCACGGTGGAGTAGACGACTTACGCAAGACGGCTGGCAGGAGCTGGATGCGAGTAGCCCAAGAACCATCTCAGTGGCGTGCAATTGGAGAGGCCTATGTCCAGCAGTGGACGGAAATGGGCTGATGGATTGGATTGGATTGTAAATCTCCTAACAAACATATAGTTAAATTATTATTCAGAGTTGTTACCTGTTAATCATTGATACCCAACTGCTGTATCGGATAATGCCGTTACGCCTGCCGTCTGCCACCATTTTTGGTGGGAAATGAGTTATCAAATACGACTCCACAGAATTTAACGTGCCTGTAAAAAATTATGAATAATAATTTATGTTTGTGTACCTCTAATGTCTGTAATATGACTGGTAGGACTTTATGCTAACCCATATGAGTTAGAATGGTTTCCAATTTTCCATTCATTTTTCCAATTATAATCAAGGACGTGAACTCAACGTGATTATATGAACAAGAAACTTAGGTTTCATAATTCTAGCAAATTGATTCTGTAAGGATTTTTTTACTTCCAAATAATTTTTCGAATTACTGTTGGACGACGATAAAATTTCATAAAAATCGGTCAAGCCGTTTAGGAGTTCTGTAGCATTACGTACAGCAGATTAATTTAACAGAATTTTGTACTGAACTTGGAGTAGTACTAAAAAACCCTTAATTAAAAGTTTTACACCTCGCCCTATTGATGATTAATTGCCGATTAATCTACCTTTTTAACCGACTTCAAAAAAAGGAGGAGGTTCTCAATTCGTCGGGGCCTTTTTTATTTTTTTTATTTTTTATGTATGTTACCGAATTACTCGAAGATGGCTGGGCCGATTTTGACAATTCTTTTTTTGTTTGAAAGGGCATATTTTACAGGTGGTCCCATTGTCAGGAGATCAGGATGTGATGATGGGATCCTAGAGAAATCGAGGGAACTCCTCAAATTTTATAGGCACACCTATAGTGATTTCGGTTTTATTCAAAGTGCCTTGGTCATATGCTCACGAAAAGTGACATTTGATGAAGTGGAACTGATGATGAAGACCACAACTGGTAATCAGAACCTATTAGTAAGTAACTATTTTACGGGTTTAGTTCTATTTCTTTAAGATAGTCGTCAAGCAATTGATGTTAGTTAACATGCCTATGATGAAGTCTAGCTGATGGTGGATTACCAGGAGAATTCCTCAATGATTAACGGCATTGCATCGGGAAAAATGGTATTGTCTAATTGGCGATGAGCAGTTAACATTAGGCTATTGTAACTTAGGTAACGCTTAATGTGAGTTGCAGTCCACATCGTATTGAAACGGCGTTGAGTTATGTTTAGAGTCGAAAGCCGAAATGTACTGAGTATAATAAAGTGAATGACAAACACTACCAATTGTAATTATAAATAACAAAACAACACTGAAAAGCATTAAATAAATTTTTCATTTATTTAATGCTTTTCACGTTCACACTTTTCACGTTCTCACTTTTCAAATTCACGATTTTTTAATCACCTTTTGAAGTCGGTGCCAACAAAGTAAATAAATTCCTATATTGAAATCATTTAATTTGTATCGATAGTAGGGTTTGTCTAATGGTGTCATCTATACAATAAATAGATTTAGTTTTTGTATGTATGTATTATGTATTATGTACCTATATTAGCAATGTTGGCACCGACTTTGAGAGGTGATTAAAAAACCGTTAATTGGATATGGATGTAACTGATTATTTTTTTCTTTTTAGTTCATTTTTGAAGGCGGTTTTTTTTTATTTATAAAAATTTATCTTCCAGCTTAATCACCTTATGCCATAGAACCATTCGAAAAATCAGTGCTGCCGTCTTTGCGTATTTCACACATAGCATGAATCGTATTTTAATTTAAGTATAGGAAAAAAAAACTATATAATTTAAAAAAAATTTTCTGTGTGTGAAATTCCTAGGACGACAGCAAATGCTGAGTGATTTTTCTTTTTGTGGCATCGTACCTACTGCTGTGTAGGCAGCATTTTGTTTTTATTTATTTATGCCTCTTTTTATAATCTTTCTTAGATATTATTTAATTGTATTGCTATTTTAAGTTTTTGTTTTTTGTTTATGTCACTGATGTCTCAAAACGATGCTTACAAATATAAAAATTCTTTCTTTATTTCTTTCTTTCAAAAATAAAAAGTGTGCTCTAAAAAGCGCCTTTGAATCTTAATCTCTATTATAAGGTAACAGACAAATCGTAACAGTGTTCGACAATGTCTTAAGTTTTGGTCATCTTACCACCAAAATTCTGCTCCAAGAAAGATACTCCAAAATCGGCTGGGATACTGCTAAGACCACATGCATTGATTACATAGATTCCTGCCTCTCGCGCGGGCTGGTCATACTTTTCTTCCAACAATTCTATGAACTGATAACAGAATAAACTGGATGATATGGTATACTCAGTTAAGGGATAAGGTCTCTTGATATGACGAATACATTTGGTCAAATTTGATTGATGATTGTTTTGATATCAACGATTTTAAAAAGGCTTTTGATATTGAACGATAGAAGTGTTTTCGGAACTAATGAATTTATTTTAAAAAGGAGAATTTAGTTTGAAAGAACATTTTAATTGAATTAATGAACAAAAAATTCAACACTCTGATGCTTATGTAAGTACCTATAGCACTTGTGTTATGGAAAATTAGAAGTAACGACGGTACCACAAACACCCAGACCCAAGACAACATAGAAAACTAATGAACATTTTCTACATTGATTCGGTCGGGAATCGAACCCGGGACCTGGGAGTGGCATACCCGTGAAAACCGGTGTACACACTACTCGACCACGGAGGTCGTAATCGTCAACTATCATAAACAAACCTGCGTCTCCCCACTGACATCAACGTAATGTGTCTTGCAGTCAATCGCCGTGGATACCACGACCTCCCCGTACTGCACAAATGGTCCACAACAGTTGACCACGACTCTCGCTCGACAACACATATCCTTGATAGAGATCTTGTCCTCCACGTCCGCTATTATTATTTCAATTTTTGATAAATCGTCACCTAGAAATCATTTTTGAATTGACAGATGTATCGCTTTAGCTAGGCGGAATATTTGAATTGTAATCATTTCACTAAGACATAGCGTATGACATAATGTCATTCTGATCAGTCTTTCTCGACGCTAATTGCAGTAACATACATTCAATATAAGTCACCCTTTTCAAACTCAAACTTAAACTGAAATTGCTTTATTCAATATAGAAGTTTCACTTTGTTTCACAAGTTACACTTTCTTATTGATGGTCAATTGAAACAGTACCACCGGTTCGGAAAAGAAAATACCCTGACCTGAGAAGAACCGGAGAAAGAAACTCAGCGGGTTTTTTTGTCTCATGTATTATATAAACAATTTAAATGAAATGGAATAACCAGGAGGCGATCATTTCATTCCCAAGATGTGCTATCAACTATCAGCTCAAAATCATTTTACGGTGGGTTGCGATTTTTACGATGCTTGACTGTTTTTTTATAAATTTAATTACAAAATTACTTATACACAGATACAGTATTTTTTAGCAGCTAAGATTTAATTACAAAAACGGCGATTAATCTATACACGTGCGACGTGTTTTAAGTATAATTAAACCACGCATCATAACGTAGTTATGGTCAATAAAATGTTGGCCCTCTTTTTTGCTTCTCGCTCACATAATATTATCGCATATGGCCTCACACAAAAGTATTAACTTATGAAAATATTTTTGCCTGCTTGAGTTATAGTGAAAATTTCATTTGCTTTAAAATTAATTATTTCATTCAAGTCAAAAAGAGTTATATCCTCTTCAAGGGACCTTTTCCCTCTGTTTCTATTATTTATCTCTTTCTTTATTATATGTCTATCTCTTTCTGCGGTTAATATGACATTCAAACTTTTTTATTTATTTCTTCGTATTCAGACATCAAGGGATTAAAAAAATATATTATATGGCCTTTAATTATTCACGAACGTTGTTAATTTATTTAATTATGATGTTTCCAACGTTTTTTTCTTTAAACATTAACAAGAACTTGATATGTCCATCTTGTAGAGTTCGTCTTCAACTTGGAATGGTTTTGTATAACAGTTTTTTTTCTAATCCGGTGTACATAAAAGCCTAATTACGTTGTTACATAATTAATTGTCCGTGGCCAAGGTTTAAAATGTAAACATAAACATGAAATACTTTGTAACTGACTGAGTATTTCTATGTTCGTATTGCGTCGTATTACGTCATTGCGGCTTTTTATTGAACGCTCGCACATTCGTTGTTGAATAAAGAGAAACGTAACAAAGATTGATTACAAATTAACTTATAGTGCATTTTATTAATAATTTTATTAATAAAAAAAATAGGTCATGAATCTGTACAATAATTTGATAACTGTAACTTGGTAATTTTGATTACAAATCCGAACTGTACACTAATCTTACGCAGCAGTCGTTTTTAAAGACATTTTTTTGTTAATATTTATTATTAGTATTATTTTATCAATAAAAACTTGATTGACTACGCCAAAAATGATAGTTACAAAACAGGTACAATAGACTAAAATCCTAAAGGGAATTATTTATCTTATGAATGATCAGTGCTAAAACATGAAGGCGTAACAACAACTCATTAGATAATATTCAAACAAATGTTATTAATCAGGACTTAATCTTAAATACTTAAAAAATTGAAAAATTATCTTTGTCTAACATATATCTAATTGTCTTGGATTTGTGTCTATGACTATGACAGTACGTCATAAAGCTATAATGAGTGAGGTCTATGCAGTATAACTCTGTAATAATAGTAATATTAATTAATAAATAATATTTAAACAAATTATTACATGTACATATCAATTGTGTATATTTTCAGTATATGTTACTGTATCAAAGATCTTCAAATGGGTAATTTAAAAAACTTACCAGTCTTTCTCGATGTATCATGAAGAATACTTTCCAGTTTATTCCGATTCCTTCCAGCTATAGCCCACTTGATATCCGGATAATTTTTGCCAATCCTTGCCAACTCATTAACCACATGCTTCCCCGTAAACCCAGTCGCGCCAAGTATGACTAAATCCAGTCGATTTTTTGTTGACATCTTGATTCTTGAATATCAGAGAACAAGAGATTTATTAAATTTAATTTGAATTGAATTGAATTTTGAATTAAGAGAAAATTAAAATAGTTGTCTGCAAAATTAATGATGAGATCTTTACGAAATTGAAATTATACCATTTCGTACAATACATGCATGTACATTATTATATAATACGTGTATTAGTCTGTATGTATACTAATAAAACGCATCGCAAATTACCTAACCGCACGCACGTTTGAAACGTAATTTTACGTTTTCGTCTCATAATTAATAATTATCGATTATTAATTAAAAGATTTAGAGGTCTATTGACTGACCGATAGACAGAAACCAGGTATTAACGAATCATCAGCGTAATATAATCTGTGCTCCAAGTTCGCTTAAAAAGAATGAAAGAAAATCATGACTTTCAATCAAGATATCATGAAGTCTAAAGAGCAGAAATTTATTATAATTTAAGCCGCGTAATTAAAAAGATTAATTTTTTGCGTTAAAAAACCTAATTTTTTAAAATTATGTATTTAATTTAACAATCGTAACGGAACAGATGTAAAAAACAATTGAATATAGAATGCAATTTTGCTCTGAATACAAATGAGTATAACTGTAGTGTTTCAATCACATAGATAAGTAATATTAAAAGGTTTTAAAATTAATTAATCAGTTTCTTAAGAATAATAATAATTTTCTTATTTATATATTTACTTCATTTAATTCACAGCCAAAATCCTATTGCCAACTAGCTGTGCCCGCGACATTGTACGCGTTTAAATTTAACAAAAAAAAATAGTAGCCTAAGTTACTTCTTATTATATCAGTTATCAGTCAGTTAAAGACACGTCAAAATCGGTCCAGCCGTTCCAGAGATTAGCCGGAACAAACAAACAAACAGACAAAAATTATAAAAATGTTATTTTGGTATATGTACCGTATATACATTCATATGCATTGAGTAAAAAAGGACTATTTTAATATTACAAACAGGCACTCCAATTTTATTATCTGTATAGATATGCTTAGAAGTCTTGTTGGTTAGTCAAGTTCTTTTGATGTTCACTAAATCTGTGCGTTAAATTAAATAATTAAGTTATTAAAACCTGACCAACCTAACACACAAGGTCACTTTCTTTCATATCATATTTTATTAAATTAAAACTACTACAAATTTACGCCTAAATGTACCGAAGCGTCAAATATATAACAGCAGAATCGGTTGTTAAACAGAAAAGTAATACACGATTCGATACAACTTGATAACATCTTACAGTTCAAAAAGGCAATTTAGTCCTTAATAGTTCAAACAAGAAAGTATTACTGTAATAATTGACACTCATCACATAATTCTATTGAATAACGATTAATATTATTTTAATGTTCTTATTTCTTAAAGTATACTATATATGTAATAAATAAATTAACACGTTCACTGCCACCTAAATTTTTCCTATGCTCATAGCGATGCCGCCATACATAATGCCGCGAACACGCTAAGCGTGTCCCCGGCATCGCTAGATAAATTGTATGGACAAGCGTAGCGTGTCCACTGGCACAGGAACAAAAAAATGATAATTTTTTTGTTAAAACGGTCTTTGTTAGTTAATATTTCTTGTATTATGCAATAATTAAGGTGTTTAGAATAATGTTGTCAGTGTTTTATCCTGGAATTATGACAAAAAACCGCTTTTATGGTAAGTAAACATCATAATGTAATCAGTGGTTGTAAAACTTTTTAATAAATTCCCACATATCATATTTATATTGGTGTCGAATTTGATATATACTTTTTATCGCGTTATGATTTAGTTCGTATTTCAATAAAAAAATTGTTCATGATATATACTGTTACCTGTTATCTACTGTTGTATCCCTGCAAAGGACGCGGGTCAGTTTGAAAGTAGCAAGGTATAATCAAATAAAATAAAATAGAACTTTCAATACAAATTAAAACAGAGTTTAAATTTCGCTTCATAAAGTGTCCATAAAAATCCACCTTCTTTTTTTGTTTTCTCAAATACATACTTATTAATTTCTAAAATCAATTTTTATCTCACTTGTTTCGTTCACTTTCTTATTAGTTGCTAGAAATTCAAAGGTCATAGGATATCGATTCGGTGCACATGTCTTGATATAATAATAAAGAACAATTAAATAAGTAATAATTAATAAACAAATAATTAAAAAATAATCAATAGCTTCTTGTAAGCTAAACTCGTTTTATTGTTTCATTACTTCAATTCTTGTAACACGAATTTGAAGTTGACATGAGTTTACATTTTTAAGGTAAATCAGCCTTATTTAGTGTTTAATTTTATATATTTGGTGTATGTATGTGGTAGTTAATGATTAATCGAACTAACATATAGGTACTTGTAATACATAATCAGTATCAACATAACACAAAGTAAGACAATTTAGTATAAACTTTGTCATTAAATAGGAATGGCAGAATTACGGCTTATATAGTTTTCAACCGACTTCCAAAAGGAGGAGGTTATCAATTCGATTCAATAACTATAACTACATTATATAATCGTAAATCGACTTTTAAGTAGTCTAATATTTTTCATTTCATTTAACTTAGGAAGACTCTAAAAAATATGTTGAATACGCAATTATTTTTATTACTTTTTCGTGCATATTAATTTGTTTTAAAATAGTGTTTTGTTTGAAGTCGGTTTTTCTTTTTGTTAAAATTTTTATTTATACTACAAAGGTGTATAAATTTTTATAATAATAGATATTTGTACAAAAAAAAAATGTAACAAAGTTCCGCAAATTTGAGAAAACAATAACAAAATTAGTTCAATTTTCAACAAATTGGTAATAAGCCATAAATAAAATGTGGTTTGTTGAAAAAACAGTTTGACAATCTATGATTATCCTTAATAAGTGAACAAGCCTAGCGTGTCGCCGGCATTACGAAAGACATTTTTTTGTAAAATAAAAAAAAAATATTATTTTTAACGGGCCACTTAAAAACTCAGTAGCTTATCGCTTGAAGATTGCACACAATTAGTTTGAATGAATAATTTAGCCTAGTTTTTAAGATATCACTGAAATTCTTAGAACAAGCCTAGCGTGTTCGCGGCGTGGCTATAGAAATTCGCATGAACACGCTAGGCGTGTCGCTGGCACTGAACGTGTTAAGGGCATACATACCGTCGAGTTGAACGGACGTCGCGTTGTCTAATGAGTAATGATTACATGTACTAACTAGCTAGCTACTAAGAATTACGAAAGCAACAAAAGCCGTTTGCTTCAAATTGTTTTTTGTAGTTTAGTTACAGTTTTACACACCAAGTAAAAACTCATTCCTAAATGACTGCTTCGTAAACTGTAAATTATTTAATTAGTAAATAATTTTGAAATTTTAAACGAGACAAACACAAATAAACAAAGAAAAAATAGCGAGGCAATAAACATGTTCAAAAGGCTAATTAAAGTTGTCGATAGTATAGGTGTCAGCGTCCTTTATAGATAGGATGGCTCATGGCACTGATCTTCATCCAAGGAGAAAATTTTACAAATATAAAATGGTAATGATACTTCTCAACTGCATAACTGTAGACTAATTCTTCGTATTTAGATCGATTACGATATGCAGTCGATTACATTCCGATACGAACTCGAACCGCAACTGGATCGTTAGAGCGATTTTTACATTATCCGATCAGATTCAGTGTCAGGCACGGATCTAATAATTCTAATATCGGAGGAAGTTAAATGTTTCTGTGTAATTTGATGTGTTGCTTGTACCTCGGTACCTGTATTATAAAAATTTTTTTGTAAGTGTGCTATAGGTGAATTTAAATTGTCTCTGTGTGCACAGAGCCCTATGCGCGGCGGCCATTTTGTAGCTTACTAAAAATAATATAAAATGCTCCCTCGAAATATTTAGTTTCCACAATGGGATGTATCCAATACTTTTTTTGTACAGATCTTTTTTACGCTTTTATAACCTGGCCGCACGAAACTGAGAATGGCCGATCGGTAAGATGAGTTAATTTATTACGATACTCAAAATTAAATATTGATTACTATTACCACAAGCAACTTTGATTTTCAACCGACTTCAAAAAGGAGGAGGTTATCAATTCGTCTGTATTTTTTTTTTTTTTTTTATGTTTGTTACCTCATAACTTTTTACTGGGTGGACCGATTTTGATAATTTTTTTTTTGTTTGAAAGGTAGTGCTTCCCGTGGGGTCCCATTTTTTTTCCGATGATGGTATCCGTATGAAAACGACATAAGTCTTAAACTTGCATTATGTATATGCGCGACAAATAGGTGAATAACTCAAAATCACGTTAACCAATTTTGATTATTCTTTTTTTATTATAAAGGATATACTTTAAGGGTAGTTTGGTGAAAGTTTAGTAACGTTCTGAGCACAGGATCCATGACAAATTAAGGGAACGGGAGGGAACGGAACAATTCTGAGGAGCACGTTAGCAATACTCGGTCGAATCTTTTATTTATGGGTTACTTGGATATTTGAATCACCTTCCGGAACGTGGTTATGTTCATGTAATTGTCATAATCGAATATTATAATCAACTAGCGACCCGCCCCGTCTTCTCACGGGTGCAATACTGATACTAAATATACTAAAGAATTTGTTTATTTACGACATCACATTGCAAACTTCTAAAATTGTCAGTGTTTCTTTACTATATTGTTCATTTATTATATACACAAACCTTCCCCTTGAATTACACTATCTATTAAAAAAACCGCATCAAAATCTGTTGCGTAGTTTTAAAGATATAGGGACAGAGAAAGCGACTTTTTTTTACTATGTAGTGACGGAACTCCTAAACGGCTTACAGTTAGGGTGCGATTTGGGGCAGAATTTCTTTCTGTCTTTAATCAAATTTTGTGTATATGATGTGATGTCATATGATGTACGACATAGCATACGAATAGCTCTTTTGCAAAGTTTTTTTTACTGAGGTCGATTACAGCTCATTCGAGGGTGGTACCTCGTAGTTTATGCCGCATGACGTATTAAAGCCGCATTTTCGAAAGTCTATTTTTGCTTTATTCGAAAGTTTCTTTTGAAATTGTCCCTGAAGTAGTTTCTGATTCATATAAACGGCACGCTTGATCTATCCATATTAAGAAAATAATGTTAGCCTACATCAGCTTCACTTAAAATCAAAAAATAAATAAAATTTTAACAAAAAGAAAAACCGACTTCAAACAAAACAGTATTTTAAAACAAATTAAAATGCACTAAAAAGTAATAAAAATAATTGCATATTTAACACATTTTTGAGAGTCCTCCTAGGTAAAATGAAATGAAAAATATTAGACTACTTAAAAGTCGATTTACGATTATATAATGTAGTTATAATTATTGCTATATTTGGAGTCGGTGTCAGCCAACCCTATACTATACCTATCAAAAAACAATACGAAAATACTTTAAGAAATGTTTCTAACAAATTACCTTTTATACGATATTATACTGGGTCAATCAAGAGGCGCGTATCGCTTCTTTCTTTTGATTGTTGAAGCGTGTGCCTGTGGCTGACACCGGCTCTAAATATAACAATAACTATAACTACGTTATATAATCGTGAATCGACTTTTAAGTAGTCTAATATTTTTCATTTCATTTTACCTAGGAGGACTCTCAAAAATGTGTTAAATATGCAATTATTTTTATTACTTTTTAGTGCATTTTAATTTGTTTTAAAATACTGTTTTGTTTGAAGTCGGTTTTTCTTTTTGTTATATGATTGGAAAGAAGGATTAGCAAAAAGTAAATACATCCATAGAGCTTTATTTGTAATATTCATATTTATGAACTACCTACACCGGATTATTCTGAATATAGGGGAACCGTAAATAAAACAAAAAAGGAGACATTTTTTATTTCATAACCATTTAAGTCTACTATATTAACATATACACATGCCTTCATTAATTTTCTCAACCTTGCTTACTTAAATAAAAAAGTAAAAAGCAAAGAAACAGTCTTGAAATATTTCTCTGCTGGGCTAAAACCTCCTTTTAAGAAGTGTACGAGCTTATTAACCACGCTATTCCAAAGGCAGTTGATGATCATACAAATATATAGGGACTTAAATAAAAACTTATACCATTTTTACCACCGTATATGTGTCCTTACCAGTAGACATTTAAGTTAAAAAAATACCAACTTTAATTATATCAAATTATTTCAGGAACTAAAAGTTAATTTAATTGGCTGCTTTATACATTTTAATCGTTTCCTGAAAATAAATACATAGCAATATTTGTTACATAAACAATGTTGCTTTTATTTTTAGCAAAAAAAATCGGACTTTTCGAGCTATACAAATCATACGCGACCTAAAAAAAGTATTGTAATTAAAGTATTATGCAAAAAACTATTCAAGCTTTACCGATGATAATACGCCAATATTATTAACACTCTGAAATTAAAACATTCAACAGTTACTGTATACATATACCTACGTCGATACCTAATACCTAAATCGATATAATTATTAAATATACATATGTATACATCAGATTAAATAATTCAATTAATGCTAACAAAACGCATTACATTAAAATATTTAATCAAGATTACATTGTAACAGTTTACTTGAGGCTTTATGCCCATCTTTGTGTACCTTCCACTTATCACATATTGAAACAGCTATACTTTTTCGGTTTGAGATGTGAGTTCGTTAGTATAACTACAAGTAACATTGGCCCACTCACCTTTCAAACCGAATATAATGCTGTGATTCTTAGAGAATGCTCTCAGACCAGAGGAAATAATTAACCTTAAAATTAATAATTTAAAAACATCACAAACCTATAATATCAAAAGCACCAGAATGAAACAAACATAGAAGGACAAATGTTCTCAAGGATGTCTCATACTACACTCTTCTATAGTCCTTTCCACGAGTCGAACTCCCAAGGAACAAAATACTCGTATCTCATTGGTCGAAGCGAGACAAATTTTCCATTTTTAAAATTCGTCCAATCAAGGTCACTCGTTTCAACCAATGAGAAGAGAAGAGGCAATTCCTTAAGAAGCTCGTTTTGTGGAACACAGTTGAAATGAAATATTACGGATAGATTATCCTTCTTTTAATGTCCTTAGATTTAGAGGATGTAAAGGAAAGTGCTAAGATTTCGTTATCTACTTAACAGATATATTTACAATGTTTAAATATTATTAAAATCAATTTAGTACTGGATATAATATATAGTATACAGGGAGCCATTTAAAACATTCATATTAAAATATATTATGTGTTATATATATTTTTGTATTTAATATGATTACTTTTTATAAATAGATACAAATATAAAAATTTAAACCCATGTCTCTCATTGACGCATTTGCTTTTATTTTTACAACAAATCATTTTTATTTTCAAAATATTGCCACAGTCGTTGTTTGACATAATTCGGATTCATGGACCATCTTAATTAAATAAAACATTATCGTTAACTAGGGCAACATTAGATAAATACATTTACTATTAAAACTAGCGGCCCGACCCGGTTTCGCACGGATGGACATAAGTTTTTTAACACGACCGACATGTTTAACAATTGTCTTCTCGATCGATCTTCTTCAACTTATTTACACAAAAACCCTTAATAGATCATATACCTAAACCCTCATGAATCCCTCTATCTATTAGTGAACACCGCATGAAAATCTGTTCAGTAGTTTTGGAGTTTATCGCAAACATACATACAGACAGACGCGGCCGGGACACTTTTTAATATGGAGATGACATAAGTTTGCATACACGACTTTAAATGCAGTGTTGCCAGTACTTGTTTTTTTCTAAAATTGGTGTCAAATCCTACAAAGAAAAATCACAAACATTGACTTTATTTTTCAATATAAAATATTCACTCTTAGATGCCTATATTGAAAATAATATCACTTCGCTTCTTTTTTATTGCTAAAGATGTTACAAGTTACACAATTTTCCAATGAATTTTTGTCGTACGTCAATGAGGAAATACACATTTTGACTTAACAAGTATCAAAAGCAATTAATCTAATTATTTAATCGTAACGATTAATCATTTCGAATTTAACATTGTTTTCGTCGAGTAGCTGAATGATACTCGTGTCCTTGAACGCATATCCGGTGGTCAGCACTCCACACCTGAAATAACAACACATGCATATAATTGGTAAGCAGTTTAGCAACTGGGGCAAAATTCGATATGTAGTTACTGTAGTGTGTGTACACTAGATCTGTAATAATATAATAAATATTATTGGACTTATATTGTATATGGATATATATAATATAAGTCCATAAATACACAGATAATATATATATATATATATATATATATATATATATATATATATATATATATATATATATATTATCTGTCCCCTCGAGTGACACACATCGCGGAAAGCGCGGGAATATAAAATATATGATTTGGGCGCGGGTGAAGACGGTGTGTGTGCACGGCGAGTGGATATTTAAATATAATATATATTTATATGTAAGTTGAAAAACTCTTCTGATCTTACAATTTTATATATAGGTGAACATTACAGTCACCAACCAGATATTGACACTGTAAAAAAATGTTAACTTAAAACATTATAATGCGTCATCTTGAGAATTAAGATGTTATGTCCCTTGTGTCTGTATACACGGGCTCACTCACTCTCAAACTCTGGGTCACTCATTAAGTAATGCTATTCGGTGGAAAGATATGTGGTCAGTGAGTGGTACCTACTCAGACGAGCTTACACAAAAGCAAACCATTAAGAAATCTTAAGTCGACCTGCTCTAATAACCATAATTTAGAATAACTGGAATTGAGATAAACGGTTAATTTTTATAATATAATTATTTTGGTTTAAAACGGTCAATTCCAAAATTGTTATCGTTCCAACAAATGTTATAAAATTTACTGTTATTTTAAAAAAATGGACTCACTCGGGCATTTTGTCTTTCTCGTTCAAAATGGTGAGAGCGGAGAAAAGCACGCCCAGCGCTGTCATGCCGTAGCCGGGGTTCATGCCGGACACCTGCAATACCGGACATATATTACATGCTTTATTTTTTTTTTATCTTACTGGTCTTATAGCTTATAAACTTGTATGTTATCATATGAGATTTTGTTGTATTCATTTATGTAAGTTTCTAATTTATCTTATAAAGATACATAGTGAAGATATGTTTCATATATCGGTCGTATCCATATCATTTGACAGTCAGTATTTTAATCACGATAGTTGCAGAACGAATTCCTGTCGAAGTCATTTATATGACTAAGGAAGAAAAGTGGATGTAAAGCAGACCCCGGACAGACTCCATACTTACTGGAACTATGAATCTTTCCATTCAAATAAACAATCTACAATGTTTTATGTATGGAAATGCGTAAATGAGCTCAGCCGTCAGGCTATTAACGTCCGACACAATAGAAGGCCTTTTTATTTTTTTTATATGTTACTCGTCATCTCCATCTCATTCTAAATCTTGGGTTATAATTTTTTTCAACTGGATATTATAACGGGAAGTGCAAATGCAAGCATGAGATCAAGACCAAAGTACCTGGACGCAGAGCTTGCGGTCGGGCGGCGAGCTGAGGTCGGCGCCGGCGGGCCAGCCAGTGCCGTACAGGCGCACGGCGAAGCGCGTGTCGCGCATGGCGCGCTCGGGCGGCCCCGCGCGCGAGATGAGCCCCAGCGAGAAGCGCTCGGGCTGGCGCAGCAGCAGGCGCCGCGTCGGCCCCCACTGGCTCAGCAGCAGCAGCGCGCCGGCCAGCAGCACGGCCGCCAGCGCCGACAGCAGCGACGGGAAGCACGCGTACGTCTTGATCTGCGCCGCCCGCCCGCCCGCGGCCGCGCTCAGGCGGCGCTGCGAGCGGTACACCACGGACGCGTCGGCGCCCGGGAACGGCACGCACCACAGCCGCCCGCGCCGGTGCAGCAGACCCCTGCGGAGCCGGGCGGTTCAGCAGGCGGGGTTCATTTCGGTAGAATTTATTAATAACATCATACACGATATTGCTTCGTATGTATTTTTTTTATGGCATAGGTGGCAAACGAGCAGGAGGCTCACCTGATGGAAAGTGACTACCACCGCCCATGGACATCTGGCACCACCAGGGGGCTTGCAGGTGCGTTGCCGGCCTTTCAAAAAGGAGTAGGCTCTTTTCTTGAATGTTCCCATGTCGTATCGGTTCGGAAAAACCGCCGGCGAAAGCTGGTTCCACAAAGTGGTTGTGCGAGGCAGAAAATGTCTGAGAAATCGCGCTGTTGTGGATTTTCGGACATCAAGATGGTGCGGGTGAAACTTAGAATTTTGGCGAGATGTCCGAAGGTGAAATTCAGCAGCCGGGATTAATCCGAACTGTTCCTCGGAACATTCCCTGTGAAAAATTCGGTAGAAGATGCAGAGTGATCCGACATCTCTACGCAAAGCCAAAGGATCAAGGAGATCGGAAAGGGCTTGATCGTCGATAACTCGAGCCGCTCTACGTTGGATGCGGTCAAATGGAAGGAGCTGGTAGCACCCGCCCAGGGGTGAGAGCAGTACTCCATGTGAGGCCGAATTTGCGCCTTGTAAAGTTTTAGGCGATGGGCCGACGTGAAATACTGTCTCACCTTGCTGAGCACGCCCAGCTTTTCTGAAGCTAATTTGGCTTTGCATTCCAATTGACCGCGGAACTGAACGAGGCTCGAAATATCAACGCCCAAGTATTCCGATACTACCTGTAGCGGCTATCGGAATGTTCTCAAATCGTGGAGATACGTCAAATGGTGTTTTTTTAGCGGTTAACGCGCAAACTTGCGTCTTTTTGGGGTTGAAATGGACTAGATTTAGCCGGCCCCAAATCGAGACTTCGTTTAATAAAGACTCGATTTCAGACACAAGTTTGTTCCGGTTCTCTTCGACGTTTTCCCGAGAAATATTAGCGCGGCCGGTGTATAAGGTGTCAACGGTACTGTCGTCTGCATAGCAATGAATGTTCCCGATTTGCAACAAATCATTGATATGCAGAAGAAACAGAGTGGGTGATAGAACGCAGCCTTGTGGAACACCAGCATTGACGAATTTTAAGTCAGAGCATGCACCGTCGACAACGACCTTGATGCTTCGATCTGCCATAAAGCTGGTAATCCAATTGCATAATTTCCCGGGAAGCCCATACGAAGGAAGCTTCGAAAGAAGCGCTTTGTGCCATACGCGATCGAAGGCCTTCGCTATGTCCAAGCTGGCTCCCGCTCCTAATGCCTCCCCCTTGCTCTCAACTGCTTTAGCCCACCTGTGAGTAAGGTAAACTAGAAGATCACCGGCTGAGCGACCCCGACGGAAACCGTACTGGCAGTCACTAATCAGCTGATTCTCCTCTAGGTACCGCAGGAGCTGGCAGTTAATAAGGGACTCCATTATCTTGGAGAGCAAGGAGGTGATGGCTATAGGCCTATAATTGGACGGGTCCGAACGGTTGCCTTTTTTAGGGATCGGATGCACCATACTGTCTTCCAGGAATTCGGGACGACGCCTAATGTGTAGGATTGCCGGAAAAGACGCGTTAAGACCGGTGCCAACTCGGGAGCACATGTCCGTAGCATGATTGGAGGGATACCATCGGGTCCGCTCGACTTATGAATGTCCAAGGAAAGAAGTGCTTTACGAACTGCACTTTGCCGGAATTTAACCTCCGGCATCGTGGTATCACACCGCGGAATTGTTGGTAGAGATTTTCCTTGGTCATACAGAGTCGAGTTCGACGCGAAGAGAGAGTCTGAAAGATCAGCTTTCTCTTTCGCGGTATGGGCCAATGACTCAACGTCCCTATGCAGAGATGGAAAAGAGGGCTGACAGAAATTCCCTAAGACAGCCTTAGCAAGAGACCAGAACGCTCGTGTTCCTGAAGGGAGACGCACCAGTCTCTCGCCAATTCTGCCAATGTACTCCTCTTCGCCCTAGCAATCACGTTTTTGAGGGACCTAGAGGCAGAGTTATATTCCTTTTTGAATGCGCTGGTATTTACATCACGAGACGCAGATGCATTAGCCCAGGTTTGATAGCGTTCCCACTTTCGGCGTGATGCCGTTTTGCAGAAGCGACCAAACCAAGGCTGGGACTTGCCACCGATGGGTACTGCAGAGTAAGGAATGAATAGATCCAAACCCTGAAGCACCACATCGGCAACAGAGTCAGCAGCAGCGTTCGGATCATCCGGCGAGAAACAAATCTGCCCCCATGGGTAAGATGCAAAAAAAGACCGCATCCCATCCCAATCTGCTGACTTGTAGTGCCATACTCGGCGGCACCCAACAAAGCGAGGCCGTGAGTACCGCACAACCGGCACTGTACTCCGGACGAGACAGTGGTCAGACGAGCCCAGAGAGGGATCGACGATAACCTGATAGCAATCCGGATGCGAAGTCAGCAGAAGGTCCAACAGGGAAGGTGTATGATCCTCCACATCCGGTATTCGCGTTGGCGAGTTGACCAGTTGTGTCAGATCATATGCTAGAGCGAAGTCCAGAACAGATCTACCCGCATGATCGGTGGTGCGTGAGCCGAGCCATTCTGCGTGGTGAGCATTAAAGTCACCCAGAATAATGATCTCTGCGGATGGAATCTGCTGCAGCACGGAATCTGTAGCCATTTGGACGTGCTCAACCAGTCGGTCGGTTTCGGCATTACCGCTATGGGACCTGTAAAGGCACGCATATATTCGTGGATGGTCATCGCAGTCTACACGCAGCCAGATAATCGATAGGTCCTGTCCTTCAAGGCTGCCGAGGCGTCGAGAACAGATATCATCTCTGACGTAAACGCATACCCCAGCTCGTGGTATAAAGGAATGTTCCAATTTGTACCCAGGGTACGAGAGAAAAGTCGTATCGGCAAGAGAAGATATCTGGGTCTCGGTTAGAAAGAGCAAGGCCGGCTTCGCCGTTTCCAGATGGTAGTGAACGGCGTTGAGGTTGGAGTTGAGTCCCCTTATGTTGCAGAAGTCCACAGCGAGGGTGGTAGGGGTTGCCTTATGATGCCTGCTCCGCTTGCCCCGAACAGTGGCGAGCGCAAAATTGCTCCCCCCCAGAATTCGGAGGGCAGCCTGGGCATCCCTGCTCAGGTGGTGTATGTCCTGAGCATGGATGCCCAGAGAGGGATTCTCCACCGCTGTCGCTGATGGTAAAAAATCCTGGTACCCCGTTTATCTAGTCCACGAGAGTTGCGTCGACGCCTGAACATTCTGAAATTTACTTTTTGGCATCGTGAGTATCATGTCATCTACTATGATTCTCGTGTGTTTGGCCACTACCTCAATTGGGTCTCGTGTTGGTTTGAGGAACCTAAGAAATGCGTCATTTCGCCCTTCCGCTTTGACCAGGCTCACGAATCTTTCTGCAGCACTGTAGGCAGCTATGGACCGCCCTGACATTTTCCCTTTTGATGACTTGGAATATGTCGTTGTTATATATGGCCGCCCCGGTTACTACGAGCTGCATCTCCAGTAGGTTTTCGTTAGCGCGACGGTAGCTGTGCATTATGTCTTTGCAGGTAGCTAAGTGGTCACTATAGCCCTGAACTCTATAAAAGCATTCACTGAATGGTCTCACGGGTTTGACGCTGGTCGCAGCCTCGGCGTTATTACTTGACCCTTATCGGCCCTTGTTATGTGGTCACATATCATTTTGGTTTTTCCCAGATGTTTAACTATCTGGAATTCCGTTATTGACTGCACCTGTCGGTTCGATGAGACTGACGGAGCGGGGTCTTCGGAGGTAACAGATTGCGGATTAAGTTCGTCCGCCTCAGGTCCAGGGCTCGACCATCTGTCTCGACGGCTAAATATGATCTTATTTCTCAATAAGCATTTGATTTTAAATTACATCATGCATCATGATGAAAGTAGGAGGGAAGATGTACGATGCTGCACTTCCGATCAGTTGCGTCAGATAATTTGCTAAAACGTACATTTCTACTCGCATGATCGTTAACGGCAGAGCCAAGCCGATCTCTGCGGTAGCACGGGATCTGTAGCTAGATGGTCAGGCTCAAACGGCAGGGCGGGGGCCACACTCGCACATCATCGCAGTGCTCACGCAATCTGGCCATTGATAGATTTCGCCCTTCGAGGCTTCGCGACCAGATATAATTACTGGCGTAAACACACACTCGTGGTACTAAGTAATGTTTCACCTTGAACACTGGGCAGTAAGGAAAAGTGGTATCAGCCGGAGAGGATATCTAAGTCTCGGCGTGATGAAAGGCGTTCTAGTTGGAGTTAAGTTACTTATGTTACAGAAGGACCCAGCGAGGATGAAAGGATTAAACATATGACTATTGCTCCACTTGTCCGAACAACAAAAAATTGCAGCGCGAGTGCAAAATAGCAATAAAAAGGACGCAAAATTGACAAATAAATATAACATCGCCGTATACACCCATAAACAATTTTCAACACACTAGTGCACTACAAACCGTGGAAATGAAATTTGTATGTCCCCTGTGACTGTTGTTATACTAAAGTGCAGTAGACGAATATTAAAGAGTGGGTGATAGCCAGATTCGAGATATGAGTCAAGATGGCCCAGTGGTTAGAACGCGTGCATCTTAACCGATGATTGCGGGTTCAAAGGCGCCCAAAGGTTCCCAGGCAAGCACCGCTGATTCACGTGCTTAATTTGTCTTTATAATTCATCTCGTGCTCAGTGGTGAAGGAAAACATCGCGAGGAAACCTACATGTGACAAATTTCAAAGAAATTCTGCCACATGTGCATTCCACCAACCCGCATTGGAACAGCGTGGTGGAATATGTTCCAAACCTTCTCCTCAAAGGGAGAGGAGGCCTTTAGCCCAGCAGTGGGAATTTACAGGCTGTTGTTGTTGTTGTTTGTTGTTGATAGCCAGATTAACACAAAACCTTACCATCAAGTAAATATAAAAGATCAGTAACGATTTCATACCTCCGCTTCAGTTTAGGCTGCAACGGCGGCAAGGTGTCCGGATACAACTTCTTTCTCAGAGCAGGAAGCTCGCGGTAATGAGCCAAGCTGGAAGAAAACGAACAAGAAAAATATATAAATAAGTGTGCAACAACGAGTACTTTTGAATTCCGCAGACATTTTTAACTATGCCGTTTCGTAAATTCAAATCTTTTGTAAAAAAAAAAACATTGGTAAAAAAGATATATTTTTCGATACAAGATTTTATAGATGATAAAAAACCGTACAGTTAATACCTGTTGACTTCCAGGCAGGATACATTGCATACATATGTAATCGTATATACCTAATATGACTGCATTTTGCAAAAGAGTACCTACTGAGTTTTTTGCCGCTTCTTCTCGGTAGAATAGTCTTTCCGAACCGGTGGTAGCTTCACTTAATTGTTAAATGACGATTCAAAAGTTCTCGTAAAAGCCCACTTGAATAAAGTTTATTTTGCTTTTAAATCGACATTTTTCCATTAGGAATGAAACGCAGTTATAAATAAGTTTTATTTTTGCCGCTGTGTGGCGCTCTGTCTTAGTGCTCTCGAAACGGTCTTAAGTCCACGTCTTAAGAATAAATTATACGAATATATTAAATACTTGGTTCATTTTTTGCCCGGACGATCGGAATTGCGATTCAACGGGGAAATACTGCCTGCATTCTTGCCACCATTACACGCGGTCAAGATTTATACAGTAACTAGTTTTAGTTCGTGTTTCTATATTTATTACTTATATTATATTATATTTCTACAACATTTCACAAGATACTACTAGTACTTATGAATCTAAATTATATTATATTATAAATAATCAATATTTATATGCTTAAAATGTTTAAAAAGGAAAACGCGTCGAAAAAACTAGAGCGACTAACTACACGCACACTAATAAAGTATTACGTATGACGAGTATCACGCACACCAACATAAAAAAGTTACCTTAGTATTTAGTTTTATTTCTAAACATATAACTAAGAAGATATTTGCCAGCTGTTACTTTCTTTCACACATCAGACATAATAAATGACTATAATTCTTAGAAATAACTATCTTCTAAGTTTGCAACTAGAATAAAAGACTCTCGAAACGAATTTCCTATTCAATTCCAAACTTCTAAACTCACCCGTATATTAGCGACTCCCAAGTGCCATAGTTAATAAAAGCTTGCCTCTCGACGTCATTACTTGTGGAGATATAAGACTCTACGGAGTTGAGAGTGCCTGAAATTAAATGCACAAGAATACACTATAACTGGTTATACTATCTCACTATCTCCTGCTATTGAAATATACATAAGTATGTTGCAATGGCAGGAGAAGGAAAAATTAAGAAACCTTTGATTCATATATCCCATATGATATTCTAATACCTTAGCTATATGATGTACTACAAATACTTCATCAGCATTCCATCATACATAACTTATATTGTCTCGTATACTTTATAATTAAGTATACTTTAAATAATACACATGTAATATCAGAGTAACGCATGCACAAATAATAATTAAAAATAATGTATGTTCCAAAAATTTCATAATTTTCTTGATTACTCGTTAAAACACATCTTCAGTACTTTGGTGCCCTTAAAAATTCCAAATATTTTATTAAACAACTGTCATAACGCTATTATAACTGTAAGTTCTCATGACAATAAAACTCCCCCCTCCCCCATTTAAGCTGAAAGTTATTTACACCGAAGTAGAACTTAATAAGAGTACCAAACCCCACACTAGACAAACATTTAAGGTCATGTCCGCCTGTGTGTCAGCCAGCAACGTACCGCAAAAGTTTTGTTGAAGGTAAATAACTCCCAAGTCGTTGGGGATGCTGTCGAAACCGCACGCGCTCACAACGTACACGCCCGCCTCGCGCGCCGCTGCGTCGTAAGCCAGCTGCATGCGCTCCATGAACTACAAAGCCGACACACCCACACAGTAGTAGGGAGACAGACAGTAACTGCCTGTAAATTTCCCACAGCTGGACTAAGGAACCCGCATTGGAACAGCGTGGCGGAATATGTTTCAAACCTTCATAAAGGGAGAGGAGGCCTTTAGCCCAGCAATGGGAATTTACAGGCTGTAGTTGTTAATTAAATGAATAATTAATATACGCAATTCAAATCCGTTATAACTAGTTTTATTTAAATGTGTAATAATCACGAAAATTTAAGACAACATTATATTGTTGTTGTTGGGCTAAGGCCTCCTCTTCCATTAAGGAGAAGATTTGGAGCATTCCGGGTTGGTGGAATGCACAGATGGTATTTCGATGAAATTAGACACATGCAGGTTTCTTCACGATGTTTTCCTTCAACGCCGAACACGAGATGAAATATAAACACAAATTAAGCACATATATATATATAGTGGTGCTTGCCTGGGTTTGAACCCGCAATCATCGGTTAAGATGCATGCGTTCTAACGACTGAGCGATCTCAGCTCGGCCAATCTATATAATTCAATCTAAACTCGTTTCTCGGAATGCTTTTCGCAATCAGAGCCGTTTACGAAATTTATCCATAGATTTTAAATGGACATAGATCGCCTCCAGGCTGTTTCAAATAACAAAACTATCTTTGTTGTTGTATTATATTTATATGTACCATGAAATTAAAAATATGTACTTATATATACCCCGCTGAGTTTCTTTCGCCGGCTCTTTTCAAATCCGAGGTGTTAAATTCCGAACCGGTGGTAGATTTTTGACTACCAACAAGCAAGTGTATATATGTACACTTCTATATTTAATTAATATTTTGGACTTTGATTTTGAGTAACATTATTATTACAGTTATTTAAAACTATATAGAATATTTACTGTGTTTCTTTATTTTAATTTGGTGGAGCTAGATAATTTCAACATTATCTACGAATATCTTCTTGACGGCACTGTTAAATAAAAATAAAAACATGGCACATATCCCGTTTTAAATAACTGTAATTATCCTTGGATGTTTACAAATCAGTACAGTCAGTAAGAAAACCTTCGTCAATTTTCAAACCCATTCCTTTATCAAGTCTTAAACTCTTAGTACCTTTTGAATCTAAACATCAAATCATTGCACCGCAATATGTCATTCTAGATCGGTAAAGCAGATTATCGCTTCCACTGAGCACACGAAAATAGATCTTAAGGTGACGGAACCGTTCTTACCAAGACTGTACACGCAATTACGTCAATAAGTGTAATTCCGACATTACACTTTGATTAGGTAGTAATCTCGTTTGTTTGGTTGCATTGCTTGTCCAAAAACACATAGTAAATATATTGTTATCGCTGAGCATGTGAAATAGTACACACGTATTGTTGTTATCAAGGAAATTAGGGCATTATGGGACTTTAAACTTGCGCCGTAATGTTATTTTTAAAGTAAGATAATAAAAAAAACATCCGTTTCAACAAAGTATTATTATTTTTGAATCATTCAAATTAAAATTGTTTAGTGATTTACATATAATTCGGACTTTCTATGCCTTATTTAATACTAGACAAAACAGATTAATTAGACTTTTGTACAAGATAAACGTAAAACCTGATGACAGGTGGTCATCACCCATAGACTGCGAAATCAAAATACTAAGTATGGCGGCAGTTTTGGCGGTGGAATAGCTGATGGGGTGATTCTACCTACCCAAATGGGCTTGCACAAAATTAACAGCTGAATAAAAGGTAATAAGAAAAAAAATGCTATACCAATTGTTGTTTATTAAGGGTACAAGGTGTTATGCCATCAATGATAATTCAATAAATCAATGTTATGATTATATAAATATTAACGCAATATGATATTTTATTCGAAACAATTAGGTAATAGAAAATAGAACAATACGTAACTATTACGAATAGGCGCACGTTTACTTACGGTCAAAGATTTACATCTTTACGTTTCTCAAGTATTTCGTTTGAGTCATCGAGGTCGAGAAAACATACGCGTAATGTAAATACTGTCGAAAACAGAGTGGTATATTGAAATATGTTTACATCGTTCTGTGGGACTGCCCAAGCACGTTGGGACATCTTAGTTCCCAAGGCTGGTGGCGTATTGAAGAAGAAGAAGAAGAAGAAGAATGTATTTATTTGAAACACAGGCACAGGTATTACAATAAAAAAGGAACAAGAGAAACAAAAAAAAATAAAAAATCTACGAACTAACTAAAACTATGACAATAAACCCAAAAACAATTATGTGCATAGACATGTAAGTACATATGGAAAGCCTGAAATTTGAAGCCTATTGAAGATGAGGGGTTAGGTTAGGTTAGGTAAGACTTCTTAGACCCCGTAAGTCAGAGTATTAATTTCATAAAATTATCTCAAATAAAAATAAACATTTATATTGCTATTGTTTTTAACCATTTTGCGACTGTAGAACTTTTTAAATGCTTTAACAACTGATCCGATATGACATATCACGCAACGCCTAAATAGGTGAGTTTTAGCACAAGATTATATATGTTTTCGAAAGAAACTATGATTATCATTTAAATAAAACTAATTATAACGGATGAATCGCGTATATTAATTATTTTTAAACATCCCGACGTTTCGAGCACTTTGCAGTGTTCACAATATTACCTAGTGATCTGACATCTGCATTTTTAGTACATCTTAATTCTATAAATAAAAACATTCAATTTACTATGGAATTAGAGGCAAATAATTCTTTAGCTTTCCTTGATATCCTTATTATCAAGAATCCTGATAATACATTAAGTCACACAGTTTATAGGAAACCCACACACACCAACAAATACCTCAATGGTGACTCGCACCACCACCCTAGTCAGTTAGCTACCGTTGGCAAATCTTTGTTTCAGAGAGCCCACCATCTCTGCGATGCTGAACACCTAGAGGACGAGCTACGTCAGGTCAAGCTTGCACTCCACCAGAACAAGCTGCCCGTGCCTCGCCAGCATCGCAGAAGCCGTACCAAGCCACCCACAGTTGAGCGACAACCTGCATTTCTACCATATGTGAAAGGAGTTACAGACAGGATTGGCAACATCTTGAAGCGAGCTTCGATTAAAACCGTTTACAAGCCTCATAAGAAAGTGAGCCAGTTCTTGAGACCTATCAAGAGTAATATCCCTTTACAAACTGCAGGAGTATATAAACTCGAATGTGAGTGTGGTTTATCTTACATAGGCCAAACAAAGAGAAGCATCGGTACCAGGGTCAAGGAACATATAGGAGATGTCAAAAATAGGCGTTCTTCAAAGTCTGCAGTCTGTGAACATGCTCTGGATAAACCTAACCATTTTATCCGATTTGATAAACCACAGATCCTCGCTAGAGAACACAGATTCATTCCTAGAATGATACGCGAGGCTATTGAAATTCAAAAACATCCGAACTTCAATAGAGAAGATGGTTGGAGACTTTCTAACACCTGGGATCCACTTATTAAAAATTTAAAATCCCAAATCCAACAGACTGCAAGACCTAAAGATACAGTTAGTGCCTTCTGCGTGCAACCGGAACGTTACTCAAGACATCAATTGAGAAATCGTTGGCGGTAGTTGTTAATAATATTTCCTTTGTTCTTCAAATAGACAAATGTCATCTTAGTCTACCCGTGACCACGAACACTGCAAAGTGCTCGAAACGTCGGGATGTTTAAAAAAAAAAAAAAAAAAAAAAAAAAAAATAATTAATATACGCGATTCATCCGTTATAATTAGTTTTATTTAAATGTGTAATAATCGCGAAAATTTAAGACAACATTATATGATTATCATTATATATTCACGAGGAGGAAAAGTAAACGAGTAACAGATACTTTCCGATTCTGCAAAGTAATTATATCCTCCCCGGGCACGGTCCTCTTTTCTATAATAACTAATAAGACTTTAAAATTATATTTAAAAAGATCTATTAAACAAAAATTAGCTCAAGACTAAAACAAGCACTAAAACATTGATAAATAAAACTCAATACAAGATTTGTTCATTCATTCATTAATATTGAAGATAAAAAGCGTGGACTTTGTATTTATTGATTTCTAAAATTAATTCCTTTTACTGATATACTCTGTAATTAAAATGATGGAATATATTAACTGCCGAGTTCTTTCTCAACGAGCGTGTAGAATTTAAATATAAATCCATACTGAAATGATGATTCGAAAGTGCTTTTATGATTTTGATTAAAGAATATTTTGAATGGAATATTACACCTAGTACATGGGTACAGTTATAATTTGGATTTTACACTTATTTAAATTCCGTCACGACTTATATAATTTTAATTGAAATTGTAATATTTATTACGGTTTTCATTTTTAAATACGTTTTTTTAATTGAAATATAATTTATTAGTATGATTATTGATTCGGTTATCGACACCGTATTGTGAGACTCCCGCCAATTCCTCGTGGCGCGGTGCGGCGACTGGTACTGCCTGGCACGAGAAAAACAAAAGGCGGCTGAATTTGGACGGGGGGTGGGGAAGTTAACAAGATTGGAGTTTGAGCGTTTTATTAAAGGGTTATATTAAAAATTAAGGGTGATTGATTGTACAACTTGGAATTATGCCGATTGAACCTATTATATTAAATAAATGTATTTATATCATTATATGTAATCGAGCTGAGTTTGGATTTATAAAAGTTCTATTACACACTAACATTTAAATAACATGACCGTTCTTTAACAGTGACCATGCATAACTTCTCTCTAATTAACCTCATAATTTATAATTAATACTTTGTAAATGAATACGATAAATTCAGCAAGTTAAAATAACAATTGAACAGATAAAAACATGTTTTAAACAAAACATAGACAATTTATGATAATGTATGCGTAAGCGACGCATTGTCTTTTAGGCGAGTAACCCAACGACCGTCGTATATACAATAACCGTCGGCCAAGATATCTACGCCCCGATTGAGACTGTATTTACTTCAAACGTCATTAAACATGAATCTATTCCTTTTTTCAATGCATAAATATCAACGGCACTTTCACAGTTGCGAAGTGTAAAGATAAAATGGGTACATAAATGTGTATAATAGTCATGGAACCGTTCATTTATTACATAAGACTATTTTCGCTAGTTTTTGACCCCCTCCCCTATTATAAGAAATATGAATAAGCCGATCCCCTCCCCCTGTTTAATATTAATTGGGAAAGATTTTCAGGAATCAATGAATACACGTTTGGTGTATGCATCCGAGTGCGATCCTCGGCAATCGAGCGAAATCTCCCTCTTCTTCTCCTGATCTTACATAATAAATTAATAGCCCCAAATCTGCTTTAATGTTCTATTTATAAGGAAAAGACTTGTGACTTCTGATGATTTATACCTATGGATATGAGTGTTATCGCCGTCTGATTTCCGGTCAAATTTCATCTCAACGGATGGCAGCACTGTGCAACGTGAAGTTCGTAGGAGGCAACTACAGGGATACGCTAGCTGAATCGGTTACTTCGGAATAGTGCATTGGACAGTGTAGACGTGTCTTTGTTGCCTTAGTCATTACAAATTATATTAAGTTATAAGTGTGTATAGTGTTGTATTGTGTTGATTAATAAATTAGTTAATATCAGAAGTGGTGAAAGTAACGACGCCCAGGATGCCTCGTAAACGGCAAAAGAATACGAAACGATCACGGAGGCACTCCTCAACTTCTAGTACGATATCATCATCATCATCAAGTGATGAAAGTAATTATCACCACAGAAGTAAGAGGCACCGGCACCGTTCGCCTACTGTGAGTCAAAATGTTTTATTATCGTCTGTTATACCTGAGTTTGATCCCTTGTTAGATGATGTGAATATGTGGATAAATGTTATAGAAGCAAACGCGGGTAGTTTTGGCTGGTCAGATCAAATGATTAAGTATCAAGCCCTCCAAAAATTACGTAATACTGCAAAAACTTGGTACGATTCCTTACAAAAAAACGAAACTAGTTGGACCGATTGGAAATGGAAAGATTGGCGTAATAAACTAAGAGATACCTTTCAAATAAAACGTAATGCTTATCTTTTGCTTAAAAATCTTTTGGAAACCAAACCGACTGAGGGTCAATCATTATACGAATTTTATTTTCAACAAAAGAGTAGAATTGATAAATTGCATTTAGAGTTTACTGAAAATGATATAATTTCCATAATCGTGGGTACAATAGGCGACAGTAATTTATCTATGGCGGCAGAAGCAGGTAGTTTTAAAAATTGTGACGATCTGGCTTCTTTTCTTCATAGTAAAGTTCAAGTAAATTCGAATTTTAAGCAGACCTTATATAAAAATACAACTTCTTTTCAAAACCAAAAATTGCCTTACGATAGAAAAACTGAAATAAATATCGATCCTTCTACAAGTAAAAATTCGAATAATACGTCGTATAATTTAATAACTTGTTACCGTTGCGGTCAGACGGGGCATAAACGTAATTTCTGCTCTATTCAAGATAATGTAAAATGTTCACATTGTAATAAAATTGGTCATTCGGAAAAAGCTTGTAAAAGCAAATCTAAAACTAAGACTGAAAACGAAACAGAGGTTAAATTGTTGAATATACCCGCCGAAAAAAATAAATTTTATAAAACTATTTTTATTAACGGTAAAAGTTGCAAAGCTTTTATAGATATGGGTAGCGATTGTTCTCTGATTACTTCAAATATAATTAATAAGTTTGGATTAAAAAGTTATCAACTCAATAGCCCAATTAATTTAATTGGATTTACAAAAGCAGTTACGTTTACAGTAACGGAAGCTCTGGACACGTTAGTTAAAATCGATGAAGTTCAATTGAAGATTACTATGTACATTGTAGAATCGATTACGGATTGTGATGTCTTGATTGGCCGAAATTTTACAGAAAATGAAAATATTATGTACATTCGCGTTGGTTATACTCTGAAGTTTGAATATACTAAATCATTGCATATTTTAAAAATTACTCAAGATACGTTAGACCATTGTAATTCCACATACAAAAATATTCTAAATGATTTATTTAAAAAATATTCTAGTTGTTTTTCGGAAGATTTATCGACATTAGGTAAAACATCATGTATAGAATTAGAAATAGAACTTACTACTACAAAACCTATTTATCAACGTCCCTATCGAATGGCTAATCGAGAAAAAGTAATTACGCGAGAAATAATTGAAGATTTATTAAAAAACGGTATTATTCGAAATAGCAATTCTCCATATGCGAGCCCAGCATTATTAGTTGACAAACCGTCAGGGGAAAAACGTTTATGTATAGACTATCGCCAGTTAAATAAAATCACAGTAAAAGAAAAGTATCCTATGCCAATGATAGAAGAACTCATAGATCGATTACGCGACTGTAAATATTATACTTCGTTAGATTTGAAAAGCGGATACTATCATATTACCATTAAAGAAAAAGATATACACAAAACAGCATTTATTACACCTGATGGACACTATGAATTTGTTAGAATGCCATTTGGGCTTTGTAATGGGCCAGCAGTATTTCAGAGACTAATGAATACTGTTTTAGGTAAATTACGTTTTGATCGCGTTATTTGTTACATGGACGATTTGTTAATTGCGACTAACAGTCTAGAAGAAAATATCACTTGTTTGGAAAAGATTTTAAGTATACTAAGTTCTCACGGTCTAACACTTAATTTAAATAAATGTTCTTTTTTTCAAAATAATATTACTTTTCTTGGATATGACATTTCCGAAAATAACATTCGCCCTAGTTCAAAGAAACTTTATGCTATTCAGAATTATCCTATTCCCAAAAATATTCATGAATTAAGACAATTTTTAGGATTAATTAATTATTTTAGAAAATTTATTAGAAATTGTGCGTTAATAAGCAAACCACTTACTAATTTATTAAAAAAAGATACAGTTTGGATGTGGGACACGAAACAGGATCAAGCTGTTTCAGATTTAAAAAAATATCTTATTAATAATGCGGTGCTTAATATATTTAACCCAAATTTACCTACAAATTTATATACTGATGCCAGTCGTAATGGAATAGGATGTATTTTAATGCAATTAACTGATAATGGGGAGCGGCCCGTACATTTTTATAGTCGTCAAACTACAAACGAAGAGAAATCATATCATTCATTTGAATTAGAGTTATTAGCCATTGTTGTTGGACTGCAAAAATTCAGACATTATTTACTAGGAATAACGTTTAAAATTACAACCGATTGCAATGCTGTTAAATATGCGTTAACAAAGAAAGACATTATTCCACGAATTAGTCGATGGGTCCTATTTACACAAGAGTTTTCTTTTGAAATTAATCACAAAGCTGGTTCACAAATGCAGCACGTAGATGCACTTAGTAGAAATCCCGTCAAAAATGATAACGAACAAAATACAAGTAGTGTATGTACAATAATTACAGAAAGTGATTGGTTATTATCGGTACAGCTTCAAGACCCGCATATAAGTAGCATTCGCGATATTTTGCAATCAGGAGAGGCCGAGGCAAATAAAGAAATATTTAACAATTATGAGTTATTAGGGAATAAAGTATATAGACGAACTGAATACGGTAGGAGATGGTTGGTACCAAAACAGTGTATATGGCAAATTATTAAATTAAATCATGATAATATTGGTCATTTTTCTGTTGATAAAACAGTTGAAAGAATTAGGTCTCTATACTGGTTTCCGCATTTGAAAAAGGTTGTTACAAAATACATAAAAAATTGTCTTTACTGTATTTACTACAAAAACATTCATGGTAAGAAACCTGGTCAGTTATATCCAATTCCAAAGTATGCCAGGCCTTTTCACACACTACATCTTGATCACTTGGGGCCGTTTGTAAAAACTACTCAAAATAAGTCCTATTTATTAGTAATTGTAGATTCTTTTACGAAGTTTGTTTTTATATCTGCTGTTAAAAATACCAAGAGTAAATTAGTTGTCAATGAATTGGATAAAATTTTTAAAATATTTGGTAATCCGAAAAGAGTAGTATGTGATGCAGGTACCGCTTTTACTTCAAAATTGTTTACAAAATATTGCGAAGAACGAGGTATTAGACGCCATATTGTAGCTACAGCTGTGCCACGTTCAAACGGCCAGGTTGAACGCTACAACCAAACGATATTGGAGGCTTTACGTACTATGGGTGCAAATACTGATTATAACAAATGGGATCAACATATAACAAGTATACAACAAGGTATTAACAGTACGATCAATAAGACCACAGCAGCGATACCGAGCGAAATATTTTTCGGGTACCGCTTGCGAATGGATGGCGACATTGTTGTTGATAATGATGAAGAACAGTTAATAGACGTCACACAACTGAGAGGCAAAGTTGATGCCAATATAAAAATGAATGCAGAGAAACAAAAACATGCATTCGATTTAAAACGAAAAGAAGCACCTAAGTATCAGATTGGTGATCTTGTCGTTATTAGAACGGCTAGTTGTTCAAATGATGGTCAAAGCACGAAGTTGATGGCACAATACAGAGGTCCATTTCAAATCACGGAAATACTGGGACATGATCGATACAAAATTACCGACATGAGAGGAGCGGAAAGAAGTACAAAACCGTATAACGGAGTAACATGTGTGGAAAATATGAAACCATGGATAAATCTGCAAAATATGACTAACTAACCGGATGTTATCGGAGGTAAAACATAGGTATTGTAAGTATCTTATAAGTGAGTATTAATTACTATAAAAAAGCTTTTTAAAAATAAGGTTATTGTTGTGCTTGTGTCTTATGTATTTACTGTGAATCAAACAGGATGGTGACGGTGCGGTTGGGACCCCAACTTGCAGCAGATATCTGTGATGAACACTGTTGCAAGGGTAACATGGTGATATACGTTTAGAGTGGCCTCAGGCATCTCTATTCCAAACCATGATGAACAAGCTAATCGATACTTAGTATGATTGCTTATATACCAGGGGTCTTCAACCGTTCCATCCATGTGTGTTGTTATGTGAAAATATAAACACTATATAAAATATAGTATAGGGATGTGACAATTTATGTGTATGAGACTAATTGAATAACTGATTGTTCTAACTATGTTCTATTTCTGTTACAAGCAATATAACACATCTATACGCGGTCGAGGACGAACGCGTGAGCAGGAGGGCCGGATGTTATCGCCGTCTGATTTCCGGTCAAATTTCATCTCAACGGATGGCAGCACTGTGCAACGTGAAGTTCGTAGGAGGCAACTACAGGGATACGCTAGCTGAATCGGTTACTTCGGAATAGTGCATTGGACAGTGTAGACGTGTCTTTGTTGCCTTAGTCATTACAAATTATATTAAGTTATAAGTGTGTATAGTGTTGTATTGTGTTGATTAATAAATTAGTTAATAATGAGTAGTTTATTTATGAAGTATAAATCTTAGATTAAGTATCTTAGTGCCACAGCTTTGTGGATACATGTCTTCCACAAATCATTTATTCTATCATAACAAAGTCAAAGTCAAAAATCTTTATTCAATATACACTTGCTTGTTCATAGTCATAATATTAACCACTAATTCAGAAATTAACACCTACATTTTTAATTACACTTTTTGGTTATTTAAAACAGCCTGCGATCATGTCATTGCCAAGCTGATCGACTAAGAAATCATTATTGTTGTAATAACATTTAGCACCCAAACGATCTAAACGCTTATTTAAACTTTACAATGGGAAACATGCAAATAAAATATTTGTGAAAAACTTGCTATTGAAATGTTTAATAAAAATATAAAAGAAGGGCCACTGCACGGTTTAGATTTGATATAATTTTATTTTTAACAATAATTACGAATTAAAGTAACGTGAAACGGAATGTATTTCAAAACATTAATATAGCGTTCAGTGACGTCACTCCTGTTATGCTTACTTATTTGAGGTTAGTTGTAAAAAATTGAAAATTGAAACGAAAATAAATTGCGTTTTTCGAATTAAAACGGAAGTTGGGTTTGTCAAAGCAGACTTCAGATTCCTCTTTTCAGCTTGAAACCACTTTTATCTCATTTGATTTTGTGTCAGAAAATCCAGCCAAAAACCATTTATATGAAGACTTTATCGAAGTAGAATTTTTACAAAAATGTATTTCAAAGGTCGAGAAATAATTAAAAAGTATTTAAGCCAGCGAGGACAAGTACGATCAGAGGGGCAGTGACAGACAGCAGTGACGTCATATGAAATATAGTTCTGTGTTAGCGCGAAAATTGAAATTGTCAGTTTGAAACCACATCTTTTGCAGTAATTTACAGCGTTTTAAAATTTGTTAATATACTATCTATCCTATATGGAGTTCTTTAAAATAAACACAAAAATAAAAATATCGCATCATCCCTATTGAATATTATTGAACGTTTTCTGTGGTCCTGCTATGAAAATATATATACTATCTATAATAAATAATTGCAATATGTATCAGTGTTGCGTAGGAGATGTAAGGAATTCTTAATATTTTGTAGATACAGATGCAATGAATTCATAAATAACAAATTGATCTTAGAGCCTTGAAATTTACATTTGACTCTTTGCACTAACATTTGTAATTTGCATAGATATTTTACGTAACAGATGTCTTTAAAATTGCAAGGAATATTTATTTTACATAATACCCGTGCTGGCGTACCGCAATTATAGCATAATAAACAGTATTACAATTTCTAATGGAATATCAAAAGTTTTACTCCCGATTGGAATAGAAACAATTGAGAAAAATGAAGAAAGTTAGCGGCACTTTTCTTTTTCCTGTACGTAAATAGAGTATGTGTTAATAATTCATCTCGGGGCCGGTGCTAAAGTAAATCTTGAAGAAATCTACTATATGTGTATCCCGAAACGCATTAGAGCAACGTTGTGGAATCCAAACTCCTGGACTCCAAACTTTGTCATTAAATTGAGAGGAGGCTTGAACCCAGCATTTGGATATTAACAGACAGTTACTTAACTATACTATATATTACTTCCCTTCATTGGGTTTAATTTTTGTTAGCTAGAAAGGAATCAAATCAGATGCTAGAAAGTTTTTGGTGTATTCCGTCGAAATGTTAATAGGGAGAGCCGAGATGACCCAGTGGTTAGCCGATGATTGCAGTTGCAAACCCAGGCAAGCACCACTGAATATTCATGTGCCTAAAATGTGTTTATAATTCATATCGTGCTCGGCGTAGAAGGAAAACACCCGAACCTTCTCCTCAAAGGGAGTCTTAGTCCAGCCGTGGGATTTTGACGACCTCCATGATCGAGTGGTGTGTACACCGGTTTTCATGGGTACGCCACTCTGAGGTCCCGGGTTCGATTCCCGGCTGATCCGATGTAGATTACCATTAGTTTTCTATGTTGTCTTGGGTCTGGGTGTTTGTGGTACCGTCGTCACTTCTGATTTCCATAACACAAGTGCTTCAGCTACTTACATTGGGACCAGAGTAATGTATGTGATGTTGTCTCATATTTATTTATTATATCGTGCTCGTAACGACAGCCTGTAAATTCCCACTGCTGGGCTAAAGGCCTCCTCTCCCTTGGAGAAGGTTTGGAACATATTCCACCACGCTGTTCCAATGCGGGTTGGTGGAATACACATGTGGCAGAATTTCTATGAAATTTGTCACATGCAGGTTTCCTCACGATGTTTTCCTTCACCGCCGAGTACAAGATGAATTATAAAGACAAATTAAGCACATGAATCAGCGGTGCTTGCCTGGGTTTGAACCCGCAATCATCGGTTAAGATGCACGCGTTCTAACCACTGGGCCATCTCGACTCACTGGGCCATATCGTGCTCGGCGGAGAAGGAAAACATCCGCCCTTCCTCCTCCTCAAATGGAGAGGGGGTCTTAGCCCAGCAGTGGGAAATTTCCAAGCTGTAGTTGTTGTAGTCAACAGTGAGCAGGGCGTACCTGCGGCTCGCCGCTGACGTCGACGTAGTGCGCGCGCGCGGCGATTGCGGCGCGCACGACGGGCTCGCCGTACAGGCGGTAGGGCCCGCAGCAGTTAACCAGCACGCTGCACTGCGAGCACATACCCTTCAGCGACTCATCGTCTTTCACGTTCGCTTCGATCTTCTTCACTGACGTTATGTCTACTCCTGGAATTTAACATAAAGATTTGACTAATACTGGAATAGAACATGGTAGAACGTGACAGATTAAGTGAGAAATTATTAAATAATTATATTATTATATAAATGTTTACATCATTTATTTTATGGTTTAATTAAATATGTAATAGTAATAATTAGATTTAAAGTATTTTTGAATTGTATTGATACTTTATATTCGATAAGAGGGTACATTGACTTTTCTGTTCATTATTGTGAATCACTTGATTTGTAGTGAGGTTAATATAAGTGATATAACTTTGTGTTAAATTATAATTGTTGTGGCTTGTTAAATTATTGATAAAATAGGTATATGAATTGTTTATTGTATTTAAATTGTAATTATCAAGGTACAAAGTTAGTTTTGATATAATTAGTAGGTTGTAAATATTATATAAAATTCTATTAGGTTTCTAAAGATGTTATAATGGTTGAATAAGTTATGTAATTATATATTTAATTATAATTAACTAATATGATAGTATTTTTAAATGTTAAAAAGAGTAACTTCTGAGTTTCTGGCCGGTTCTTCTCAGTAGAATCTACTTTCCGAACCGGTTGTAGCTTACTTAAAATAGTTGTTAAATGACGATTCAAAGTGCTTGTAAAAGGGTACTTGAATAAAGTATATTATTGATTTTGAAATACATTTTCTTATTCATAACATCTTTTATTGCCTTAAACCTTAAAATATTATGAAATAATAAAGAAATAGATGTTATTTTTCAATTATCATGATATAATATATTATCAATAATAAAAATATCTAACAAACGCGTTCAACAACAACAACAACAGCCTGTAAATTCCCACTGCTGGGCTAAAGGCCTCCTCTCCCTTTGAGGAGAAGGTTTGGAACATATTCCACCACGCTGAACGCGTTCACCTGAACCGATAATGATGGCTTCAAATGCAGGCAGGCACCACTGAATTATCGTGTGGTTAATTTGCATTTGTTATTCATCTAATGGCGATGAAGAAAACCATAGAGAGGCCGACAGACATATATGTTGTAATCTATTTCCGTTAATATTTAGAAGCAAATAGTCGTATTTAATTAAGTTTGACTTCATTTAAACAAAATTTCTCGCTTCGCTAATGTCTATGGAAGACGGTGACCAATAAATATTAAATCAGCTCCTGCTCACCTATCTATTTTATATATGAAAAAACTCGTTCAGTTTAATTTCATTTATATTATTATATGTATTATAATACTATTAGTTTTAAAGTTATATGATAATAAACATGTAGCTGAGCTCGGAGCACATTAGACATTTGATCCCAATTGTATTAAATTCTTATTGTTAGTGGAAAAAGTCTCTTAAAAATATTACTAATATACTCCTAACCATATTAAATTTAAAGATTTTTTTATCGACTGTGTGAGTGTCTCTAGACTAGTAAGTGGATTACGCGCTGTAAGAATATAAGTATGCATTCATATGGATATACTGTGTCTCTTATTTAAACATACCGGAATAATTAGCTGTGACTCGTGTATAAATTAACTTTGTAATCATTACTAATTACTTATGTTCTTCTATTAAAAGAAACTATTGAATGAGTAAATACGATTGGATTAGGGAAGGTTTGTTTGTTATATTGAATGAAGAATTGTGACTTCAAATTTGACTTTTGACTTTCTCTTTTTTTTCTTCACACTTATTTGAATTTTAAGAAAAAAATGAGAAAATCGATAAAGAACAATAAATGTTAGCTAACGCAATTTGTACGCAGGAATTTGTTATGAGTGTTGTCATTATGTAAACAGATTTCACTTGCGCTCGCACACGATTTGTTAAATTCAGTTAGTAGACGTGGAAATCATCTATTATGATATTACTATTTAACTAATTAAACTTTCTTTTAACCTGCGAACATTGAGTTATATACACACTATCAAGGGTTGAAAAAAGGACTTTTGGTTTCAAACAAGCCCCCAGCTCAAACCAAATTATTCAACGGTAAAATTGCCTAATATATAGAACTCGAAATAAATAATCTTTACATGCCATTTGAATAGATTAGATACACTGAAATTGATTACACCGTTTACACAATACATAATATGTCGACTACTGTAGAGTAGAACCAGTGTTACACATATAATTAACTTAAGAACGATTCTAGCTAGTACTCTCATTTTTATACATTATACAATCTTACTATACGGGTAAAAATATTATAAACTTATTAAAAGTAATTACTTAAAAAAGGAAAAGTGTTTTAAATTAACCGGCCTATTAACATAAGATAAGATAGAATTCTCTATGTTTTTTTATTTAAATTATTTTAACATATAGAAATCGTTGACTGCAATTGTAAAAATATTACATACGTGAATTTGATAATCTGGAAATATCGCAATAATATTGGCATTATAAACACAAAGCTATAAGACAAATAATAAGTAACAGCTGGGCCAAGTTGGGCCACTGCTGGGCCAACCTTTTCGCCAAAGATTTGAAACTCATTTCACATACTGTTCAATTCAGTTTAGTAAGTACTTCCGTTGAAAATTTGTATAATTTCTTACACCATCTTTGCGGGGCATATTTTTATGTAATAGGTAGATGAACTGGCAAATAGAATCAAACTGATTGTTAGTGGTTTTTACCCCCCTCCTTCGTTACATTCTAGTTATTAAGTGGTACCTACCCAATGTTCAAAGCCACTACCACAGTCGCTAGTGGTAATGATCTTACGTGTTTAAAACCAATACAATATATATTTAATACAATAAAAAAAGCAGCTTACCGATTTTATTGGATATTTCCTGAAGCATAGCATCGAGTTTGGTAAGGGAGCGACCAGCGACGCCCCATTTCAAATCAGGGTAGTTCTCAATTACATTACCGGCTAGCTCCCTCACAACTTGCTTCCCCGTAAAACCCGTTGCACCGAAAATTATTAAATCTAAACGAGACATCTGTAAACGAAAACAACACTTATAATATTCAACATACAATCACTGCTTCAAAACATATTACGTTCATTAGTTTTTTGTCTCTGCAATAGTCGTATTGCATAATGTTTTATAAACAAGCGAAGTACCATTCATAACGAGACCTCCGAAACTAGAAATAGAAATTGCAATTAAGCAGAACTACTCCTTTCGCGAACTAGACGCTCACTAAGAAATAATTTTTGGTAAATTTCAACAACTAGGTGGGGGAAATGGGCCTATGAGTAACCATTAACATAGCTCTGTATCCATTCATTCATAGGCACGCAACTTCATATAAAGTTTAAATATTGACGTGTGAATTTGAAAGTTTGACGACCTCCATGGTCGAGTGGTGTGTACACCGGTTTTCATGGGTACGCCACTCCGAGGTCCCGGGTTTGATTCCCGGCCGAGTCGATGTAGATTACCATTAGTTTTCTATGTTGTCTTGGGTCTGGGTGTTTGTGGTACCGTCGTTACTTCTCATTTCCATAACACAAGTGCTCTAGCTACTTACATTGGGATCAGAGTAATGTATGTGATGTTGTCTCATATTTATTAAAAAAAAAAAAAAAAAATTGAGTGACCCTCGGGCGTACAAGTATTTTTTACTAGTTTGAGTGAGGCGTCCATGTGTGAAGGCAGCAAAAAATACCAATTATATTGTATTTTTGAGTTTATGTTATTAAAAATAATTTAAACTTGTGTGAATTTATCTACGTGTAGTTGTGAATATACCTACCTACCTTCGTCAGGACGCAGCAAGAATCTGTTATATTGATTGTTATAAAAATAAATAAAATTAGGTTATTATAAAAATTAAATGTAATTAGAAACCTATTCACCAAAAACCTACGGCTCAACGTAAGGCAAGGATAGTTTGAAAAAAATATATAACTCTCAGACACATCATACACAAGCTGTCACATCGCAAATGGCCAATAATTACATACAAGGAAACAAAATAAACGCCTGTCTAAATGTAATGCAAACCATTACACTGTATAATACAACTACCTACGGTAGGTAGGTACTTAGTATATGTATATGTATGAAAGTTATATACTATAAAATTCTTCGATTCATCTGAATTTTTTGTGATATAGGCGAGCAAATGCGCCATCTGTACATCGGCAATGTGTCAATAATTTTTGGATCTAAGATGTCATACCCCTTGTGCCTACAGTTATACAGGCTGGCTCACCCTTTAAACCGAAACACAAAAATATTAAGTATTGCTACTTGGCGTTTCAATAGCCGATGAGTAAGTGTCTCTAAATGGCTTAGGCGTAGGTTAGCTTAAAATATCAATAATAGATTTTAATGGAATGATCTTATATAACAACCAACAAAATCAAGGTAAACAGTCTTTAAATATTACATATATAACAATGTGTTACTTATCGTAAACTACATCAACGTAGTTGAAGTGGCCAATGGCTTACGACCTCACCTCAGTTTTGGACCATTAAAAATGTTAATAAACATCTAAAAACGTACGATAAAAATATATTACAGTTATTATTTTGGTATTTAAACAAAAAAAGACGATACCTATGACATATTTTGTTTTAAATTTCGTTGTAAACTACAAGTCATCTACATTTGGGCGCCAAAATAATGAAACCTTTTCAAAATCGAAAGGTCCTTCTCCATTTATGACAATTGTTGCGAGTTCTTGTCAATTTGTATCTTGAGTGATTTTTCATAAAGAAAACGAGAAATTGTCAAGTACAGTTGACCATGTGAGAAGTTGACAAATAAAGACAATGTTGTCCAAAGTTTGTCTTTGGCTCTTGTTAATCGATATAGCAAACAACAACAACAACAGCCTGTAAATTCCCACTGCTGGGCTAAAGGCCTCCTCTCCCTTTGAGGAGAAGGTTTTTGAACATATTCCATCACGCTGTTCCAATGCGGGTTGGTGGAATACACATGTGGCAGAATTTTTATGAAATTTGTCACATGCAGGTTTCCTCACGATGTTTTCCTTCACCGCTGAGCACGAGATGAATTATAAAGACAAATTAAGCATATGAATCAGCAGTGCTTGCCTGGGTTTGAACCCGCAATCATCGGTTAAGATGCACGCGTTCTAACCACTGGGCCATCTCGACTCACTGGGCCCGACTCGACTAACTCGACACACTCGACTCGATATATCAAAACGCCAACCTAACTGGTAATTGGTGATGCTTCAGAAAGCCTACCATCTTAATTGTATCAAAATGTGCATCGGCCTCTGAATCGAGTCCGCAGCTTAATTGGTTTTTTATTAAAACAAAAACAAGGAACAATGTATGTCGCAGTAGGTTCACGCGATTTTCGTTTATTTTTTTATAGTCAAACCGGTCAGTTACTTTTTCCGCTCACAATATTAATTCGTTGTTAAGCAATAGATTTTTTTCTGCACATCTACGACTGGAGCTCTTCAAAATGAGACCATAGTTCACTTTTTATATGTATACATTATCACAGTGATTATGGGACAATATATACATAATATTAATATATATAACATCAAAAATAAAGCCATTTTCCATCTCACAAAATGACATTTAGGTCTCAACCCGCCCCTGAAGTAGTATATACAAAGAAGTTTCATATATCACAGCTACATTGTTTAAGCACTTAAATATAGGTTACTTATGCAGGTCAAACAAATTGATAGCTATTTTTATTATCTATATTAACATGTTTTTACAGAAATTTAATGCGAGCATTCTTAGATATCTACCTAAGATCCATCGATCCCTATTATATATATTACCTATATAAGCAACTAAGTGAATGCAACGCACGATAAATATAAACAAATATTATGGAATATGTAAATATCAGATTATTCTCATTGTTTATATTTGTTCCTCCAACCATTGGAATATATTGTATTTGACTTATATGAATACTAACTAGACAAGCTGTTTAAAATGAAAAATGCGTTGCAGTGCCGGAAAAGGGAAATAATGTGGGAGGTTAGGTCAGCGATTAAACCGAGACGCTTAAGAAGATGTGTCCCAATACTTTTTCTAGTAGTCTTTAGACATTATACTGTAGACTAGAGTATTATAGTAAAGCTATTTGATTCTATAATGGTAATTAGATGATGAGACGATCATTGTAAGACATAATTAGGTTAAATCATAAAAGAAAACAAAAATAAATAAAAAAAATAGTTGAGAAAATTTATAGCGTGAGAAAACTTTATTGTTCTTTGTCCCTACAGTATCGAAGAAAGCAATTCAGTATTTTGTAGAAATGCACTTTTTTATAGTATTTGTTAAAATAAATATTTTTTTTTTATGTTGTACTGCTTTCTTTTTAGGTAAATCTAGTAAAGAGTAAGCGCAATGAAATAACAAGATATTTCTCATGCATGTAATTTAAGTTAAATAATTTGTTTAAAAATTTTGCTACGAGTACAGTGTCTTGCATTTTGGAATACTCTATACAATAACTATTTCAATCATTATCTTTTCTGCAAAAATACTTTTTTGTTTTTAATTTTCATTCATGAAATAACAAAATTAACCCTAAAATTCAATTCAAATCAGTTAGTATGTAACTTTTTAAACTATTTTTAACACCATGAAATAGTAACCGCCGTCTTAATGGGATTCGTAAAGGGAGACATCACAAATTTACCAAATAATTACTTTTTGACCGTGAGTAAATTTTTACTGCAAATCTCGATTTTTGTTCAGCTGAGTTAAAACATCAATGTAAGTATCGACCTCCGACACTTATATTTTTTAAAAAAAAAGTAACTCATTTATTTAGTAAAAAAATATATTTCATTGCGATACGAGATGCACATACACAACAGAAGTATAACGAACTTTCCGATAATAGTTCGGCGCCCTACTCGCACCTTTGAACCGAGTTTTTAATATCATACACAATGTACTGCATTTGTTTACACATCCATTACCATTGGCGTCATGATCGTCACATGGCGTCCAGCGTTATAGTCAAATCACGAAGGAAATTCAAAAATGAAAATACTTATTTTTCGCTTTTATTGGTCATTAAAAAATTGTGATTTTTCTAGTGGTAAAAATTCGAAACCTATGACAGGTTTTGTTACATTTTCGTTTGTAAATTAAAAATAATCCCTTCCCGAGATTAAAACTATCTCTATACCAAATAACATATATGTAAATCGGTTGAGCGATTTAAACGTGAAGAGGTAACAGGTCACCAGAGTCACCTTTGAATTTATAATATTGATATAGATTTTACATATTTAATATCTTAACACGTTCAGTGCCAGCGACACGCCTAGCGTGTTCATGCGAATTTCTTTAGCCACGCCGCGAACACGCTAGGCGTGTTCTAAGAATTTCAGTGATATCTTAAAAACTAGGCTAAATTATTCATTCAAACTAATTGTGTGCAATCTTCAAGCGATAAGCTACTGAGTTTTTAAGTGGCCCGTTAAAAATAATATATTTTTTTTATTTTACAAAAAAATGTCTTTCGTAATGCCGGCGACACGCTAGGCTTGTTCACTTATTAAGGATAATCATAGATTGTCAAACTGTTTTTTCAACAAACCACATTTTATTTATGGCTTATTACCAATTTGTTGAAAATTGAACTAATTTTGTTATTGTTTTCTCAAATTTGCGGAACTTTGTTACATTTTTTTTTGTACAAATATCTATTATTATAAAAATTTATACACCTTTGTAGTATAAATAAAAATTTTAACAAAAAGAAAAACCGACTTCAAACAAAACACTATTTTAAAACAAATTAATATGCACGAAAAAGTAATAAAAATAATTGCGTATTCAACATATTTTTAGAGTCTTCCTAAGTTAAATGAAATGAAAAATATTAGACTACTTAAAAGTCGATTTACGATTATATAATGTAGTTATAGTTATTGAATCGAATTGATAACCTCCTCCTTTTGGAAGTCGGTTGAAAACTATATAAGCCGTAATTCTGCCATTCCTATTTAATGACAAAGTTTATACTAAATTGTCTTACTTTGTGTTATGTTGATACTGATTATGTATTACAAGTACCTATATGTTAGTTCGATTAATCATTAACTACCACATACATACACCAAATATATAAAATTAAACACTAAATAAGGCTGATTTACCTTAAAAATGTAAACTCATGTCAACTTCAAATTCGTGTTACAAGAATTGAAGTAATGAAACAATAAAACGAGTTTAGCTTACAAGAAGCTTGATTATTTTTTAATTATTTGTTTATTAATTATTACTTATTTAATTGTTCTTTATTATTATATCAAGACATGTGCACCGAATCGATATCCTATGACCTTTGAACATTTCTAGCAATTAATAAGAAAGTGAACGAAACAAGTGAGATAAAAATTGATTTTAGAAATTAATAAGTATGTATTTGAGAAAACAAAAAAAGAAGGTGGATTTTTATGGACACTTTATGAAGCGAAATTTAAACTCTGTTTTAATTTGTATTGAAAGTTCTATTTTATTTTATTTGATTATACTATGCTACTTTCAAACTGACCCGCGTCCTTTGCAGGGATACAACAGTAGATAACAGGTAACAGTATATATCATGAACAATTTTTTTATTGAAATACGAACTAAATCATAACGCGATAAAAAGTATATATCAAATTCGACACCAATATAAATATGATATGTGGGAATTTATTAAAAAGTTTTACAACCACTGATTACATTATGATGTTTACTTACCATAAAAGCGGTTTTTTGTCATAATTCCAGGATAAAACACTGACAACATTATTCTAAACACCTTAATTATTGCATAACACAAGAAATATTAACTAACAAAGACCGTTTTAACAAAAAAATGATAATTTTTTTGTTCCTGTGCCAGTGGACACGCTACGCTTGACCATACAATTTATCTAGCGATGCCGGGGACACGTCTAGCGTGTTCGCGGCATTATGTATGGCGGCATCGCTATGAGCATAGGAAAAATTTAGGTGGCAGTGAACGTGTTAAAATGCTTTCAACGTATTATACATGTCATATTATTCAAAACGTCTTTTATCTTTAAACGCATGCGAGCCCAAAGGGATAAACACTCACTCTTTTCCAACCATAAGAGGAAAACCAAATAAACAATGTTTGACTGCAAATTGACGATTTGCGAAGATGGCGTTTTGAATATCATCGCATCTGTTATCAGAATTTTAGAAGTAAAATTAGAGTGGAAATAATTAGTTAGGTGTTGTATTATAAATAAAGATATATTAATCATAAATTCTTAGTAGTACAAAATAACGCTGTGTTATTAGCAAAATCGCATGAAATACGCGAATCTAAGGTTTGTTTAACTTTATTCCTATTGCCTTTGGAATAGAATAGGCTATAGATTATCTACGATAATTTGCACATACATTAGCTCAAAATAAGCCAATAAGTAGAACAATCTAAAGGAAATATCTCGAGTAATGCGTAATTTGACGGCTACACGTGGCATATGATATTCTGACACTTGTGTAACCTATAATTACCTACAATACCCAACCAGTAATTACAAATTGTTGTAAACTCGTTCGGTTCATATTTCTTTGTCTGGCCGTTGTATATGCTATGTATACCTACAATATGGACGTTGTTCAGCTGGTGTGTCTTTTAATCTGTCCTGATTGACTGTCCAATTAAAAATACCACAACCCACAAAAAATATTTTCTAATTCTACTCGTGTTGATCTATCTATCTACCTATGTCAGCCAAAGAACGTCCACTGCTGGACATACGCCTCCCCCAAAGATCGAGTGTTGATACATATGTGTAATTATTGTACAATGTGACGATTTAATTTGCTGCAGTCGCTATGTTCCTATCCTTTTTGTTGCATTTCAAATGCTAGGACATTCTTTCAGTAGATTTTCTGAAACATTTTTGATATGCAATTTTGATATAGAATAGCATATCACTTAGCCGAAACATATGTTTCGTCTTCGAATGAATTAAGAGCTTCTTTTATTATTTCAGCTTCTAAGTGCTACCCGCCTATACTTCAATAGATGTGTGTCTCAAACTTGATACTAACGGCGCAGAATTTTCTCCGTCATATTGACCTTAATTTTTTTTTTAGATATATACAAGAAATAACAATTTCAAAAAGTCTTACGTCTCAGAACAGCCACGTACCAAAAAGTACTATAGTACTATGAAAGACTGCACAGGATTGAAAAAAACGAAATCATTCAAATATGAAAAGACTGTCTCGAACTTACGAGACACAAACTTTTATTAATTTTATACTGTTAGTTTTATTGGTAAGCAATATTTATTTTTATTAATAACCAAGGTCGGGCTAGTTTTTTAAGACCGGGAACTGAACAATATCCATTACCGAAGTCACGTGATTTTTAGTTGGTACTATGATGCCTTCTGTACGTAAGAATAAATCTTGGACAGAACGGGAATTACTACACATGTGACCTTATAAATAGAGGATGCGTTCTAAAATTAAAATTAATGATCGATAGCAAACCGACACTCATCTCAATAACCGAAATACTAAATGAACATGAGTTATATTATAAAATACATGATATTTTTTCCGGCGCATGCACTGAAGTTTACGCTGTTTCCGGAAGCGCTACGAAGCAAATAAAAAAATGCAAAAATATTTTTATAAGATGTACTTTTTGAGCATGAAATAACTGGATGTAAAAATATCTTAAAATAAAAATACAATTTATAAAATCTTTAGTGCTTTTTGATTTAATAATAATATAAAAAGAAATAATAATTAAAAAATATTTTATTCGGTATATATAACTGTATTCGGTAATTAAGTTTATCGACAATTTATTTCATTATATTTGTTGCTTATTTAGTATAACTTATAGCAAGTAAATAACACAACCATATTTACAAACAAAAACGAAATCCACTTTGCGTTGTAGGTTAAAAATAACACTCGTATTGGAATTTAACAATTGCGTGAGAAGACAATTTGATGCGACGTCAATATGAATAAATTTTGAACAACACCAATAACCTACTAATATAACGTTCCTTTTGCTTTCGTTATTGGACTATTAGATTAAACTCGAGATAGTTTCATAATTTAATATGTAACATAGATGTCAATAGTATGATTAAATTTTTCTAAATTAATATTACTGATAAGAAACTATATAACCAGCTTTATATAAGCCAATCCAGACCATGTATGTAATAAATTGGATTTAACAATTACTTACCCTGCTGTTTCTGTTGAATTAATCAATATAAGCAATATAAATTAAAATTTACAGCTTTATTTCTTCTACCATAACGTAATTAAAAGCGAATACTGCAGCTACAGCAAGCAGCCAAACATTACTCTTTGTCACTCCCCGCCCTGCCGGCCGGGCGCCGGCTAATCGGGAAATTTTCAAGATAGCGATGTATAACGTAAACCAAATACGCGCCTATGTACAATTACCACAGAGTATAATTATTGAGATATCAGTACTAAATGTTACCAATACATTTAAGGAAAATTGTTACGATCCATGATATTAATGTCATAAAATCTAATATTAGAATATATTATATATAATGATTTCTTTTTGAATTTTATATTGAACAAACATGTAGTTAAAAATAAATGTTACTATATGTCATTGACAACTGCGACTGACAAATTCATTTTTAACTTGTGTCGTGTCATATGTCAAAGTCAAGTCAATTGCACTATTGCATTAGTAATTTATTTAAAATCTTGTATAACCTAAAATTACTTTAAATATTTTAAATTAAAATGGAATTAAACGAAAGAATTTTGAAATATTTAGAAGGATGTGATAAAGTTGATACATTAACATTAGCTAGTGAATTTAATGAAGAACATCAAAAGATCGTCGGTGCAGTGAAAAGTGTCGAAGCACTAGAAATGGTTATTTCCGAACCAGTAAAAAGTACAAAATGGGAATTAACAGATGAAGGTAGGCTAGTTGCTGAAAAAGGCAGCCACGAAGCAGTCTTATATAGAAGCATACCTGAAGAAGGAATGAAACAGGCTGATGTTATGAAGGTATTAATACATCACTTATAATGTTAACTTATAGGAGTTGAATTTTTAAAATATAAATGAAATAATGTTTTCAGAGTGTTCCAAATGCAAAAGTAGGATTTAGCAAAGCTATGTCACTAGGCTGGATATTCATTGACAAATCAGGAGCACCATTAGTGAAACGTAAAGTGGAAAGCATCACTGATACAGTACAAGACCATCTCAATGAAATAAAGAAAGGCATAGACAACTTAACTGATAATTTAAGAAATGATTACAAAAAACGGAAGCTCCTACAAGAAATCACAATAAAGAGTTTCTTGTTGTCTAAAGGTCCTAACTTTGCAACATCCATTAAGAAGTTAGAGACAGACCTAACAAGTGAAATGCTGATGACTGGGTCATGGAAACAGTTAGAATTCAAACCATATAACTTTTCAGCCCTTGGTGAGTGCCTTATAATTTCTATACATAAATTACTAATATTCCAAATTGATCAGAATACTCATTATCTCAGTATTAATTACCCCACTTATTATATTATGAACAATTGACTGATAAATATTAATTCCAATAACATATTTTTTGAGACACTTTTAAATTTATTAAGTATTTATTTGTTGACCAAGATTTGTTGACTTCTTGACTATGTTGTCCTAGGCCTTGATCTCCTCGGCCTATATAGCAGTCCACCCCTGATTAAAAGTTATTTCTTTCAAGGAATTTTCAGTAGCCACCTATAGTTATGTAGTTGACAGTGAAATTGGGAACAAATCTTTATCCATGTATTTATTTTATTAGTAAATAATATTCAATTCATTCAAAAAATGGTATTATATTATTTAAGAATTATTTGAAAGAGGGTCAGAAAAAAATGTGTTTGACTTTTGAATGTCAGCACTTCATAAATATACATATATATGTATGTAATTGTCATACTATATAGAAATAATACATACTTATCACTATTGTTTTACTTCAGTTTGGTCAAGAGAGATAAGGATTACTGATACAATAAATTACCTGATGTATGTAAATAACAATATATGTGATTATACATCAATGTTCTTTTTTATTAAAAAATAAAATGTTAATATATGGCATGTTTTTAACATACTATATGTTATATTTTCCTTTATTATGTCTGTCCATTTATATTTTTAAACATTAAGACCTAACAAATTAAAAAAATTTAGGCCATAAATAATTTACTACTGACCTTTACTCTTTAGAACATTTTGAGTTTAATAGGGGACAGAAAATAAGCATTGTACTGGATTTTTTATTCAGTAATGCTTATATTGTATATATATATTTGTTCTTTCCACTTAGCGTTATTGGCTGTAGAAATTTAAATATTTATGAAATGTTAACTTTATTTCACAGGTCAACCACCAGAATGTGGCCATCTACATCCTCTTCTGAAAGTACGTTCAGAGTTCCGTGAAATCTTCCTCGAAATGGGTTTCACAGAAATGCCAACAAATCGATATGTGGAAAGTTCTTTCTGGAATTTCGATGCGCTGTTCCAACCTCAACAGCATCCAGCTAGAGATGCCCATGACACCTTCTTTGTATCCTCACCGGCTGTATCCACTGACTTCCCAATGGATTATTTGGAAAGAGTCAAGAAAGTGCATAGTGTTGGTGGTTATGGGTCACAGGTAATATCAGAAATCATTTACTCTTGAGTTTAAAAAAATATCATCTATAGATACAAATCAATTGGAACTATAGTTTTGAAATGTTTTAACTTATACTTGAGATGAAAAATGATGTGATTTCGAATTTTAAGGTATATCTTATCTGACCAACGACTATTGTTGAGATACTTTCCTCCCGTTTTTACACACTGACATACTATCCATAAAGGGGCCCTCTACTAATTTGTTGCCTCTTGCCATCAGATCTCTAAATGTGGTCCCAAAGAGCCTTTGCCATTACATGAACTAGTCACTTAAGAAGTGATTTGTATTGCTGTGTAATGGCTTATAATTAGACTCAAATAAAGTATATATGGATCTATTGAGACTGTGTACAGGCAACGTCAATCCGCAGGGCTACCGCTACGATTGGAAGCTGGAGGAAGCTCAGAAGAATCTGCTACGCACGCACACAACGGCCGTTAGTGCGCGCATGCTGTTCGGCGCCGCGCGACAAGCCTTCGCGCGCCGCAAGTACTTCAGCATCGACAAGGTGCGTCTTGCTCTTGTTACTAGTTCACACAAGGGTCGATACTAAACCTATGTGTTTGACGATTTTATCTCGTTTCTAAGACAAGTCAATTATATAAGTGAGGAATTAAAATGTACCAAGACAAGACCCTTGAAGTACCCCGACATTACGGCCGCCTGCGCTGCCCACTCTATATACACACCTCTTGATCTTGTTACTAGTTCATACAAGGGTCGAGACTAACCCTATATGTTTGACGATTTTATCTCGTTTGTAAGACAAGTCACTCATATAGTGAGGAATTAAAATGTACCAAGACACGCCTTCGCGAACCGCAAGTACTTCAGCATCGACAAGGTGCGCGCAGACACACTCTATACACACGTCTTACTCTTGTTACTAGTTCATACAAGGGTCGAAACCAAACCTATATGTTTGATGATTTTTTTTCGTTTGTAAGACAAGTCAATTATATAAGTGAGGAATTAAAATGTACCAAGACAAGACCCCTGAAGTACTCCGACATTACGGCAATAAATTTATATGTACATGAATTTGATTACTCTTTATTGATGTGAGTTTGTATGCCGCGCTATATTGCACACAATCAAACTCCATAGACAAATCACAAATCAATAACTCAAGAATACATTTATTACACGATGCTAATACTAGCATCGAAAAATCATATGGAAACCCACATAATTTAATGTCAACTGTTTTGTTGCTTCACCCATGTGGAATTCAATTGGTAACAAAGATATTAGTGGTATAGAGTATATAAAACTAGAAATGAAACGTATCTGAATAAATATATCTGAATGAAGTAGCTTTCTAATGATGAAACAATTGTAAAAATCGAAATCTAACTTTTGATTACTTATTCGAAAAATCTATTTCGAAAATTATATAGTAGTACAATAGGGGAATAGATAAATTATTCGGTACTGTCGCAGTAACTATCTTAATTAGAACCAAAAGTCACGAAAATCGAAAAAAAAAAACATTAAGTTTTGATTATTAATACATTAATTTATTTGTCGTTCTTTATTAAATCATTTTCATACACTAAATGTATACTTTTTGTGATTACAGGTATTCCGCAACGAGACACTAGACGCGACCCACTTGGCGGAGTTCCACCAAGTGGAGGGCGTGATAGCGGACCGCGGTCTCGGCCTGGCCGACCTCATCAGCACGCTGGACACATTCTTCAGTCGGCTCGGCTTCCACAAGCTGCAGTTCAAACCGGCTTACAACCCTTACACCGAACCCAGCATGGAGATATTTGCTTATCATGAAGGTAATATTTTTAAATATACTTGTATTGAATGTCTATTTTGTAAACAAAATCTAAAATCTTCACCCATATAATTGTTTTTTGTTTTTGGAAGAGATTTATTTTACCCGGCATACGTAAAATTATGTATATTATACGTACGTATGTAGTAGAGTGAAATTGCCGAAATAATTTTCGCTTTCTGTATCAAATTGTTTTAATTCAGACATTTTATTTCTTGTCGTTTAATTATGTTGTGTATGTTATTTAATACATAATAAATAGCGAAAGGAACTGCATTCATAGCAGACCCATAGAAGATCCACTTTTTTTGTTCTTAATTTTTTTTCTACCATTGTCTCAAATCATGACTTTAATAGGAATATGTCAGACATAATAATATGCTTCTAATGCGGGCCGCGCGGAATGGCAACACTCCCATATACTTTTGATACATTCAACTATCATACTTGTTTTCGTATCTAAAACCTTCATTGGATAATGTTGGTTGTATTTGCAATATCAAAATATGCTTTATTCAAGTAGGCTTTTACAAGCATTTTTGAATCGTCATTTAACAATTAAGTGAAGCTACCACCGGTTCGGTAAGAAACTCAGAAGTTACTCTTTTTCAAAATTAAAAATAATTGACGTAATGATTGTTATAACTTTTAAATTGACATGGTTATTTTTATTATTAAAGTTATTAATTTCGGGATATTTACCATGTTTTTTTATTTTTATTCGTTGGACCTCGATATTTCGAGTCGTCTCGTGAACAAGACATTCGTAGACAATGTAAATGGTAAATATCCCGAAATTAATAACTTTAATGATATAACTTTTGTTTTGACGACCTCCATGGTCGAGTGGTGTGTACACCGGTTTTCATGGGTACGCCACTCCGAGGTCCCGGGTTCGATTCCCGGCCGAGTCGATGTAGATTACCATTAGTTTTCTATGTTGTCTTGGGTCTGGGTGTTTGTGGTACCGTCGTTACTTCTGATTTTCCATAACACAAATGCTTCAGCTACTTACATTGGGATCAGAGTAATGTATGTGATGTTGTCTCATATTTATTTATTTATTTAACTTTTGTTTAATATCTCCCTGAAGAGCTGAGATGGCCCAGTGGTTAGAACGCGTGCATCTTAACCGATGATCGCGGGTTCAAACCCAGGCAAGCACCACTATATATATGTGCTTAATTGTGTTTATAATTCATCTCGTGCTCGGCGGTGAAGGAAAACATCGTGAGGAAACCTGCATGTGTCTAATTTCATCGAAATTCTGTCACATGTGCATTCCACCAACCCGCATTGGAACAGCGTGGTGGAATATGTTCCAATCTCCTTAATGGAAGAGGAGGCCTTATCTCAGCAGTGGGAAATTTACAGGCTGTTACTTTTATTATCTCCCAGGGCTCGGCAAGTGGATCGAGATCGGCAACTCGGGCGTGTTCCGGCCCGAGATGCTGCTGCCCATGGGGCTGCCCAGTGACGTCACCGTCATCGCGTGGGGGCTGTCGCTCGAGCGCCCCACCATGATCAAGTACGGCCTCAACAACATACGGGACCTCGTCGGCCCGAAGGTCGACCTACAAATGGTCCAAAGTAACCCCATCTGCAGGCTCGATAAGTGAATATTATATATTTGTTAAATTAATATATTGTTTGATTTCATAATCACTTAGCGTTGAATTAAGGAACGAGTCTCGTATTAAGAACAAGGCATTTTTCAACCACACGAAGAATTAAGTAATAATTATTTGACTTAGATTTAGTCGAGAGAAATTACGACGAATATATTATTAGAACATTAAAAGTAAAATTAGAGTGAATTTAAGTAGTGGTTTCTTGGAAACAAAGATAAACCAAGAACTGTTTGTTTATCTTTATTCCTTCTTTGGCTGATACAGGTAACATTAATCTATTGTTATCAATACACCTGTGTGTAGTTCCTATTGAAAAATTTAAGTATATCCGCATACAGCAATACTTAGCATTATTATTCTTAATCAGAGTCGGATTTCAAGGTCTAGAGGCCCTGGCGCCACAAAGCAGTGGAGGCCCTAAAAGAGCGTGGAGATCCTAATAATTATATCATGGATTAGCTTAAGCTTTTATTAATTTGAATCAGTAAGTATTTCTTGACTAGTATCGGTAACTTTTAAAATATTAAGTAGTAAGATTATTATAATTTGACTATATCTTGGTATTTGTTAACTCACTGAAAACTTTTGTGGCCCCCACTTATGCGGAGACCCCAGGGCAGTTGCCCCGGTTGACCTTCCCTAAATCCGGCCCTGTTCTTAATTGAAGAATGAGTGAGCCAGTTAACTACAGACGCAAGAGACATTTTGGATACTAAAATTTGTGGCGTGTCGGTTATGTCAGGAATGGTTAATATTTTACCGTCATTTTCAATAAGCGGTGGTGGCAACTCGCCATCATTTAGGCCATTGGTCAGACCATCTGTCTTTTATTAAAAACAAAGCTGCCGTTGGTTTGCTATCATACCACACATTTGTAACAAGAGACTAAAGTTAATCAATATTTATTTATAATAAAAGAACACTATTAAATAAATAAATATTTATTAACAGAGAGTTTATTTTAAATGCACATTATTTAAACGACATTTGATTTAAAAAAAAAAAAGAAAAGCAGAAAAATATAATGACATATTTTAAAATATACATTTTTAATTTATTTACAATAAGCAATAAAGTTAAATAAATACACTTACTAAGATAATATGGGCGAGGAATAACATGATCTAGCGTGTATAATGTGGGGTTTATAACCTGGCATGGTCCCTGTTTTCTATGAACCAAGCAACGGTCTCCTCTATGGCCTTGTCGAAGGGTGTGAATGTGAAGTCTTTGTATAGGGAGCGCAGTTTCCTATTGGAGGCCGTCTTCTTGTACTGGCCGTCGGCTTTGCTGGTGTCGTACACTATCTGGCCCTGGTATCCGTACGCCTTCTTTATAGCTTCCGCTACATCGCTTATCGTAACCTCGTCTTCTTCGTCCACTGAAATTTAATAACTTAATTAGTACAACAACAACAACAACCTGTAATTTCCCACTGCTGGGCTAAAGGCCTCCTCTCCCTTTGAGGAGAAGGTTTGGAACATATTCCACCACGCTGTTCCAATGCGGGTTGGTGGAATACACATGTGGCAGAATTTCTATGAAATTTGACACATGCAGGTTTCCTCACGATGTTTTCCTTCACCGCTGAGCACGAGATGAATTATAAAGACAAATTAAGCACATGAAACAGCGGTGCTTGCCTGGGTTTGAACCCGCAATCATCGGTTAAGATGCACGCGTTCTAACCACTGGGCCATCTCGACTCCTTAATTAGTACATTCGTATTATTTTATTTTAAGGTTTGTATATACCCCACTGCTCGGCAAAGATCTCTTATGAATCGGATAGTGTCTATGTACTATATACCAGAATTACTTTTTTTTTAATTTCTCTCGCCCTTAAACATTAATACTCATAATCATTTTATCACATATCTCTCAAATAATGAAGTGAAAATGACAAGCGAAAATCTACGCTGAAACAATCCACGCGATGGTGACAACGCCGACGATTCAAAATAAAAAAAATAATTGAATAGGCTTTACATTTTACAGGACAATAATAATAGAAAGCTACCACCTGTAGCAAAAAATTAAATAGGCTTTACGTTTTACAGGACAATAATAAAAGGAAGGTACCACCGATAACCTGCATCTATAGCCAAGATTATAAAAATTAAAACTTTAATGGAACATTATTAGTAATTAATTGTTTATAAAGTTAGGACAAAATTAACTATCAAATATCTTTAAAAAAGAAATAATGTTTATAATATAGAATATAGTTCAATGAAATATTAATAAATACTACCGGATAAAATAATTGGTTCCACGCTGTCGTAGTTCCTCAGCACCCAAATCATCAGCTTTGCCAAGTCCAGGGAGTATATGAATTGTCTCAGTGGCTTGCCAGTACCGAGCACTGTGAACGTTGGGTCACCTGGAAAATAACAGTTTATTTAAAGAATGTTAGTATTTCTAAGGCATTACTAATATTCCTATTTAGCAATACATTTAAGCTTAAAACTTGTGTTAGTTGTTGTGTTCTTTGCTCTTTAGCCCCCTATAGCATAAATAAATGACCTAATTGACGCATAAATAATATATAATGGGGAATAATATTCTATTTTCATTTAAAGTTTTATAAATAGATTTATTCACTTACAAAGGCACGCTCCTCCACTTAAATTTATCGGTGTGAATTAGTGTGAGTCAAGATGTCTTAGAGACAACTAAGGGTTATTAAATATAAAAATTAAGTTAATTTAAATAAATTTACGTGGACCTCTTGGATGATCTACGGTGTTGTGTACACAGTACTCATCATATATTAATTAGTATCGAATTTATATTTTATATAAATATATATTATCTGTGTATTTACACATCTGTCATTTCGAGTGACACACAACGCAAAAACGCGGGAAAAGAGATATATAAATGGTGCGCGGTGAAGGCGATGTGTGCGTACAGCGAGCTTATATTTAAATATATTTTCGAATTAATCTAATTTGTCAATCAGCCTTACAAGTGAACATTACAATCAGTACATTTGTTTAGTTGCGACGTGTTCACAAACGGATACGAGTTACTTCCGCATTCATATGTGTTGTATTATAATTGTCACAGATAATAATCTTGATATAATTATTATGATAATGCATAATAGTAACACATTTCGACTTTTAAAAACTAATGTTATAAATGAAAACTAATCAAAATACATTTCAACAGGAATGATGATAATATTTAAAAGTATATTTATATCTTTTTGTAAATGTATCAATATTAAAATAGTATAAAATTACTATTACTATTAACAAATTGAAATTCGAGATGGCTCAGTGGTTAGAACGCGAGCATCTTAACCGATGATTGCGGGTTCAAATCCAGGCAAGCACGGGTGTTTCATGTGCTTAATTTGTGTTTATAATTCATCTTGTGCTCAGCGGTGGAGGAAAACATCGTGAGGTAACCTGCATGTGACAAATTTCATAGAAATTCTGTCACATGTGCATTCTACCAACCCGCATTGGAACAGCATGGTGGAATATGTTCCAAACCTTCTCTTCAAAGGGAGAGGAGGCCTTTAGCCCAGCAGTGGGAATTTACAGGCTGTTGTTGTTGTTGAAAGCATATTGATCGGCGAATGTTTTTACACGTAAATTTGATTAGAACATTATACCTACACCTATACATATACTTCTCGTAATCATGATTAAACAAAAGAGTTATGATAAATGACACACAGATAAAACCATTCAACTTGAGGTGATTGTCTTATTTCACCGAGTGACAAATGTATAGTAAGACACAAATTAGATGTAGCCTCGGAAAATTCAATGGAATGAAAATAAAACCGATTACTGCCGATTTACACAACCAATAGAAATAGCTCCCTAGCGCGCCATTCGACGCTATTCGTCGCTATAGATACACGCGTCAGAGAAAGCAAGTGCATGTAAATCGACGCGTCAAATTGACGGATATACGTTACGTTTGTGCAACATCATATTCGCGTGAGAAATAAATATTGATAATTTGGGATAGCGTACTCAATTCGGATGTGATCGGTTTTACGAATTTAGCCGATGCGACATCTAAGCTGTGTCGTACTATAAGTGTATGAGTCGGAAGCTTCCAGTGTATTCCAGCAACGCTAGGTATCAGGGGTCACTGACCTGCGCTGCACGCGTCGTGCATGCGCGTTAGGGCTTAGGGGTCACTGACCTGCACGCAACGCGTCGTGCATGCGGCGCACGAGCGCGGGCACGACGTGCGAGGCGGCCGTGCTGAAGTTGTCGTGCGCGCCGAACACGTTGCACGGGATCACCGACGTAAAGGCGCATCCGTACTGCGCGTGGTAGCCCCTGCGACACATGTGCTCAGGGTTAGCCAAGGGAAGCGTGCTAATGTCACGCTAGTATCAAACTGTACCATCAGATTTTTTTTTTTTTAAATAAATATAAATAAATAAATATGAGACAATTATATACATTAATCTGGAATATCACACTAGTATCAAACTGTACCATCGGATTTTTTTTTTTTAAATAAATAAATATGAGACAACATCACATACATTACTCTGATCCCAATGTAAGTAGCTGAAGCACTTGTGTTATGGAAAATCAGAAGTAACGACGGTACCACAAACACCCAGACCCAGGACAACGTAGAAAAACTAATGGTAATCTACATCGACTCAGTCGGGATTCGAACCCGGGACCTCAGAGTGGCGAACCCATGGAAACCGGTGTACACACCACTCGACCATGGAGGTCGTCGAATAAATTGAGAAAATTATAAAAAGATACATATAGTACATCTGTGCTACTTTTATTGAATAATATTTGCAGAACAATTGATTCTTCCTTATTAAGATTTGCCAATACAAATCGGTAACCAAGATCAAATGATACACATAATATGCAGCTACTATATATTTTTTGAATATATAAATTAAAAATTGCATTTCAATTTAATGATACGTAAAACCTTAAACTTACCTATTTAAAATATCGACCATCCTCTTTGCATAGCTGTAGCCATAATTTGAGGGGTGAGGAAGACCATTGTGAACCTAAAAATATATTATATCATGATTTCATTATTTGTGTTAGGAAACCTCAAGGGTCACCTTATAGTGGTTAGATAGGCTAACAGCATGCAGAAACAATAATGAGATTAACCATTAATATACATTCAGAGATACATATATTCAGAGATATTAAATTTATCACTAAAAGCTGACACTGCACAAATACAAAAGATATAAAAACCTTTTTAATAGATTGATTTCTAATAGATGATGATCGAGATAAATAGTTTTACATCAGCATTGATAAGCTAAGACGCAGGCTTTCATAGCAAAGTCTATTACAATGAATGACAGTACATCTTATTAACCCACATCTACAATACAAACAATACTAAAGAGCCATACACAATCATATATTGTCATGGGAAGGAGGCTAACATTGAAAATAATGGAATTTGTCACTCATGCCTTGACAACCAACATTCCATATTCATAAGAATAGTGATTATAATTATTACTATTTTTTATGTATCTTATCACTTATTAGAGTATATGATGAACAATTAATACATACCATAGTCTCGTCGATAGGATATGTAATTTTGTCTGGAAATATACATGTTGAAAGACAAGATACCACTTTCTTGACATTGTTTTTGAAACAAGCGTGCAAAACATTGTCATTTATAGCCATATTTTCCCTCTGAAATAAAAAAAAATATATTCCATTAGATAAGAAAAATTTTTATAGCTTAGCAGATTTACAGATAATGTATAGAACAGAAACATAATATGTATCATACTTTCTATTTACTAACTTATACATAAAATTAAAAAGTATGCCAAGCATAAAGATATTTTGAAATTTAAAATATCTTTATTATTTAATCATATTTATTTTATTACTATTAATCACTATAGTAAAAATAAAATTTAAAGAATACAAATCTTAGAGTAAAATATTCTTTATTTTACTTTTTCTATAAAATAGATAGATAGACACACAAATGGACCAACTGATGGTAAGTCATCACCACACATAGTCACCATGGAGCCATGAGTAATATATCATAACATATATATCACAAATCATCCCTTGTTGTTAGACTAGCTCACTGACGCTAAACCAGAAAACAATAAGATATTTTCACATATTCACTTTTAACTAACTGGCATATTATATTGTACATATTATATCAATATTTAAATGAAACTTACGAAAAATTCTAAGTTATGTGACATATTCTGGAACAATCCCCCAACGATTGCTGCTAGATGTATCACATGGGTGGGCTTATATTTCTCTAAGAGTGCATCGGTCTGTGCTTTATCTCTAGAAGAAAAAAAAATAGTTGTAATCCAACACCGTAATACATGAAAAAATATATTATTGATTTGGAATATTCTTTTGGAAGACTGGTACAATTCAAATTCGAAAATACAAAATCTTTAACATTATAAATATGTATGTATATTTAGCATAGCATTTATTACTGAGAGTAAATTGCCTGTCTGTTTAATTAAAAGCTACACCTCAAACCTTGGGAGCCAATCGTGAAATAACTTTTTATTTAGAAAATTTTATTGATCATGCCAATTGAATGTTCTTATTTATTTTTGCAATGAAAATAATTAATTTTATAATATCCTTTAACAAAAAAATATTCTTGACATTTTTCCCTCTTAAAAAGCAAGTAATTAATATATAATAACAACATCTACATAATGTATCTAACATTATTAACATCATAAATCATTTAAGTTGATAAAATAGTTTACTAATACACAAGTATTTTTTTTGAGATTTTCCTATTAGATGCCTCATATTATTGTTATGGCACAGATTTGATCTCTATACATGATAACTGTGAAAAAATCAATTTTATGTTGATCAAGCTTTATTCGATTATAGTAATTACCTGAGATCACCATCTTTGGAGGAACAGAATATCCAAATCTCTTTACTGGCTCTCTCTGTATCTAATTTTCTCTCTTCCTCGACCACCGTTTTTATCGCTTGACCCACAAGTCCAGAACCGCCAGTCACAAGTATAACTGTCTTCTCGTCACTCATCTGAATATTATAAACCCAATTTAATTATTTAATATTTACTTTTAAAATTTAATAGTATTATACAGCAGAAATCTTCCAAATTTATATACATTTAGAAACACAGTAAAAAATCAACAGAAATCGTACCGTTTTTTTTTTAAATAATGTATACTATGTGAAATAATTAATATATTCGAGTAATTATATAAATAAAGTAATTGAATACGTAAGCAAGTAAGTACTCTTTTATCAGCTGTTAAATTATACCGGCATCGAAATTAACACATCACAATAATAATGTTGACATCAAAGAGTATTGTTTTAAACATCACGTTTTATTTGAGTCTGTATTTTTATGTGTTGCCAAATAACAATGTCTCGGTAAAAGTATTTTCCTTTCTAAATGATATACTTTTTTTTAGAGATAAAACTAATAAAATACATTAAAATCACCGTCCGCAAGACTGAATTAAAGATTCCTATGCGTTAACGACTTTAATGTAATACATTGGAAAAAAATTAAATATTAGGAATGTCATTTATTTTTAACTTGGAAATTATCAGCAGCCTTGATGTCTCTTAAATAGGAAATGCCAGGAAGTCACCACCTATTTATTTCTGCGACTTATTACTCACTTATCTATATAAATAATAAATTTATAACCCGTAATCCCAATACAAATTAAACAATATAGTAACCCGACTATCTAGTAAAACAGATTATTCATCGTACATGATTGTAAAAAAGTGTAACCTTTTTATTTTATGCTCAAAAGTAAGAAAATAAAAAGATTACCAATATTACGAATGCAGCTACAATTAGCTTATCATTTTAGTGTAAATATCCATATATATATCGAAATGAGTATATGTAATGATAGTAATATATGATTTTTTTTTTAAATATTTTTTTACATAAACTGCTTTTTTTAGGATTTTTGTGTGTATTATATAGATTCCTTCTTTCATCTATCTTAATTCTATTTAATAGTCAATTATTTAATATTATTAAAGTTAAGAAAATTTATAAAAGTCGGGCAACTGCAGAATGGGAATTCCATATTCAAATAAATCACCAATGATTCCTTGATGATTCATTTTAATTTTTGCAACATCCGAAAACATTGCAACTATTTGCTTTTTAAATTTTATGTTGCCAGTATTTTTTTTTCCACTAAAATAATAGTGTCTATGCCTGAATCCTCGATAATGATTGGTTAACAGTTTCTCTTCGAGCTTCATTCTCGCTCTGAAAACGCCAAATACGCTTTCAAACCAAAATGGAGGATTTGTCGGTCGAGGTGTACGGTGAAAATGGTGCTTATTATAAGGTTTGTAAATTGTGAAGTACGTTTGAGTTCAACATAAAACGTATCATTTTCATTAGTGATTTAATTATTCAGTTATGTGAAGCCATCGTTTTTAAGTTTTGTCACATACTTACAAAAATATTTTTCCGGGAAGATCATCGCGGCTGGAATGGACGCCATGTCCGACTGACAGGGCGTGAATTTTCCATGTGTTTTAGTCGATTCGCTTTCATTAATGGAGGCCTAATTGTGAAATCAAGTTTATCTGCAGATACTTAAATTGAATGTATAAGCTTTCTTATATCTGACCCAGAAAACTTATTTATTTCTAGCGCATTACCAAGTTATTGGATCATCACTGTTCTAAAATTTTTCTATATTTTTAGGCCATTGTCACCGACGTGCTCGACAACGAGGTTCTAGTAGCCTTTGAAAATGAGTGAGTTAATACTGGATATATGAAGTGTTATTTTTCACGTAGAATCGTTATTTACATCCATTATTTGCATTTTAGCTGGCAGCCGGAATCTAAGTTTCCATTTTCTCAAGTGTTCTTACCACCCAAGGATACGGGCAAACACACAGAGTTCGTGGAGAACCAAGAGGTCGAGGTGTTCGCGAGGTCAAACGAAAAGGAAGCATGTGGGTGGTGGACAGCTAATATCAAGGTATTAAATTACAAATGTCATATTATCATATCAGGAACTAAGTTTGCCACTTTCTAAATCAGACCTGTGGGACAGAAGCCACATTTTTTTATGAATACCCTCAGGAAGAATCATATTGGAACTTTTATTGTATGTGTAATCTTGACATTTTGAGGTCAACAGCTGCTTTATTCACATAAGTAGATATGAGAAGTGCATGCATAATACAAACTGGTATTTTAGTCCCTATTTAATATAACAGATCCTAATTTGCATAACAGAGCCTCTTATCACTGATCGTAACAAAGAATTATCCTAAAATTAGATTTATATACATATAAATATATGTGTATAATTTTTTTTCCATATTTTTTGTTTTAGCAAGATTTTTTAGTTGATATATTGCTTTATATAAGGCTCACATATATAAAATTAAGTAGCCTAATTTTAGATATCTGAATTACAAAACATTTTTTTTTTAATTTAACAAATATGAAGACTCATAATAAATACAGGTAAGCAAGTATTAAAAAAGAAAGTCTTAAGCAGACCCAATATATAACAATGGTTATATAAGTAAAAAAATATATCAAGTAACACAAATATAGCTCAGACATGCAAGCAAGATAATTAATAAAGGCATGTGTAATTTCAATATCATGCAAAGAATTGAGGGTAAAGCATTATAATGCAATATTGTTGAAGATTCACACATTAAAAGTTTGCACTAAAATTGCAAATGTTAGTGTAATTCTATTATGTATTGCATACATGAATGCTTAAGAAATTTGCACTATTAAAAAAATATTATATTGATTATATTATTTTTTTATATTTGATAGTATAATAGGTACATCAGTAATGAAATAACCAAATAATCTATGTGTACTATGATGTAATGTGTGTATTTGTTTAAATCATATGTTTGATTATTTGTTCTTTACAAACTAACACACTGTAGGCTTTACTACTTCTTTTTAATTATTAGATGCAGATGATGGGATTTTCATTGTATTGTCTCTTGATCTCTGTAATTCTGATTGATTTAAATCATCTTCTCAATTCTTAATACTTCTAATATGATATAATATTTTGAAAAGGAATCTTAACCAAATATTTAAAAATTTGAAAGTGTTTGTTTATATATTTTATCTATTTATCAATAACATATTAGATAATGGATATAGATAAATATAACTCAAATGCAAAGCATCTAAAAATAAACTAGATTTAATATAATTAATTTTTATTCTATGCAAGAGAATAATTTGATTAATATTCTTTAATTAAAAATTTAAATTATTGTAGAAATGTTGTATTGGTTATTATTATACGGCTAGCATTTGAATTGCTGTCTAATGCTATCAATGTGTATAAAACCTAATATTTTTCAAAATCAATCTGGTGTGGAATTGTGTTTTATCTTTATCTTATTCATTACAATTTCTACATAGAAATGTCTGGGAAATGTATATGCTAGTTCTTAAAATCCAGATGCATTATTGTGATATTGATCATAAAGATTGCCTGTGGTGTTTTCTTAAGCATGCATTATGCAACTACTGCATTGGTAGTAATGTGTTTTAAGACAACATAAAGGATACTCAATACCATAGTAAATAATATAGTTCATGATATTGTCATTATTCCAGTGAATTGAAGTGAATGTGAAGCAATAACAAAAAAATGTTTTTGTTATATTTATAGTTTTTTTTAAATACTATTTGGTGGTGTAATAAAATTTACATTCAAATCTTATTTAGTATGTATGAATGATAACTATAAAATAAATGGAGTTCTAATAATGTTAGATCTGTAGCAAAATTACAAAGAATATCAGTAATTTTATTGTTGAATTAAAACATTTATGTAAGTATTGTTTCTTGCACATGCAATGTACTTCAGATGTGCTATTAAATAATATAGCTAATATGTATAGACAAAGGCAAGCATAATTTTCTTTTGATAACAATAAATCAATCATTCAAATCAATATTAACATTTGGAAATAAGATGTTTTCCCTGAGTTGTCAAATACCAATATAGTCAGATTCAAACCGCTGTGCAAACACTGTTAGGTATTAACTCATGATCTTTTATTACTTTTTTTTCTAACTGCAACCATTGTATGTGGTTTATTCTAGCAACAGTTCCTTTTCCAATGAATTAAGTCAAATTTTTGCACTTTTGAACACTGGGTTGATTAAAATCTAGGATATTTAATTTTATTTGTTTCAATATGGTTTGATTTCAGCATGTATTTTAAGAATGTTTCTTTGTTCTTACAAATTTGTCTTGCATATGAGATCTATTACTTAAAAATTGTAATGTAGCAATTGAATCATGTAAGACATATTTCCGGAGTGAAACAACTGATCTTCCTAATATTTTGAAAAAAAAAATTTTTTTTTCATTACGAGTATTCAAGGATACCTATATGGGCTATGACAGTATAGATTTTCCCCTAGCCTCAAAATGATATCCGAATCTGATCAGTATTCAGGAATGTGCAACAGCAATGTGCTTATCCAACAAACAGCGATTTCCTGAATCGTTTATATTTTCTTTAATTAAATAGCATTTCTCGTAGCTCGTAGAATCTCTTGCGCCAACCTTGACTCGGAACTGGGACGCGACCTGTTTAACTGTTTTGTGAGAGTTTTTCTAAATATCTACTCCGTATCCGTATCTCGGATTTATATTATACTTATTTTATACTAGTCGTCGCCTGCGGTTTTGCTCGCGTTTTAGTGTGTTGGTTGTCATGTGTCAGGCAAACAAAGTAGCTTATGTGAATTCTTGGAGTTCAACTTTGCTTTATACCAAAAATCATTAAATTTGGAATAGCGGTTTGATCGTGAAAAAAAGCGACAGACAGATAGAATTACTTTCACATTTATAATATTAATGTAGATTAAAAAAAAGTAAAGTAACAGCCTGTAAATTTCCCACTGCTGGGCTAATGGCCTCCTCTCTCATTAAGGAGAGGGCTTGGAACATATTCTACCACGCTGTTCCAATGCAGGTTGGTGGAATGCACATGTGGCAGAATTTCAATGAAATTAGACACATGCAGGTTTCCTCACGATGTTTTCCTTCACCACCGAGCACGAGATGGATTATAAACACAAATTAAGCAAGCGTATATAGTGGTGCTTGCCTGGGTTTGAAACCGAAATCATCGGTTAAGATGCACGAGTTCTAACCTCTGGGCTATCTCGGCTCGATTCTAATATAGATCTAATATAGATTATAAAGATGTATCGTCCGAATGGTTAAATGCAGTCCTTAACTACAGTGCATTTGTTGTCTTTGTGAGCACAGCTTTATAAAAATTACAAAAATCAACGATACATATTTAAAAATACGTACATCAAAATATTACGTGTTATGTTCGGCTAATGATAATTTTTGATCAAATGAAGTTCAGATCGAATCTAGTTGGCTCAATTTAAATAACATAATATTGCAGTGTCAATCGAAACTAACGACTGAAAAAAATATTGAAACAAGTCGTGAACCGAGATTCCTTACAAACGAAAGTGACTGTTATTCGTAATGAAAAATCAAGATTTAAAGTTTAAATCTTGATTTTTCTAGAAATCTAGGTTTAAATTTTAAACCTAGATTTCTAGAAATTTGTTTAGTTAAAGTTAATAACAAAATAAAATTAATATTGCTTGTTACATCATAGATATATCATAGGATTGATCTAGAACAATACTACTATATATGTACTACTGCAATTTACGCGAGATTTTTTGCTGTTTCTCATTAAGGCCGACATTTCGATACGTCATCATATCAAAAAGCGGCCGGCGAGTTAAAACATTGGTTTTTCAAAAACCCTTTAACGTTATGCTCACTTAAGCAACTATATTTGGTTTGGTTCCATCGCATTCGTTTGGAATGCATGTACTCAATGCATGTGAAATTAAAAAGAAAACAACATAAAATATATAACGTAAATATACTTATATTACCGTTATTATTCTTTAACGAATTACGTTAATCATATATTTATGAGACACACGTGCTCTTGAATTATTTTATAAACTGTAACTGTACTGTAATTAATGTATCCACAAATTGTTTTCAATTCCGAATAGCGTGCAACTAAAGACGTTTTATTCGAATTAATACGTCATATAAAGCATGCGTTTGATGATGCCGTGATATAATGAATTAATCGTACAATAATATTACTATATTATTGTCTTAATATCTAGAACAGTTAAATATAACGCAAAGCTTTTAATTTGATAATATACTTTTGACTGTTCGTTCGATGATAAAATTGAAAGTATAAAGAAGTATTTATCTTTAACTTTGAATACCTTGCCTTTGTGGATTTTCTCACGTTGTAAAGATGAGACTATTTTTGATACATCACAAATACTTATGTCATTCAACTCTATCAGTTTTTCGAGTATAATTTCAACATTATTAGAGATTTTCAAAGTAGTTAAGTATATAAGATGTTCTTTACCTAGCCTTCTATGAAATTAAAACTAGCTGATAACGCCCATTACATAATACATAAGTGATTTATGTATCACAAACTGATACCTATATATATCTCCATACATATGAAAGTCGTTTCCCCTGACTATTTGTCAACATAAAACCTAAACAAATGTAGAAAGCTACATTTTAGATTCTATAGGTTAATTTTTTAACATGTTTATAAAAAAATATATTACGAAGGGAGTTTTATCACTCGAAGACGACGAAATTATAAACTTCTTGTCATGTGTTATTTGATTATGAGAAAGTCTTATTTGTTTAAAAAGTGCAGACTTCGTTTCCCATTTGGTAGTATGTTCTTCATTAGATATTCTATCAAGAAACAGTAATGCTTAGTATCGTTTGTAGTCTGGATTAAAGAGTGAATGAGCCAGTGTAACTACAGGACCCAAGGGACATAAAATTTTAGCTCTCGAGTTTAGTGGCGCATTGGCACAGTACGGGATCATTAATATTTTATAATGCGCTAATATCTATACTGTAGTGAACAATAGCCATCATTGCCCATTTGCGCGTCCGCCTAACTATATTATAAAAAAAATAATCAAATAATTGTTTCTTATGATCTTGGTTTTATATTAAACATTTACACGTTTATTGTATTGATATGCTTTGAAAATAATTTACAGGTTATATTAAATTTTTCTAGTGTGAAGAATTAGTCATGAGTACAATAATTTTATGACTTAACTGTTTATATGAAAAAAAAATTGATTAACAATAAGATCTGTAAATGTTGAACAATGAGTTTACACCATCGGTTGAAATACAAAAAAATGTTATTAGTAAAATAAACTAAACTATGTTTGTATTAAATTTGAATAATTGTTTTTTATTTTGTCTTTTCTTTCAGATGATGAGAGGGGAATTCCTCGTGATAGAGTATTTAGAATGGGACAACTGCTACACAGAGATTGTGCCAAAAGATCGCCTTCGCGTCAAAACTACGAAGACGCCGATTGACAAAAATACCTTTCACAAATTCGAAATCGTAGTGCCTGATGATGCCAAGGACTAGTAAGTATTACTGAAAAAAATGTCTACCGTTACATTGTTTACTATGTAATACGTTTCAACGAAACGAAACGAAACGAAACGTGATTAATTATCGATCGATCAGTAGATAATATTTTTTATGCTCAGAAAATTTATTAGTAGTGTCCCTTTTATAGTTCAAATAGGTTAATTTTGATTTACATTAACTTTTGCTCGTATTGTTAGATTAAAGCACCGAAATCAGTCAGTTTTGTGTAGCGTTGTAACGTGTTATGCGAATAATCCACAGCGCGAAGGTGGAGAACGCGCACAAGGAGTTCCAGAAGGTGATCGGCGCCGCGCTGGTGTGGTACGTGCCCGAGCGCGGCGTGCTCGCCGTCATCTCGCGCAGCGACACTTCGCAGAAGCGCGCGCAGATGCTGCAGGAGATGCACTTCAGGTAACGCCCCGCCGCCCCGCACGCCCCGCGCCCCGCACGCCCCGCGGGGCCGCCGCCCCAGCCTCGCCGCGGCCCCGCCGAACTCGTGCTCACATTACACTGGGAAACTACAGGGCCAAGGGTCATAGATATGCCTCATTGGTAGTATTGAGTTTCCGACATAAAAATAACTGTAGACTGTTTTTGTACGATACTATTATAATTTTTTTATATTTAGAAAATACATAATTTTCTATTTTGGTAATAATTTTTTATGGTTGTTTCAGAAATTTAACGCAAAAACTGCTAATACTTAAAAAGACTGAGGAAGCTGCGAGACAGCTGGAGTCTACAAAAATACACAATCAAGGAGGGTGAGCGAAGACTTTTCTTAAAGTAATTGTAAGTCTGAATTTAACCCGGTTACATATTTTGTATTTCATTACACATGTCGTGCACAGGTACTCTGATGAGTTCAGCGTGCGCGAGGACCTCATGGGGTTGGCGATCGGCACGCACGGCGCCAACATCCAGCAGGCGCGCAAGGTATATGGTGTAACACTAGTATATGGTGTAGTTCTAGTATATATAGACATCGCTTTGTACTGCCGTGTTTTATAATGGAGTATGACAATACCATCAAATCACATCTTACTATTAATAATAATTAACAAATTTTGAAAAAAATATGATATAAAATTTTCAAGCGCTGTCAGTACTTTTAAAATGAAACTTCACGGCGCATGTACCGTTAGTAACGCTATTGAGTGATTAATTTTTTTATTTTCTTACTAATGTAATAAAATAAAAGTAAATGCTATATTTATTAAGTATTTGTGCCCAGGGACTGCTCATGAAAGTAAATTGACTAGAATACAGTTTATGTTATGATGATATGATGGATTAATTTGTCTTTGAAAATCTTTATTAGTGCAAGTAGTTACTAAAACGATTATATCTTAATACAGCTACGTATTACTTTTAACATTTTTTTAATATCTGCATTGTATGTACAAACCAACCTTTTAAGAAGGTAGAATTGTAAATAGCTGACTCCTAAAAATTAAATAAAGAATAAAGCCCTTTGTGGTAGGGCTCTGTGCAAGCCCGTCTGGGTAGGTACCACCCACTCACCAGTTATTCTACCGCCAAATAACAGTACTCAGTATTGTTGTGTTCCGGTTTGAAGGGTGAGTGAGCCAGTGTAACTACAGGCACAAGGGACATGACATCTTAGTTCCCAAGGTTGGTGGCACATTGACGATGTAAGGAATAGTTAATATTTCTTACAGCGTCATTGTCTATGGGTTATGGTGACCACTTACCATCAGGTGGCCCATATGCTCGTCCGCCAACCTATTCCATAAAAACAAAAAAAAAAAACAAAATTTATTTGATTGTTTTTCTGCTACTACAAGGTGGCCGGCGTGTCCAACATCGAGCTGGAGGAGGTATCGTGCACGTTCAAGATCTGCGGCGAGTCGGCTGAGGCGGTTCGGCAGGCGCGTGCGTTGCTCGAGTACGCGGAGGAGAGCGTCAAGGTGCCGCGCGCGCTCGTCGGCAAGGTCATCGGCAAGAACGGCAAGGTCATACAGGAGATCGTGGACAAGAGCAGCGTCGTGCGCGTCAAGGTGGAGGGCGACAACGAGCCGCAGCCGTCCGCGCCGCGCGAGGAGGGCATGGTGCCCTTCGTGTTCGTGGGCACGCGCGAGAACATCGCCAACGCCAAGGTGCTCGTCGAGTACCACGTGGCGCACCTCAAGGTCGGTCCGAGCGTTGAGCGCTCATTTTTATGACAGTATACCTACACAAGCAAGAGAATACAGTGGCGTTCAAATATGGAACAATTCTTAGGGTTAATATATTGATTTCCTAATCTGTAATAAACTACAAGTTTCATTTATGCTAAATATTAAAAATCGGTTATTTTTACTTGTCTTAGAACCGACACTTTGTTATGTATTTTGAAGATAACAAAAAAGAATCATTCGAAAATCAAAAATCAAAATCAAAATAAACTTTATTCAAGTAGGCTTTTATAAGCACTTTTGAATCGTCATTTTACAATTAGTGAAGCTACCACCATATCAAATTATATTATGAAATCATTACTATTTTATATTTTTTAATATTTATCATACATAAAGAGGCAACTCTCGGTGACGCTTAAAAAGGTGAACATTCAGTGACGATGCTTGTCGATACAGAACATTATAACATTGAAGGGTGAATTTTGAAAAGTAACTAATGCCGCAGGAGGTGGAGCAGCTGCGCGCCGAGAAGCTGGAGATAGACCAGCAGCTGCGCGTGGTGATGTGCGGCGCGTCGGCCGCCTACCCGCCGCCGCGGGGCGCGCCCGCCGCCCGCGCGCGCCGCCCGCGCCCGCCGCACGCGCGCTACCCGCCCGGTACCGCTATTGCAATCACTATCATTAGTTCATATCACTAATTCGTCACTTACCGAAACTAAACAGTATTTGTAGAAATAAAATTGTCTCTAATCCAGTAAACAAAACAAATTATCTAAAAAAAATCCTCATTATATTAAAATTTGTAAAGTAGCCTGTAAATTTCCCACTACTGGGCTAAGGCCTCCTCTCCCGTTAAGGAGAGGGCTTGGAATTCCACCACGCTGTTCCAATGCAACCTGCATTGGAATAGCGTGGAAGCCCGGTACCGTTATTGCAATCACTGCGTTCGTATCACTAATTCGTCACTTACCGAAACTAAACAGTATTTGTAGAAATAAAATTGTCTCTAATCCAGTAAATAAAACAAATTTATCTAAAGAAAAATTCCTCAACTCTACTATATTAAAATTTGTAAAGTAAAGTTGCCTGTAAATTCCCCACTACTGGGCTAAGGTATCCTCTCCCGTTAAGGAGAGGGCTTGGAATTCCACCACGCTGTTCCAATGCAACCTGCATTGGAATAGCGTGGAAGCCCGGTACCGTTATTGCAATCACTGCGTTCATATCACTAATTCATCACTTCCCAACATTAAACAAATTTCTCTAATCCAGTAAACAAAACAAATTATCTAAAGAAAAATTAATCAACTATGCTATATGGCCTGTAAATTTGCCACTACTGGGCTAAGGCCTCCTCTCCCGTTAAAAGGGTTTGGAACATATTCCACCACGCTGTTCCAATGAAGGTTGGTGGAATGAACATGACAATTTCGATGAAATTAGATACATGCAAGTTTCCTCACGATGTTTTCATTCACCGCCGAGCATGAGATGAATTATAAATACAAAATAAGCACATATATAGTGGTGCTTGCCTGATTTTTAACTCAAAATCGTCGGTTAAGATGCACGCTTTCTAACCACTGGGCCATCTCAACTCCTAATAAGAATTTGTTAGATTAAAATTTAATCAAAAGATATAAATTAATCCAGTAAGTTTAATGTCAAGAATATATTATAAAATTATATTTGTCTACATTGTTTATATTTCCCATGTAATCGTGCATTAAACTGAATTTTATGTAAGACCGTGTGTGCGCAGGCGCGCGGCGCACGACGCCGGAGCTGGGCGAGGAGCGCACGGAGCGCGGGGAGCGCGGCGACGGCTCCTACCGCGGCCGCGCGCGCCCGCCGCGCCCCAACAGGTGCGCCACCCGCCACGCCACTGCCACTGGCGTCTTGTTAAGCCATTATATTAATTTAATAATTGTATTAACTTAAAAATCAACTAACATGACTGTATTTTTTTAAATGTTGAAAAAGAGTATACTTTGATTGATTGATTGATTGATTATAGTTATCTGATAGTTTGATGAAGTAGCAGAGTTATGAATATACCTCAACTCCTATTGTGGTCTTATATATTATGAATCCACTTGACTGATAACCATGAAATTTTCACCACGATAATCTTATAATATATATTATACTACTAGTATATTACATTTTCAAATTAGTTTGAAAACAATGTATGTTTATAATTCAACAAGTATTAACTTAAAATATGATGTATTTCAGATCGAGTGAGCGTCGCGGCGAGGAGAGGCGCGTCCCGCTCGAGAACGGCCGCGCGCACCCGCGCCCGCCGCGCGACCCGCGGGACGCGCGCGACACGCGGGACAGCCGGGACGCCCGAGACAACCGAGACGCGCGGGACGCGGTGAGACATGCATCATCATCATAATCATCATCATCATCAACAGCCTATTTTTTGTCCACTGCTGGACATAGGCCTCTCCCAGTGCACGCCACTGTGGCCTTTCTCCGGCTGGATGCGAGTAGCCGGAGAAAGACCACAGTGAGACATGCAGTTAGATATTATTTATAAACAAATTATATATATTATTGACAAACAAATTTTGCTAGAATGGTTTAGTTTTTTTTTTTTCATCTTAGTGCGTAAATGAGAATACTTTTTTCCTTAAAAGTATGTGGTATTCAAGGCATTCTTATTTAGCTAACACACACAATCTTATAAATGTTTAAAATTTTACAGAGCGGTCGCAGACGTGATGACAGGCGAAGGCAGACTGATGACGAGAGCTCTGTACTCGACAGCCAGGACGTTTCCAGCGCCGATAGAGGTGCGTCAATTAATACTTAATTTTTATCTAACACTAGTATATGGTGTAGTTTTAGTATATATATACATCGCTTTGTACTGCCGTGTTTTATAATGGAGTATGACAATACCATCAAATTACATCTTACTATTAAGAATAATTAACAAATTTTAAAAAATATGATATAAAATTTTCAAGCTCTGTCAGTATAGTACTACCTTTTAAAATGAAACTTCACGTTAACTGGCGCATGTACCGTTAGTAACGCTATTGAGTGATTAATTTTTTTTATTTTCTTACTAATGTAATAAAATAAAAGAAATTCTATATTTATTAAGTATTTGTGCCCAGGGTCTGCTCATGAAAGTAAATTTACTAGAATACAGTTTATATTATGATGGATTAATTTGTCTTTGAAAATATTTATTAGTGCAAGTAGTTACTAAAACGATTATATCTTAATACAGCTACGTATTACTTTTAACATTTTTTAATATCTGCGTTGTATGTACAAGGCAACCTTTTAAGAAGGTAGAATTGTAAATAGCTGACTCCTAAAAATTAAATAAAGAATAAATTTATTTGATTGTTTTTCTGCTACTACATATAGTTTTAAAGGTTATGTTTAGAATGAAAAACGTGGCCCCCTGTTGGCCCTGTTACAATATTCAAATGGATTAGTTGAAATCTGATATAAAAAGGTATATTTGATATTAATCTTTTATGCTATATTAATTCTTTTTCATTGAATTTAATTAACATTTACCTTTCCACATAATAGTAACATATTCATTTTACACTAATACTACACTAATAATGAAATTATTCAATGCATGTTAAAAGTAAATGTCCCGCAACCATTGCCCTACTGCACTGTAATCTTTAAGTATAATACATTTGATGTAAGATGTATATTGAAGCATAATATAGTACCCCAGTAACAGGAATCCAAAATATAATAAATGCAGAATATAAGTCTTTTTCATTGAAAAATTTAGTTTTTGACAAAATCATTATTATTTAAGGCTGTGCTTAGACTCTAAGGCCGTAAGGCTGTTATACAGTGACCAGTATTTTCATTGTTCATAATCCATAATTATAATATTTTGACTCGCGATTCTTTAAAACATGGCAGTACAAAGTTACTTTACATATATAACATTAATCAGTAAACCACTTAAATTCTTATTATCTTATGAAACTCCATATATGCTTCAAAAATATTATCATTATATTTTAAAAAGACATTCTATTGATTTATTATAAAAAAGTAACAAATTTTTATTGAATAATAATTATGTTTGATGATTTCATTTGAAAACCCGAGACAAGCAAATGGAGTATGAATTTTATATCTATATAATATATTGATGGGCAAGTTCTTGTTATTTTGTAGAATAAAAAGTCTAATAACTATTACCTAAATCTGAAAATATTACTGAATGTGCTAGTTAAAATGTAGTGTGTAGTTTGATATTGTTATGTTTATATATATTTATCTATGCATATAGTGGTTTTGTTTGTTTTGCACCCTATTTATTATTATTACATTTTAATTAGTACATAAACGAATGGTGTTTTTTTTAAATTATTTTTGTATTTTTGATTAGTCGTGGGTGAATAGTTTGCTATTTCTGGATGATCTTATTCTGCCTCTTAGAATTTATAATCATATTTGCATAGTTTGATTGATTAACTCAGGTGATGGTGTCCGTGATCTTCGAGTCGGTCGTAAAGCACCAGTAAAATGACACTTGTTACTGCTCTCGTGGGCTTTACACATGTTTACGTTTCCTAAGGAAAAAATCCTTAAAATCATCGTTGTTACTGTAACAGTAAAGTACCGAAACAAAAGTGACTTAACATATACGTTGGTACAATACGCACAATCTAAGTTGGTCGAGCGAAAATTGAGCCCCTATTATATTTATGATTCGCGGATTGTAAACGATAACGATAATCACGGATTCCGCAATCGTAACCGTCCAAGTCTCGTGGCACACGGTCATCGGAGACCACTCTCAATAGGGACCAACTCAGATCGAGCGAATTGCACGCACACATATTCGAACTAGAGAGACGGTAGCGGCATGCGGTAGGATAGCAGGTAGCGTTAGCGGGAGCGGGCGCGGGAGCGGGGTAGGGCGCGGCGTCCAGGAGTAGCGGCTTGACCCGACTCGTGTGTGTGGTGTGCAGAGTCCGCGTCGTCGGAGGACGGGGCTGCGCCCCCCGGCGCGGCCGCCAGGCGCCGGCGCCGTCGGCGGCAAGGTACTCGCAGCCTGCATGCCCACCTCCACTCCACTCGCACTCACACTCGCACTCCCATCTTACTCATGGACATTTATTCTCACTGCGTTTATTCCGTTTTGGGTGTTGGCTCCTGCTTCGATTGTTCATTTGATACTCGAATTAAAACAAAGTTCACATTTCTTCTACTTTATTTCTATCAAGTCGATTACGAGTTGCATTTCCAGATGAAAATGCTTGTTACAATTATTTATTTTATTAATCTATCATATTCACCATACAGCAAACATTTACACATTTGGCCCAAAACTGATAATTGATATAATTTTTTGTATTATAAAATTTGAAAAAATAGTTATATAGTTACTATACTACTACTATTATTATTTTTGGTTGCCAAACGTAATGAACTGTCATTCTTAATATATTGATAAACTGTGTTTACATATAGTGAATTGTTTTAAATACTAAAGCATGAACCTCTGTAGTTAAAAAGCTTTTTAAATTTACCGTGTTGCGGTAGTGGTGCATGAAAATGTAGAATTTAATTATCACACGATGTAAGATTTTCAGATTGAATAATAAAGGATTTATATGTACATAATTAAATATATTGCGATTTACAGTCTCGGATTCATCGTGCGCCAGTTGCACCAGAGCTTGTCATTAACAGTACTTAACATGCTTGTTATTGATGTGTAGTAAATAGTCTTTTAAAATATGAATTACAAATTTAAATTGTAATATGTTTTCCCTTATTTACTATTATTATTATTAATTAAAAAAACCACGCTGGCACCGAAAGGAGGAGGGAGTGGACATATCTAAATGTGAAGTACTGTCGACAGGAGGCGGGTGGAAGAACGGCGTGGGCGGCGGAGGAGGCGCCGCGGGCCCGGCAGCCGCGGGCGGCGCGGGCGCGAGTGCGGGCGGCGGAGCGGGCGCGGGCGCGGGCGCGGGTGCGGGCGCGGGCGCGGGCAAGGTGCGGCGCGACGCGGCCAAGGCCAAGGCCGAGCCGCTGCTCAACGGCACGGCGTAGGGCGGCGCGCCGACGTCGCCGACGTCACGTCCCGTATCGTGCCCGCGCGTCCCGCGGACGGCCGGCCCTCGCTAGACTTACTCGTATTATGCTTTTGTAAGAGATTCGTGATTTGTATTCCTGATTATTCGATAATATGAAAATTAAACACGTGTACGTCGCTCCCCCGGACGATACCCGCCGATCGCGGCCCCTCGGCGCCCCATGGGAGATCGGACATAGCTCAGTCGGTACCGCGTACGTGTGCCGTAGCTCGTACTCTGTGGTTATGTGATTTCCTATGAAATAAACGTTTCTGTACATATTTTCAAACGTATTTTTATTTGTACGAATACTCGCCGCGCGGTCGGCGACGCGACTGTCGCGTCGCGTCGCGTCGCGTCGCCGCCGCGGGACGTCGGCGTCGAGGCGATACATTCATTTTTATAAAAATACTATGACTAGTCAGGATGTTACAAATACAACGACTAAATTATGACTAAAAATTCTTAAATTCTCGGAAGGGATCCTGGGGTACATTTATTGTGACACTCAGAAATATAAAGTTCTTAACGAGATATCGATTACAAATTATGTACCTACTCTATAAGATTTCACTTAGCCTATACGAAATTCGAGCTAATACAGTTCATAAACTGCAATAAACCGAAGATAATCTTCTCTAGGCAGCGTTATAATAATTATTTACAAAAGGTAACTACATCAGTCATTACAATACTGTGATATGCATTATTGCCGGGATATCACTACTAAAAATATTTACAAAGTACAGATATGCTTCAGGAATGATCTAGAATTTGTGGATTCACTTGATTTTACACGAAATGGGCGACTTATCGCATGAATTATTCGCGGCATATAATGAGCGGCTGATTACAGGTTGCAGATACCGGTATCAAATATGTTATCTGCTGTAGGTATCTGTGATCAAATCTATACTATTATCTAATTAAGGATATGAAGCTAGTCGTATCACACTGGGTCCAAGTAGCTAACTATTGAAATGTCTTCTGTCTACGTGTACAAAGTATAACAGGTTTTATTTGGTATAAGTCCGGCCGGGTGTGACACGGCAGTTCCCAGGTTCATGCGATGAGTCGCTCCTCACAACATTGTATTGACATTAGAATATTGTATCACGTGAATCCAACATTAGGTACGAATTGTATGCAATTAGCATATTTTGATATGTTTTTACGGATATTTGTTTTGTTTTAAAACTCTATAATTAGACATTACCATAAGTTCGAATTTTGGACAATTTTGTAGGACGTTTCATAGTTGTAGGAACGGAATACATACAGATAACGAGTTTCATTTAATTATTCAAACTTCTTGAACAATAAAGTTGACAGTTATAAATTACTGACTTTTTCTTTCTTTTAAAAATTTATTTGTATTGTAAAAAACATTGTGTTTGTTTTTTCTTTTCTTTTAAGTAGAAATATGTTGCCTTTATTTATTTCACTTTACATATAAAATCGTACTCTGATTTGTTTAGACTATTATATCTAATAAACTTTGGAACTGATGAAACTATTTTTTATGTTTTTTTTATTCCATGAAATGCAAGCTGAATGCAAATTCAGAGTTGCTCTATTTAACCCTTTTACCTAATCCTTGTAGCACAAGTTACCATTTAAGGTAATCATCGTTTCTACAAAAATATCTCCCAAAATATGAAATCAAAGTTTAAAATTGTGTAAGTAGTTAAAATTAACATATGTGGAGAACCTATTTGTAGCTTGTTTTATTGTTCTTGTGAATGAATGAATTTAATAATATCTTATTATTCTCACGATTATCCAAATCAGTTGGTATTTAATTTGTAAAATGTAGTAAGTTGCAACTTTCTCCCAGATAAATTTAGTAACAGATAAAATCGAATACTCCATCCAATGAAATGTCCAATATCCTCATCACCATTGTAGATTAACTAATTATTACATTTTTGTGTTTAACTGTAAAGACATACCCACACATGGCATCGACTTGTTGACTTATGGTCGTAATAATAGACAATAACGCACGTATTGTAAGCCACCAATGCTCTTTGCGCTCAACCTTAAAGTGGGAGCAGGCTCCGACACTTTACACAAAGTCTAATTCTCGATGTGCGGATATATCTTTTTGTATTGATATCAACTTAGTTCTATTTGAAAGAGTCTTAACATAGTCATATAAAAGTAATACAACCTAATATACATAAATTATAGAGATTCATATCAATAGAAACTGCAACACCAAAACTATTGAGTAATTATAACTTAATATATATAATCTTTCAAGACATATTTCATATTGAAAAAGTATTCATTTACTTCACTTGAAATTTTTAATATCATAATTACAATGTTATAAATGATTTTGCGAACTATAAATAAATTTTAGTTCTATTGTGTATTTTTATGATCAATAGATAACTACTCTCTAGTCAAAGTATTAAATGCATAATTTGTATTGGATATGGCAGATAAACAATTTTTAAATATAACACTTTTAAACACTTTCCTAATTATATAAAAAAATATTTAATCTTCAAAAATTTTTCAGGGACTTCTCATATTTCGTTGCATTGTTTCTATTGAGATGAACCTTACAAAGTAATTTATAAATACAATTTATATATAATTAATATAAATAAATTTTCAACAATATAAATGGTCGAGTAACTTTATCTGAATTTGCATCACGCCTACAATCTAGAGGGTACTAAACAAAAGTGCCCAGCTTGGCTGGTTTGTCCCCGGCAATAATGAGATGGTGGCATTATAGTAATCGATGCCTGTCTTCATGACACTCGTCGCTCTCGTCAGAATCGCTGTGCGAGCAGTACGAGGAGTCGCTCCAGTGCTGAAATTCCTCCTTGTGATGCTCGAGCGCCATCAGCGACGGGAACAGACTATCGCAGGAGCTGCAGCTGTAACAGAACGGTTAAATCAGTAAGACACTTGACACACATATGACACTAAAACAACTAATAAAGAAATTCATACGGTCTAAACCTACCCTTAAGTTTTTTCAAGTAATTTGTATATATAGTATATATTGTGTCCAAATGTTTTGCAATTTAAAAGCTATCTTAAACATCTTCTCCAGAATATATAACATAAAAAAGCTCAATCTGTATTACATTAATATTTACTAGTGAGCTAAATGAGCTAAATGGTGTCTGTAAACAACGTAACGCTATAGCTACATGTGTGTTCATTTTACATGTAAAGTTTGAAATAATATGCAACTATTTTAAACTGGTAAGTACTTCCTATTCTTACTCGTATTATAATTTGTGAAAGTGTATTTTCTTGTATTGCTTTAACGCCTCAGTGAAATTTTGCTCATGTTTTAATACCTTTTTTTGTGATGATCGTTCATCGCTATATCATTGTATTATACTAAGTAGGTATAATACTTACTATTTAGAATATAGTTTATTTGAAAAAAATAATATTTACCCAAAATGTCTTTTCTTCTGCTGGTGGTCACTCAGCTGACGTCGACTCGGGAATGATCGGTCACAGACGTTGCAGGTCAGTGCTTCATCTGAAAATATTTTAAATTTTCTATAAATTTCATAACTTATGCATTAACATTGCTGTTATAAATATAATTAAGATTTGATTAGTTAAAATAACTCTTGTTATTATTAATGGCGTTGAAAAATTTATGATTGTGCTCTTTTAAGTCAAACTAAAATAGGTAATGATTCCTTTTTAACACTAAATAAGTGTACCTATATATTGATATTGTATAATATACGTAAAACGATCACTTACAATCTTTTTATAAAATGATGACTCACGCTGCTGTATACATTGTTTACTTGTACCTTTGAGGTATATGTTAGGAACCATCCCGTAACTACCGGTATGTAGTCAGTAATGTGTATCTCAATTAAATTAACTACGCCGTCGTCGTCAACGGTAAATAAGATTATTGCCAATTTTTTAATAGACATCTGTTTCTTTTATAATATAATAGTAGTAGCTATTATTAAGGGTATGATAACAGGAAAGCTCCAGCTTTATATGAAATAAAAGATCATCAGACTTTTAAAGTTTATTTACAATGTATTCCTAATTAAACCTTTCACTTGTACAGCCCACACACTCAAAAACATATATGTCAGTCCCAATTCATAAAGTTAAATAAACACAATGATAAGCGCAGTTTAGAAAATAATCATATAAATTCATTAAGTATCTTAATTTATGTATTATTTGTGCTTTCTGTTTACAGTTTATGATATGTATAAGTTTAAAATTACAAATGCATTGAAACAATAACAATGAACACATCTATGATTTTATTTAAGGCCCCTTTTTATTTTGAAAAATAATGAATACCAGTCAGTTACAAAATATGAATTAGATGGAATAATTAAAACACCAAAGAGATACTGGCAATCAAATAGAATTATTTCTATTCATATAAATAAAATTGTAGATTAAAATAATAAAATGGTTACCATTCCGTGAATAAATTAAAAATAATACTCTAATTAGCTAGTACATAATTTATAATGAACCTAATATAGCCTTATATTCGACATAAAATTAGTTGGTCAAAATTATGAGTTATTAGTCAATTTTAAAAACAATACTTAAATTGTTCAGTTTTTTAAATAAAAAAAAAAATTGAATTATGAAAACTATTTAAAAGATAACACATAAAAAAAGATTACTTGTGATAATATTACTGGTAAAAATCTAAGAAATCTTATACATAATAAGGCAATTGTATTAAAAATTAATTTAAATGTAACTAAAAATCCCATTGGGTACAATTTTAAATTACAAATTTAACCTATACTTAGATAATTTTTGCAGTCAAATGCATTTAATTATCTGTTAAATGGGCAAGGTGTTTGACACAGATGACTTAAACATGCTACCAAAGAACCTCATTCCCGATGAACCACCGGGTATGGAGCCTAGCATCATCCACATTAGGGCTAGGACTTGAGCAACTGCGAAAATGACTGTCAATGGAGTGCTCTGCAGGTGAAGCGCACAGTATAATGTGGCTATTAATGTAAATCCGTAGAGAGACGTTGTCAAAGCCCTTTCCTTTGAGAATAGCGACTTCACATGTGCCCAGGGACCATAGAGGAAACTAAAACTGAAAACAGACAACAACATTAGTGAGTAATTATATACTTATCATTAGTTTAAACCTAGCTTCACAATAATCAAAACATAAATTAATACTAATAGTTTTGTAATCAATTTAATGATTTATGTATACATTGCGCACATAATTACATTATCACTAGTATTGTTAATGAGTTCAATGACTGTTCAGATGAAAATGCTGAGAGTATTAACTAGCATATTTATTTTATACCAAGCTTATCATATTATTCTAACTTATTGGCCTAGTTAATATTTTATATGCCTGCACAATCCGAGGTGGATACAAGCTTAATTAAAATTAAAAATTAAACTGTTAACAGTCTCATCAGAGAGCTATTCAATCAGATTATGATACTTGTGCACTCTACTATTCTACGTAATTAGCTCGTCTGTGTTAAGATAGGCTGCCATGATTAAAATTAGTCAAGAGGACATATAATAAGGCCGATATATAAATTGGTCCTTTAAAAGTAAGTGACAACTTTTCATTGACCATAGACTAAAGACCGGGGTGAGTACAATCACAAGGAACGGAACCTTGAAGTTCTTAAGGTTGGTATTTTTAAAGACCCCTATGTCTATTGGCTACTTACTATCAGGTAGCTCATATTGGCCTATTTTACAATAAAAACAGGCCATCCTTTTTTTATTACTCATTTTGATCATTACATCCTCATTTCATCATCATTACTAGTAATGAGACTATATCTTATATACAGAAACACAATGATTTTCATATGTTATAATATGTATGCTTAAAACATAATATGTAAATAAAGCTGTTTATTGTGATGTTGTTCACACAGTTAACACTATTTTAAGTATCAATTAACTTACCTCATTATAAAGAAGAGACTGCCCAAAGAGAATAAAAGGGCAAATTTTCTGGCTTGCAGTAGCAGAAGTGGTATATAGAAGAACGATAATGTAAAGCATAGTATACCCAAGAATAAGCATATACCGAAACCAAGAAACCGCTGTGTTCGAGTCTGCAATGAAAAATTTCGATGATAATTTAAAAACATTCAAAACAAAACATTTTATTTAGATAAACAATTTGGTACTTACTAAGGTAAAATATTCTTTTTGTACGTTTTCGAACCAAGTTCCGGTTGAGCTGGTACTGGTGGGAGATTCGTCATTGCTTCGTGAGAAGAAACTAGGAGTTGAGAATGGTAAACTAATTTTGTAACTTCGACGGCTTTCGTTTTGAAGTAGATACTGATCCAGGTCTGACTTTAAGTTTGCCATAATGCACTGTTACACTTTGTAAACGTATTATTTACAATTTCTTAATACGAAAGTGTAATAATTATTAATCCAATGGAAATAATTCGTTATAACAACTGAACAAAGTTTCGCTTTCGTCTTCTATTTCCTGACAGTGACAGAAATCAGAATGACAGATTATCTGCCAGCATCAAATGACAGCTGACATTACGACAACACTTAAAAAACCGATATTTTCCGTTTTAAATATAACACATTATTGTTCAAAATATTTAATTATTTTTTAAGCTTACCGTAATCGGTATCATCGCTAAAATCATCATGGGCGCGCCTTCGAACGTTGTTGTTGTATCGATCATGCGTACAAGGCGGGCAAACACTGCGCGTGTCTCGCTCGTCTAAGTCAGTACTGCTTGCGTCGGAATCTACCTCGGCTTCATCTATGTGCACATCTTCAATTTGTCTGTTGTCAAGTTTTTCATTGGATGAAAGCTGGTTGTAGTCTTTACGTTGTGGTCGTGTTTCTGTAATACAAAAACAAGTTTTTATTGGTTATCGGTAAGCAAATAAGAATTTATAATATTATCATTTTTTTAAGTCAATGTGTATGTTTGATATGATTTTATGGTTACACGGATAAATCGATTATGATAAAATTCGTATGCTAGGGAGATAACCGAAACCAGAACTATACAGGGTAAAGAAAATACTTCGCTATCAAAGCCGAAGTTTAATGTGTAGTAAGGCTGAGTTTGGAGCTCTGCTTTTTTTTCGTTTCACCACGCTGCCTTGATGCAAGTTGGTGGGTACATATGCGGCAAAATTTCATCTCATTACGATAATGATCATGAAATTGAGTACCACCTGCTCGGCTTTGAATTGTAGATTAAAATGCAGTTCATCAGATTTTTTTAATTTGGATCTACTTATTAACACAGATAAAATTGTAAAAAATATATTTTAAAAGTAGTTACATTATTTTTTTTACATCATGACGTTCAATGGGACCATTCAAACGTATTAATTCTATTGTTCATGGATTATCATATGATAAAAATTATCTAAATAGCATCATGAATATAGATACCATTAGTATTTTATTAGCCTACATTAATGTATGTCCACATTAACTTAATTGCATATTTTATTTAAAATACAACAATACAACAATAACAGCCTGTAAATTCCCACTGCTGGGCTAAAGGCCTCCTCTCCCTTTGAGGAGAAGCTTTGGAACATATTCCACCACGCTGTTCCAATGCGGGTTGGTGGAATACACATGTGGCAGAACATCTATGAAATTTGTCACACGCAGGTTTCCTCGCGATGTTTTCCTTCACTGCCGAGCACGAGATAAATTATAAAGACAAATTAAGCACATGAATCAGCGGTGCTTGCCTGGGTTTGAAACCGCAATCATCGGTTAAGATGCACGCGTTCTAACCACTGGGCCATCTCGACTCATATTTTATTTTGTCTATTTGTATTTGTCTTGATGATCGGTGGTGTGTTTTCACAGATTCATTTCATTCTTCATTCATGATGGTCGTTTGCAATCCTAGTGCTGTATTCGTATTAAAGGGGGTTTCAAAGTCAGAATTTAATTTTGTACCTAGTTTGAGCCGCTGCTATTTTTAACTTTTCGTTTTTTTTATGTGATAGGTGGCAAACGAGCAGGAGGCTCACCTGATGGAAAGTGACTTAGAGATTAAATAGCTAAATAGTGATTTAGCTGGCCCCAGTTCGAGACTTCGTTTAACGAAGACTCGATTTCAAATTCAAGTTTGTTCCGGTCTTTATTTTCCACCGATGTGTAGTTCCAAAAATGTTATCGTCGATAAGCCATATCTAAGCAACGAAGTCCGTGTTACACGAACGCAGACACCGAAATAATATTGGGGGGACGATGGGTACCTACACAAAAAATCACTTTCAAATTGCAAATGATTATAGCCCATTCCATTTCAATCTTTTCCAAATCCTGGTGGGAATGAAGCTTTACTTAATATGTTACTTAAACACAAAAATTTATTTTCTAAAAGGCTTAGTGGCGCATCTGCCACTCATAACAGACAAAATATAAGTAAAGTTTTCTTATTCTTAAATATTTTTGGTATAAAAAATTTCAAAGTAAGAAGTTGTCGAACTTCGGAAGAAGTCGTAACTGGTGGTCGTAAAAAACTTGAGTACCGTTCAAGTGGTAAAGTGGAACAACTTCAACTGAAACTTTGTCCTGTAATGATTGTAAAGAAAGTTGGTTTCGGAAAATTTAACAGGAATTCGTGCGTGACTTTGATCTTTATTCATTTAGTCCGGAGTTGTTTATGGTTCATTACACTTTTATTATTTTTTAATATGTTTTTAATATTTCATTCATTAAAAGTATATTATAAACTTATATATTTATTTAATTATTGTTAATAGGAAAGGCAAATCACATACATACTTCTTTCTAAGTACGTCTAAAATACAATTAAATCTAATACTAAAAATGATACCTTATTATTTAGTGGAAGAAATACTTCATAAATTAATAAATATATAATATATAAAAAATGTTTTTTTTTTTTTTAGTAGCAACACAGACTTATAAATAGAAAAAGTGATTCGATAACAACAGTCAACAATCAACATTCATTTATTTAAATTAGCTTATAGTAGTCATTTGAGCAGTGACGTACATGTTGTACGATAATCTTTGTTTACAAAATGTAAGTATTATTACATATTTAGATATAAATAAGAACATTGAAATATTAAAAAAAGGATTGAATTCTATAAAATAAAATTCTATTACGCTGATTTGTTTTAGTTCAAAGTTCAATTTTGTTATTAAAAATAAATATTAACTTTATCGATATATGTGTAATTTTTTTGTATAGTTATCATAATATTTATATTGGTTTCAAGATTTCATAATACTGTTTTGTATGCATTTTTCAGACACTTGTATTAAAAAAAAGTTATGTATACACCATACATACTAGCTTATGAGCACATCAGCTTAATAAACAGCTTCAAAACATTATGTAATGGTACCAGAGGTTGAATTTTCAAAAAGTCAATTTTAGAAAATAATGATCCGTGCGTGTACGTCAATTTAGATGTCAAAATTTTAATGACTGTCAAAACTCAGTTAAATATACATAAATGCAGGAAGAGACATATTAATGAACGAATTTTAATAAATTCAACGGATTGTGATAACATCTACCAAATGGTAGAATATCTCAGTAGTCTTTTGTTTATTTTCTTACGCTCTTTTTTATATATTTGATAACAATGATATTCTAAGAAATAGATATGTTATATCCATACTAAATAACAGAAAAAAGTGTGCCGCGCCGGGGACCGTTTATTTTACATTTCGTTACAAGTAAAAATTATAGCTTGATATAAACAATAAGTAAAAGGGGTAACTAGATGTTTTAATTACGCAAAACGTATTACTACGTAATTATGATGTATTATAACGAATTAATACGTAAAACGACTAAAGGCAAACGTCCCAATTAGGACGTTTTCTCGTTAATAACATATCTGTTTACTAGAATATCATTGTTTGATAACTATACTTCGGAAAACATATGGAAAACTGTAATTGACTAAACAAGGATATAGTGCAATTGCATATAATAATGAGAAATATCAGTTAAATATATATTTAAGAAGGAATCACTATTTTAATAAACGCTAATAGTATCACAATGTTCTATGTATAAACTATTTGACGTCACTTTTAAAATGTTGCCTGATTTTTGTATCAAATTGACTATTGTAATTTAGTAGTACACATTATTACTGTGTTATAAGCAAGTCTTGTGAAATACGTAAATTCATTATTCATCTTTTTGTCTTACTTCCCTTGGTATTTAAATTAAGTGAATCGTTAATCTGAGAAAAAGAGAGACATCAATGTACTGCTTTTCTTCCATAAAGTTACGTTACGAACATTAAATGTAATGTTACGTTATACACATAGCAGATAGCAACATTATCAGTACGCTCTCGTCGCGCTTATCTCAAGAGAAGTTATTTTTACACGTTTTAAGTTGAGATATAAAAGCACAACGCTCGGTTGCCTTACACGTGGCTTTCGTTAATCGTTCATTTAAATGCAGTTCACCTGTGTGATAAAAATAAATTACATCTAAGAAAACGCCGCTAGTAGTTCTAGTTGAGACGGATCTGGTTTAATACGAAACTAGGGTTGGAATACCTTTTATTACATAAGGAAACTCTTGTAACTTTAACTATTGTTATAAATAAGTTAAATATTATAATCCAAATATGTATAACTAGTAGTCGCCGCCAACACTTGCGTTTTAGCGTGTTGGTTGTCATGTTTTAGGCAAAAAAAGTATGTCCTTCCTTGGAGATCAAGTGTGCCTCATACCAAATTTAATCAAACTCAGCGGTTTGGTCGTGAAAGACCGCCAGACACACTGACAGAGTTAATTTCACATTTACAATTTTTTTTTTTTTTTTTATGGGACAACAACACATACATTACTCTGATCCCAATGTAAGTAGCTGAAGCACTTGTGTTATGGAAATCAGAAGTAACGACGGTACCACAAACACCCAGACCCAAGACAACATAGAAAACTAATGGTAATCTATACCGACTCGGCCGCGAATCGAACCCGGGACCTCAGAGGGGCGTACCCATGAAAACCGGTGCACACACCACTCGACCATGGAGGTCGTCAAACAACAACAATATTAATATAGATAATATAGATCAGATATTTGAACGTATCTAGTATTGACACGACTGTTATCGATTTTAAGAACGATAAAATGATTAATAAGAAATCTTTAATATTTAGATGGATGTAATTCAACTCAAACCATTTCAAACAAATGTTATAATATTTTTCCAGATAAAAATGGATGACAAATCATCGAAGATAGCGATAATCGGAGCTGGCGTCGTCGGTATGACGGTCGCCAAAATATTGCAACAAGATCTACGAAATGCAAACATATCAATTCTGGCAGATGCTTTTACACAGGACACGGTTAGCTGTGTCGCTGCAGGCATATTCAGACCAGGCACCAGTTTTAGGGGCCCTACAAAAGAGGTCACAAAGAAATGGATCGATGAATCTTGGTATTTCTGGCAGGATATATTAAAAACATCTGAAGCACAAAACGCTGGTCTCATGACCCTGTCCAGTTATATATTTTCCAAAGAAAATTATCATGTCACGAGAAACCACCTCATCGAGAAACTGGTGCCCATTTACAGGCCAGTGGATGAAGACGAGCTGAAATTGTGCGGCGAAGGATGGAAATATGGATCGTATTTTTCTACAATAAAAATTGGATGCGAGAAATATTTGCCTTGGGTTGAAAAATCATTTACCGAAAATGGAGGGAAAATTGTGCGGCAGAGAATCGATAACTTCGCATCACTACGTTCGGAATTCGATTTAGTTTTCAATTGTACCGGTATGGGTGCTAAGGCATTATGTAATGATTACGATTTGGTACCTTTGCGTGGACAAGTGATTAAGGTTAGAGTTCCTTCATTAAAGATGGCATTTTACGGTGACTATGATACTTATGTGATCCCTGGGTTAGATGGCGTCGCCACATTGGGAGGCGTGAGACAATATGACAGCTATAACCGAGAAGTATGTAAACATGACACAGCAGCTATTTTGGAACGATGTTATGAGCTTTTGCCGTTTTTAAAAAAATCTGAAATTGTAGCTGAAAAAGTCGGCTTAAGGCCTCATAGGGTTCCAGTTAGAGTTGAACCTGAGATCATTGACGGTGTAAAGGTAGTCCACTGTTACGGCCACGGGGGTTATGGTGTAATGTGTGCTCCGGGTACCGCTTTAGACGCTGTTAAGATGGGTTGTGATTTGCTAAAGAGTAATATGAGAAGTAAGATATAAAATCAAAATAATGTTTATCTTCATCACCCACTTATTTCCGTTCTGTAGTGATATTTTTAGGAATGTTTGTATCTTAAACTTGGAAAACTACGTACGATTATTTAAAATGTAGATGTAATAGATCGGTAGTCGAGCAAATGGGCCACCTGATAGCAAGTCACCACGTCCCATATACAATGGCGCTGTAAGGAATATTAACTACTCTTCACATCTCCAATCGTCGCCAACGTTGAGAACTAAGATAATCCTTGTTACACGAGCTTAGTCAACCTTCAGATTGAAGAACAACCGAACGAATATTTGATGAGTGGATGGTACCTACCCAGACCTTTAAACCTTTAAAGTTTAAATTGGTATACATGTTATAATGTGCTTTTACATTAAGTATTTCCACTACAATTATTTATATATATAATAAATAAATATGAATTGTATTTTTATATAACAACTGTAATAAAAATATCTCTCTTCGTTTTATTACCTTTTAAATTATTCCAAATACATTATATATAATCATTAACAAACCTCTCGAAATTGTATGATTTTGTTTTTCGTAGAACATTATTACACAATATGAAAGTAAATTAACATAAAATATAGTTGATTTCAATTGAAATCCGATACAGAGTACGAGAAAATAGCTTTTCAAATACGATATCTAAAAATGTCTTGTAACAATCGAGCTGAGCATTCACGACTTTAATTGAAAACTAATGGGTCACCCTATACGAGCTCGCAATTCTCATTTTACTCCTTTCAAGATTAAATTTGGGAAAAACTGAAACACTTTTATTTATTTACAAAGTCAATTCTAATTTACCGAGCTTCATAACGTCAAATTAACGGCACTTTTACCAATTTACAACATTCATTTTATTACAATTTGTAGCGTTTTTTGCGTTGTTTTTTTTAGAAATTCTCGTAGGAATACTGATACAAATAATAAATTTATGCAAATATAAAATTTTAGCTTTTCAGAGTTTGACTTGAAAGGCTAAAATTGGGAAATTATTCAGAATTATTGACTTAGATAGATTTTACGCACTATGTTACGGTCAGTTGACCACAACTATAATATATTTGTGTTCTTAATAAATTGGATATTGTTCGTTTAGTGGGTTATGAAGATCAGAGGTTACTTTTCAACAGACTTAAAAAAGGAGGAGGTTAACAATTCGTTTGTATTTTTTTTTATGTTTGTTAACTTTTTTGTCCCAATTTTATTTGTTTGAAAGGTAGTGCTTCCCATGTGGTCCCATTTTAATTTGGTTCAACTCTGATGATGGTAACCATATGAAAACCATATAAATCTCATATAAATAAAACACAACAATAATTGTAACTGCGTTATATAATCATAAATCGAATTTTAAGTACTCTAATGTTTTTTATTTAATTTTACTTAGGAGGACTCTAAAAAAGATTTTGAATACGCAATTATTTTTATTACTTTTTAGTGAATATGCATTTGGTTTATAATATTGTTTTGTTTGAAGTCGGTTTTTCTTTTTGTTAAAATTTTTATTACCCTTAAAAGGGGTAAAGTTGTATATTTGCTGTATGAAAGTTCGCGAAAGAAATTACATCACAAACTAATAACTCACGGGTAATGTGGTAGGGTCAGTTAGTTCTCAATAAATGCATGGCAATTTGCTATTACAATAACATACCTTTATACCTAATTATCATAAGCTATTACATCCAATAACATTAACGGAGATATTTTTATGTAAGTACTAGGAGGTCAGAAACTTACGGCCAAAATAGGTCAATAGTTGCTGTTCCGAACTATTCATTCACGAAATTATTTACCTAAAGTAACGTCGGCTGAAGTCAAAGGGGACTGCGGAGAGCGGTCGAGCAGGTACGGCCAGCGCGGCGTTGCTGTTTTTACAGGTTATTGAGCTAATAGGGTATTTCTGTCAGTGAAAAAGATATTATGAAATCTGATAAAAGTCAAAATATAAGTAAAAATATACTTAAATACTTTGATTTGTAGTCATAAAAGCGCACTATCATTTTATTGTATTAATATTAATTGTAATTTTTTTTCTGTATATCACGTGACCAAAAACCGGAGCCGCCATGGTGTGACGTCAGATAGGCAAAAACTGTCATTTCAATATCATCTAGCACATAAGCAACTCTTCTGGGGTTTAATGATACTAGATTTTTCCATTACACACCAACGATCGCCATTGTAATTCATTACTTTTCCAAAAACACTAAGTTAACGTTGAATTAGTACAAGTCGTACAAATACAACTGTTGTTTCTATTAATGTGACGTAACCAAACTAACTGACAGCGTTTTTAGCGGGAATAAATAAGGTTTAAAATTTAATTTCATTTCAGGTAAGAAAACGGTTTTGCCAAATTGTATTGTTTCGTTTGTATGAGGAAAAATAATATTACTCTATTTTGTAGATGATGTTTTACTTTATTTTAATTTCCGTGTGAATTATTGTGTTCGAAAATTTTACTTTTTTATTATTCGTCAATTACTTTTTTGATATTTTTACGAGTCTTATATTATTTAAAGAGGATTAATCATGTTTTATTTAAGGTGATTACATCGACGTCGCTCTGACCTATACATTTATGTATCAAGTATTGAATATTTGTATCTAGGCCAGTTATTCCCTCGTGCACTAACCGATGCAAAAAATAATTTCAAAAGTGCAGGTACGTGCCCGTACGTATTGTGACATCCAGTTGATTATTTAATGTCTCACGAGATTCATTTGCTTGGATTGGTATTTTCATTCTTGATATTTTTCGATGAAACATCATAAGTTTATCATATTGGAAATTGTTAGTATATTTTAAAAGAATGAAATATAGTCACGTTAAACATTTATTTTTAGAGCCGAGATGGCCCAGTGGTTAGAACGCGATGATTACGGGTTCAAAACCAGGCAAGCACCACTGATAGTGCTCAATTTGTGTTTATATTTCAATTCGTGTTCGGTGGTGAAGGAAAACATAGTGAGGAAATCTGCATGTGTCTTATTTCGAATAACTAGAAATTCTGTCACATGTGTACTCAACCAATCCGCATTGGAACAGCGTGGTGGAATATGTTCCAAACCTCAAAAGGAGAGAAGGCCTTAGCCCAGTAGTGGGAAATTTACAGGCTGTTGTTGTTGTTGTTGTTGTTGTTGAAACATTTATTTTGATAAAAGACAAATGTGTAAATAAATCAAATATAATTTCAAAACTATTTTTGAAATTACATTTGACCCTTGACCTTGGCATATGAACCCATCTTTACGATGTCATAGCAACGCGATCCAGGGGATCTAAGACGTTATCCCTTAAGCTCGTTATTACACTGGCTGAGCGACATACTCAAAGTAAAAAATATATATTATTTTGCGGTTAATTTTGAAAATATCAAAGGTTTCGTTTTTATGATCATAGATATTTTAAATATAGAATGTTAAGGTATTGCGATATATATAGTTTAGTTTAGTTTATTCTTTATTGTACACCACACAGTGAAATAAAAAAATACAAATGACAAAGATATGGCCTAGATATGACAGGCGTACAATTTTGGCGACCTTATCGCTACATAGCGATCTCTTCCAGGCAACCAACAGGTGTAGGATAGGTCATAGAATATAAGGTGGGTGGTGCTCTACTAATAAATAAAATAATATGAATCTGTTAATAAAACTATGAAATAAATATAAATATAGAATACACAAATTATATATCCATTTATAAATAATATTGTCAATACATATAAAATAAATATATATATATATATATATATATATATATATATATATATATATATATATATATATATATATATAAATCTAAATACAATGAGTAAGAATATAAACGATGTCTTCAAACATAACGAAAAAATTAATAAATTAACAAAATAAAAAACAGAAAAAAGAAATCATTATCGTAAAGGAACTTGAGTCAGAAAGTGATTTTTTAAAAGTTTTTTAAAAATAAATAAGGTTTTGGCCTCCCGAATATTTAAAGGAAGGTTGTTCCAGAGCGTAATAGCCTGAATTGTAAACGATTTTTTATAAAAAATAGACTTATGTTCGGGCACCCTTAAAATCAGTCTCTTCGTAGAACGAGGGTGTTCTCCGGGTTTTCCTAAAAATATAAATTTTTCCTTCAGGTAAGGGGGAGTAACAGGGTGAAACAACACACAGTAAAGTATAGACAGGACATGCATATTCCGGCGAAGTCTAATGGGTAGCCAATTGAGACGGGAACGAAATTGTGATACGTGGTCGAATTTTCGTAATCCAAATATAAACCGAATAAAGGTATTTTGAAGTCTCTCAAGTTTATTTAACTGGTCTTCAGTTAAGTCCACAAAGCTTGTATCAGCATAATCCAAAATAGGAAAGAGTAGAGTTTGTGCAAGCATAATTTTGGTAGGAATGGGAAGAAAATTTCGAAGACGACGCAAAGAACTCAGCGCGACGAACACCTTCCTGCTGATTTCATTCACATGGCGAGTCCAGCTAAGATAATTATCAACGAAAACTCCAAGGTTTTTGACAGAATCGCAATAAGGAATGACAGTATTGTCAAACATTATCAGAGGCAAGGAAGACCAGTCGACTTTGGATAATTGTTTCCGGCTGCCAATAATTATGGCTTGAGATTTACTAGGGTTGACATTAAGACCGAAAGTTTTACTCCATTCAAGAATGATATTGAGGTCATTATTCATCCTTGTGATTGCCAACGGAAGATTCTCCACAGTCGACTGGGTGTAAATTTGGACATCGTCTGCATACATGTGGTAGAGAGAAGAAAGGTTGTGAGTAATAGAATTAATGAAAATAGAGAAAAGTAACGGTGACAAAACGCCGCCCTGTGGTACGCCAGCATAAATATCGCACCACGACGTGTAAGTATCATCAGTACGAATACGTTGCCGACGACCACGAAGATAACTGTGAAACAAGTCAATGACTGCAGGAGACACGTTAAGAGAGCGCAGCTGACTCAGCAGGACATCAAAGTCAACACTATTGAAAGCATTGCTGAAATCCAACAAAGTCATAACAGTGAGCTGTTTACTGTCCATGCCTAATCGAATGTCATCGGTAACTTTTATAAGGGCAGTAACCGTACTATGTCCTGGGCGAAAACCAGATTGGAAAGGATTGAGCAAGTTGTTCTTGTTTAGGAAGAGATTTAATTGGAAGTGAATTAGTTTTTCAAGAACTTTTGACAGGAAGGGTAATATAGAGATAGGACGAAAATCAGAAAAGGTAACAGGATTAGCTTTCTTTGGCAGTGGTAAAATATTAGCGCTCTTCCATGCTTCAGGAAATACACAGCATGAGACACATTCATTTAGAATATATGTGATCACGGGAGCGATAATATCAAGGAGAGGAATGATCATAGTACGGCTAATATTATCGGTACCAATGGCATTAGATGAGACGGACAGCACGCTTTTCTTAACATCACACACAGTGAACTGACTTAACACAAAAGGAGGATGAGAAGGAGTTGAAGTCATAGAAAGTGAGTTGAGAGTACGTGATTTAGCTGAACTATCAAATGAGTTCGAAGGATTAGAAAAATATTGATTTAGGAGTTCTGTATCAATATTAAGAACAGATGGATTATGAGAAGATTTACCAACTCCAACAGTCTCAAGAAATTTCCAAACTCTGTGAGAATCGCTATTCTCGACTGAAGCATGAATGTGGCGACGTTGTGCATCCCTACATAATGTATTGCAGCGATTCCTAGCTTTAATATACTTACTACGATTTTCGTCAGAGTTATTTAATTTAAATTTACTTTTTACAACATTTTTTCTGTGAATGCTAGTTTTTATGTCTTCAGTTAGCCAGGGTGCAGGAAGATGTTTCAGCTTTACTTGGTGAATTGGCGCATGAATGTCGTACAATTGAATGAGCAACGAACTAAAGACATCAACCCCTTGCTCAATACAAGACGCCGACTCCACTGCTGACCAATCAATATTACGCGCATCAGCACGTAGTTGTTCAACATCCATTCCAGCAAAATTACGCCGCAGAAGTATCTTAGGCTTAACTTTAGGAGGGCGCAGTTTATACGAAAGAAAAATTAAATCATGATAAGAAAAGGCATCGGCAGAACACTGACCGTGCTTGGAAACGAAATCAGGAGAAGACACAATTATAAGGTCAAGAAGAGAAGGAGTGGAATTTGGATATCTGTGGGTCGCTGAAAGGGGAAGAATATGCATGTTACACGCTTCGCAAACAGATACAAGCTTATGAGCTCTGCTGTCATCCTTCAGTAGACATGTGTTGAAGTCGCCCATTAATATGGTGTGACCATAATTTGGGACAAATGTTTCTACAAGGGCTTCGAAAGAGGAAAAGAAATTCGTTAATAGAGAGGGACTGTAAAAAACGCCAAGTAAAATTTTTGTCTGGCTTAGAGAAACTTCTACTAGTAAGTGTTCAGCCGAATCAACAGGAGGTGGCTGACATGACGAACTTACAATTTTAAAAGGAATGTAGGATCTAAGATAGATCGCCACACCACCACCAGTCCTGTTGCTTCGATCATTACGAATGAGATGGAACCCTGGCAAAGAATACGAAGTAGACGGTAAACAGGGCTTAAGCCATGATTCCGATACTAAAATCGCATGAATATCACGGGACTCAAAAGAGGCAAGAATGTCAGGATAATGGGCTGGAATACTTTGGGCATTTATGTGTACTACGTTAAAATTTTTCACACAATCAGAAAAGAGAGAATTAAGATTGGAGTTAAGTGGAAGGGAAGAAATAGCACTTTGAAGACTTAAGTCACTCAATGACTCATCACCCGAAGATACCGAAAGAAAAGTATCACTAAGAATACTACAATCTGAAGACATTGTAATTATAAATATATAACAATAAAATAAAAAAATAAAAGTTAGAATAATTAAAATATATATGTATGTATATAAAATAAATAAATAAAAAACTAATAATTATAATTTTAAAATTAACTTAAACGTAAAACTAGTTTACTTAATTTACTGTTACTGTGCCCGATATCCACCGGCGGCATGAAAGAGACCAAAAGTATAACAAAACGTAGTTCAAAAATAATTGTTTAAAAATAAAAGTTGTAAAAGTAAAAAGAAAAAAAAAACAAGAATAACAATTAAAAATGAATCAAATGGTGTTTTTGTACCTTATTAGTTTAGTTAGAACATATCTTAAGAAATAATTGATAAACAAAAGAGGTAAAACTAAAGTAAAAATTGAAGTATAATAAACAAAGTTCAACATATGATAATATTAAATCCTTAGCTAAGTAAAAAATAACATTATAATTAAACAAAGCAATATATCTACGAGGCCTGCGGCGGTAATTAGAAATATTAGATAAACAGTTGCAAATAAGACGTGTAAAAGTGAACCCGCGTCGCTCGTTGATAATGCGATTACTATTGCAAATAATCAAACATCAACCTTAGTGATATAGTCGCAGCGTTGATTTTTTAAAAAGTAAAGTAAAACGAAGGATTGATATACTGTTATAACATTAATAGCTAGGAAGTTAATCAGTATGAGACTTATAACAGAGATTACACAAGTGAAAGGTTAAATGTAACTATTTTCTGTAGGGCTTTCTGGGCCTAACACTTGGTTTCGGGGTAATCGAAGCCACTGAGGTCTGCTTCCGTACTCCCACCTGCGTGAAGGATGCCGGTTCGGCTGACACGGCGTCACCTGCACTGTTGACGCTGCCAACCACCTCCGGAATAGCGTTGACTTCAGCCACTGTGACGACACGATGGTGCTTACCGTCAGGACCGAGCACAACAACACAGCCGTATTTCGTCCAGCTGCGTGATACCCCGAACCGTTTACGAGCCGCAACAAATGCTTCGTGCCGGCCCTTCGTCAGAAATTCGGATAATGTGATACCGCTGCCCTTTAATTTGGATTTGCCGTACCATATCTTGTTGCGGAGCCCCTGATCAAAGAATTTAACGCAGATGGCACGATGCTTGTCACTATTATTTGAACGACCCAAGCGATGGCACCTCTTGATATTGCTGACTGTGACTTCTGCCAAGGATAGCCGCTCATTCAATATCTTGCACACAATCTCAGCTGGATCTTCATTGTTGACCTGGGGCACACCGTGAAAAAGCAAGATGTTTCTTCTGGATCGAACTTCCATGTCCTCTTGCTGCCTGGAGAGAATCTGAAGCTGCACCTGCAAGTTCTCCAGCGCCGTCATCACAAAAGTTCTGAATGCACTAAATTGCGCATTTATATTAGATGACGGACTAGCTGCAGGAATAGATGCCCGAACTTCCCTCTGGAACTCATTCATTTGAGCTGTGAACATGGTAGCTAGCTGCTCGATCGATTTCTGGAGCTGATCCATTATACTTGTTCCAAAAATTAGTGGTAGTGATGTGGCAAATATTTCATATAAGTTATTTAGAATTGTGTTAAAACAATTATTTAAACTTGAAGCCGGTGGATATTTGAACTCACAGGTACATTTTATTTATTATTAAACTAGTAAATGAAATATTAAATATTATTTAAAAACGAGACTATTTTTTAATGTGTGTACTCTATCGCGCCTACCCACGAAAAAAAAAAAAAAAAAAAAAAAAAAAAAAAAAAAAAAAAAAAAAAAAAAAAAAAGTTCAAGTAACTTAAATATACTTATATGGTTATCTACCAAATCAAATCAAAATATTCTTTAGTAAAGTATCTCAGCCTATTAGATTAAATTAAATATAAAGTTATCACTGTTTCGGATTTCCGACTAGATTAATGAATATAATTAAATGATTACCTATCCTTCATAAAAATAAATGACTAATAACTCCACAGTTTTTAAATAACCCATGTCAACACTGCATTATTATACTGATCACACGTCTACTCACTAGATGTATTAAACTTTCATGCTTTTGAAAATTCACTTTATTGATTCACATACAAAGATATATTAATAGGTAAATCATCTGTTAAAAATATCAGCGTGATTTTAAAGACTAGTAATGCCACCTCTACAATTTTATGAGAAATAAAATTAATTGACATAACTGACACAATATTTTAGACAACTTATGAAACTATTTGTCAGAAAATCTGTTCAATTTCTTGCCAGTTTATTTCAGTGGAATTTATTTTTAGCATCGGTTTTAGCTTCGTATTTAGTCATAAAATTACACACACAATAAATTGTTAGAAATATTTCTTTATGCTTATACATTTATATTATAATTATACATATATTTAATAAACTCATATTTTTTTAGTGTATCCGTTTTCGTAAAAGTGTAATCTATTTTAGAACGTCATTGGTATGGCTGTATAAAATAATACAAGATGTTTTCCCGCGAAAACGGATTATAAAAAAAACTAGAGAAAGTGGCTAAAAATTATTTGTAAAAGATTCGATTTGTAAACTTCAGGGCAATAATATACAAATAAAACCAACAATAAACAAATACTATACTTTCTACTGGCGTATTTAATAAAATACATTTAATCGTGTAACTACTTTCGAATTGTACTTAAATAAAGTGTTTTTAAATTTTGATGATTATTCAAGTAACTTAAAATATACTTTAAATGTATTAATTCACAAAGCTAAATGGTAATTACATGCTTTTAGTAAAACATTTTACGAATTAAATTGTTATAATATTTTCATACATTTGCAATGATCTAGACAAAATGAATATTGCTTAAATTAACATAAAATAGTAGTTCTCAATCGAATTCCGTGAAGCCGATTCAAGTGTTTGTGAAAAGTACATATTTAAATATTATTTCAAAAGGTTTTTTAATCTTCATAAAATGTAAAAGAAGAAGATATTATTTATGAAATTATTATGAACAACTTAAAGAAGATTTCGTCTACTCTTTTATTTCTATAAAATATCGTACATAATAGTAACTTCCGTCTGTAACAAAAAATAAAATTAAAACAACTAACCGTACTTTCTTGTCCTTGATTATATCTTATATATGATATCTTATCAAGTTATAACAACTGTAATCATTTACATTACATGACAAGTAAAACAACAAAAAAAAGAGCCAAGTTGGCCCAGTGGTTAAAAATCATGCATCTTAACCGATGATTGTGGGTTCAAACTCAGGCAAGTACCACTGAATAATCACGTGCTTAGTTTGTGTTTATAATTCATCTCGAGCTTGGCGGTGAAGGAAAACATCATTAGGTTTTATCTGTATGTTTAATTTTACCGAAATTCTGCCACATGTGTATTCCACTAACCTGCATTAGAACAGCGTGTTGGAATGTTCCAAACCTTCTCCTCAAAGGGAGAGGAGGCCTTAACCCAGAAGTGGGAAATTTACAGGCTGTTAATGTAATGTAACAACTCTAATCAGTATACAGAAAATGTCCAATTAAACATCTACATTGTGCATTTTTCAGCCATATCGGTCAACCTTGATATATACCATATCTTGTTACATAAACACGTGTTCCGTGTCAACAAGTTGCCCTTACGTAGTATAACATAAAAATGCCAGTTTAGAGGAATCTCTTAAGAAATTGGTTCGCAAAGTGTACTAAGAATACAGCAATGTGGAGAGCTCTCGCATTTATCTTGGTAGTAAAGTTTTATGCTAGTACCTCACAAGATAGTAACAGAAGTATTACTGTTATATTTATAGGTCAGTAACTGGTTGTAATTTTTTAATGCTAGACATTGACTTGTTTTCTTGTTACACAGAAAGCTTAGAGGAATATCTCTCTACAATGCTATCCCATAGGGGGTAAATATAAAGGTAACACAATTATGCTCACACATATAGATTTGTCTACAGTGTTATCTTGACTCATCCGTAGGTTAAGTTTACTGAAAATAGCCTTCTTCAAAAATGTCATCGTCCAGAAGGAATCGGAAAAAGAGGGCCGATCTTGTTAGATGGAGAAGACAAGAAAATCGTTTAGAATCAGCAACATAGGTAAAATTTTAAATATTTTGGGCTCAAGATATAGAATTTACATACATAGCGACGCATGGTATAAGCTTTAATTATGTAATGTTTTCAATACGACGATCTCCATGGTCGAGTGGTGTGTACACCAGTTTTTATGGGTACGCCACTCCGAGGTCCCGGGTTCGATTCCCGGCCGAGTCGATGTAGGTTACCATTAGTTTCCTATGTCGCCTTGGGTAGGGGTGTTTGTGGTGCCGTCGTTACTTCTGATTTACCATAACACAAGTGCTTTAGCTACTTACATTGGGATCAGATGTGATGTTGTCTCATATTTATTTAGTTATTTATTAATACCATTGCTTTTTAACACTACATATTATTAAAAAAATCTCCAACCGCTTCTGTCTGTCTGTATGTTCGCGATAAACTCCAGAACCATCGATTGGATTTTCATGCGGTTTTCAGTAATAGACAGAGGTTTATTCGTAAGGAAGGTTTTGGTAATTCTTAAACATGTCGTAAAAGGCAACAAACAAAAAAAAAAAACTTATGTCCACCCGTGCGGAGCCGGTACGGGCCGCTAGTCATTATATACGAAATAAATACCCTCTGGGTTATGGGGAGAAGTGGGGTGATGAAAAGAGGGGGCTCTTTTTTGGAATATATATTTGTGATGAAAAGAGCCCCCTCTTTTCATCACCCCACTTCTCCCCAATTGTCTTGTCTCATGACAAGCTCTGACTCGATAATAATGTAAAGGTTAAACATTTCAAAAACATATTTTATCTGTAAAAACGGTTTCTTTATAAAATATTTTATATTTATGGAAGAATAAATTGGTAATTGCTTTCAAAGTCAATACTTTACAAGACACAAAGATAATTGACTGAACATTATCTAAATATATTTCGATGAATATAATCATTTGAAAACATTTATCTTTAATATATTACGAGAATAATGTATAATCGAACTCCTTTGAGCATTGAAATGATTTAACGACCTCTGTATGCCTCTGTGTTGTGTTCGGATATATTGATCTCTTTGTTTTAAATTTACTTTACGGAGAACGACTGGCAAATTGGCCTCGTAATCACGTGTCACTTTCGGGGATTCCTATCGTCCGGTAATTCATGCACTCTTCAGTCAAATAGTCATATATGTATTTGTCATCGTAAAATCATAAATACCGTTAGATTATGATCTATCTCGAGAGATTGAGCACTGCTGAAAGTTATTTTTACATCATACGTGAAGAACTAGTAAATGGGCCACTTGAATGATAGGTCCCCACTGCCCATAGACATTAGTACCTTAAGACCGTTGGTTGGTTGACCATCTTCCTATTAAAAAAAAAGTCAGTCAGTACTTATAAGCTCTTAAGGATTTACAAATTCAAGCATTGAATTTGAATATCGTAACAAAATAATAGCGTTTTACGAAAGGCTTTGTTGTTTAAACCTCCACAAAATGGCCGCTGGGTCGTACAGTAAAGTTTAAAGCGCCGTATTATCGAAATAACGTGTGAGATGATTGGGTGCGTTCATGGTTCAATGAAACTTTGTTAATATAACAACTGTTTGCATTTTTGAATATGTATACAATACATAGTATAAAACTATATAAAAGTCGCCTACCACTGTCTGTTCCTGTATATGATTTGATTTTTAAAATTATACGAAGGATTGTCCTGCATTTTTTTAATATATAGGTTTATATGTCAAATACATGCACCATATAGTAGAGTAACACTGAATATTTTAGAGGTATCTATTTTTGTTGTGCTTACATTGCAAACGCTGACTGAACCCTCCGATATAGACAATATACTACAGTATGATTGTACACCGCAAAAATTAATTTAGGAATATGGAAAGGACCATTGGTGGAATGACTTTTATCTGATCTTTGTTCTTATGTTCTATGATGGTTTTAAAAATATATTATCCAAGCATAATACAAATAAGTCTTGTGGAAGCTCTGACATAAAACAACTCTTTATCTCCTTAACTTAATTTCAACAACATCAACAGCCTGTAAATGTCTTACTGCTGGGCTAAAGCCTCCTCTCCCTTTGAGAAGAAGGTTTTGGAACATATTCAACCATGCTGTTCCAATGCGGAATTGTGAAATGCACATGTAGCAGAATTTCTATGAAATTTGACACATGCAGGTTTCCTCACGATGTTTCCTTCACCGCCGAGCACGAGATGAATTATAAACACAAATTGAGCACAAGAATATTCAGTGGTACTTGCCTGGGTTTGAACCCGATCTCATCGGATGGATGGATGGATGGATGGATGGTGGTTAACCACTGGGCCATCTCGGCTCAGGCTCATTAATATAAATAAAATAAAATATGCTGTCTAAATAATTGGTGCTGAAATAAAGGAATAGAAATGTATTTTAAATTGGAAGATGTATTTGTGATATCGACGTTAAAAAGAATTTCTATAGCTGTTTGTCCGATAAATATTGAATTGAATTTCCCGACACGTAGCCGTGAAACTTATCGAAGTTTCGGAACTGCGGCCGGAAAAAGCAGTTCTGACAAAGTTTGAACAGCTCCTGTTTTGTTGGCGGCTTGAATAGCTTCGTTTAAACTGGGCTTTTGTTTACGAGTTAGAATATATTTTGCAAACTTTATAATTATTGGTATTTTTTATTATGACTCATTGTATTTATTTTATATTTTAGTGACAGAGAAGTATGGAAGGAGAAGACATGCTGCGCGGACCCAAATAAAATTGGGATAAGGGCAGGAGGATGATGATGATGATGATGATATGTAGTGTTATAGTAAGTTTATTATTTAGTTTGTTGTAGTTACGATATATGTAAATAGTAAATACTAATATTATAAATGTGAAAACTACATGTCTGTCTGTTGTTCTTTAGTGAGCTGAGATGGCCCAGTGATTAGAACGCATGCATCTTAACCGCTGATTGCGGGTTCAAACCTAGGTAAGCACCACTATATATATGTGCTTAATTTGTGTTTATAATTTATCTTGTGCTCGGCGGTGAAGGAAAACATCATGAGGAAACCTGCATGTGTCTAATTTCATCGAAATTCTGCTACATGTGCATTTCACCAACCCGCATTGGAACAGCGTGGTGGAATATGTTCCAAATCCTCTCCTTAATGGAAGAGGAGGCCTTATCTCAGAAGTGGGAAATATACAGACTGTTACTTTACTTTCTTTTACTTTACTGTTGTTCTTTTACGGGAATTCCCGTAAACTGAATTTAATTTTATGAATTTTGATATTGAAACAAGCTTGTATTGCAAGGAAGATAAAAACGACAATACCAAACTATCCCCTAAAACACGAGCGAATTCGTAGGCGACTAGTCATACATATATTCCTACTAAAAGTTGTTTTAATGTTGTTGTTCCATTGTCGTATAACAAGGTCAAACTAGTATGCCAACAAGTCTAACGCTAGTTTGCGCTGGAACACTCGAGTTCCTCTCCGTTGACTATATTGAATAAATTGGAATTGAGTTGAGACGGTCCAGTAGTTGGCATATAAGTGACGGTGGGATCGAATCCGAGGAAACGTCATTGAGCTTAAAAATTTAGCAAATTAAAGAGACAATTAATGAAAAAGAAGAAGAAAGGGGTGTCGTGGATGACAATGAAATAGTTTAATATTATTGTATTCTGAATCTTGAAACGGCAAGAAATTAAATTGTTATTAAAATAAGAAAAAAGTATAAATAATATTATATAATGGAAAGAGATAGAAATAATGGAATGGAAGGAAAACGTCACATGGTGTTCATAACACATTTTCCTTAAGTGAAGTTACCAGTTCATTACTGTAAGCTAGGTAAGAGAACTTTGTTCCAAACATACGTACCAAAATATTCTTGAGTTTAATTCAATGGAGATAAAATTGTTATTTAAAATTAATAAAACTGTAAGAATGAGTAAACTAAACTAAACTAAAATTAAATATTATTAAAAATATTCCCTGGGTATTTGGATTTGCTTTTGAATCCTCTCTATTATGTTCACGAGCTTCATTTATTTTTATTTGAAACTATTTTCTAAAGACGACAAGAAACTAAAAATCATTTTTAAACACATTTATTATCTGTGAAACAACAAACTTCCACACAAATTTCCATCCCTCCTTTTGACATAATATCCTCTTAGAAAACGAAGTTTCAAATGTCCTTTGTAAGTGCTTGCTTGCGTTATAGATTTAAGGAACTCCGGTGAGAAATACCATACACTTCTGAACGCACCGGTTTAAACTGTACAGTCGGGGTACGAAAAGGTTCTTCACCTTAAGATCTATTTTCGCGTGCTCAGTATGAACGATAATCTGCTTTCCCGCTCGAGAATATGATACATTCTTCAATTAATTTGAAAACTGACGAAGGTTTTCTTACTCTGACTGTACATCGTATGTCAGTTATTCAGCCACCAATAATAAAGTAACTCACTTCTATTAGAAGCTTTTTTAACTTGAAATGTTTTTTAAGTTAAATTTTGCATTAAAACAATTCATATTATCCTATAGTTTAGCAATATTTTAACTCTATAAACTAAACCTTCGTCAGTTTTCAAATTAATTCCTTTATCAAGTCGTAAACTCTTTATACATTTTGAAACTAAAGTACTAAACTGACAACTGCATATAAAATTAAACTTACATAGTATCATAACTTGGTTCAAAATAGTGTAACATCTTTGGACGTCTATTTTTATATCAACAAGAAATCTTTTTAATGGCGTAATTAGTTATTCCAAATTTAAATTTGATATGATATCTTCAACTGAATAGTCAAAATATGTCTGTCAGTGTCATATATGATACATTCTCGAGCGGGAAAGCAGATTATCGTTCATACTGAGCACGCGAAAATAGATCTTAAGGTGAAGAACCTTTTCGTACCCCGACTGTACAGTTTAAACCGGTGCGTTCAGAAGTGTATGGTATTTCTCACCGGAGTTCCTTAAATCTATAACGCAAGCAAGCACTTACAAAGGACATTTGAAACTTCGTTTTCTAAGAGGATATTATGTCAAAAGGAGGGATGGAAATTTGTGTGGAAGTTTGTTGTTTCACAGATAATAAATGTGTTTAAAAATGATTTTTAGTGTCTTGTCGTCTTTAGAAAATAGTTTCAAATAAAAATATATGAATCTCGTGAACATTACAGAGAGGCTTCAAAAGCGAATCTACCCAGGGAAAATTGGTTCGTCTTTTTGGCAATACATCAATCTATACAGATAATAAAACTCAAACTCAAATTCAAAATTCAAACTCAAATTCTATTATTCTATATAGAAGCATCATACTTACTTATTGATTGTCAAATAAACACTACCACTGGTTCGGAAAAAAAACACCCTGATCTGAGAAGAACAGGCGAAAGAAACTCAGTGGGTCTTTTTTTTTGTTATTTTTTTTTGTCAAATTAATAAGATACATAGTAGTATATGATAATAAAATTGGAGTGTCTGTTTGTTATTTTAAAATAACAGTTTTTTTTATCAGTTTTTTCTATATGCCTATTTATTTGTACACGGTACATGTATAACAATATTTCTTGTTACAATTTTTGTCGATTTGTCTGTAATCTCTGACAGATTCTGACGGGACTTGCACTTGCTGATGTAATAAGGAGTAACTTAGCCTACAACACTAACATTTTTATAAGATTTTAAAGTAACATGGTTATTTGTATTACTTAAGCTATTAATTACGGGATATTTACCATGTTTTTTATTCGGTGGAGCTCGATATTTCGACATTATCTACGAATGTCTTGTTCACGAGACTCAGTCTAGTGAACCAGTCTTTCTTAAATAAAAATAACATTTTTGTTAAATTCAAATGCGCACATAAACGTGGGCACAACCAGTAATTAAAAAATAATATGTCGCACCTTTGAAAAGTGTGTTCGCTTTTGTTGATTCACTATAATATTTTTTATTCGAGAAAACAATTTAATATTTCATATCAAGAATCAATTTAAGCTCTATTACAGCTATTAAATCTATTCGAACCTAAAATATTATGAGCTACCTAATTCCGTTTTATTGTACGCTGCAAGCTCGTTCACTCGGTCTAAATAGATTAATTATAAACTAACGGTATATAAACGTGCACCTGTGACTTGTGTAAACTAATATTATACATTCGGAACTGTATATTTGTCTGTTACGCTTTTACGGTTAAACTACATAATCAATTTTGATACTGAAAACCAAGGAAGACAATTTTATTTTAAAAGACCAACTTTCCAAATAATAATAGAAGTAGGAAAAACCGACGTATTTCATACGATTTGCTAATAGTTCAGCTATGTTGTGCGCTACGAGTTAACTATCAATATATCTTAATTTATCAACAAACAACAACAACGACAGCCTGTAAATTCCCACTGCTTGGTTAAAGGCCTCCTCTCCCTTTGAGGTTTTGGAACATATTCCAATACGCTGTACCAATGCGGGTTGGTGGACTACACATGTGGCAGAATTTCTATGAAATTTGTCACATGCAGGTTTCCTCACGATGTTTTCCTTCGCCGCTGAGCACGAGATGAATTATAAAGACAAATTAAGCACGTGAATCAGCGGTGCTTGCCTGGGTTTGAACAGGTAATCATCGGTTAAGATGCACGCGTTCTAACCACTGGGCCATCTCGACTCTTAATTTATAATACAACATTATTACATTTAACCACTTATTTCCACTTTAATTTTACTTTCGAAATTCCGATAACAGTTACGACGATCGAAATTCCATTTTATCGCAAATCCACAGTGAATATCACAGATTAATCAAGCTCTCAACCAATGATATCGCATCAATCTGCTGTCAAATGTTGTTTATTTGGCTATTTTCCTGTTATGACTGGTATTGAGTATATACATGGAACATTAAAAGGTTATTATTTTGTTAAGTACGTCTTACTCTTACGCATAATAAAAATATAAGTGACTTATTGTTGGACTGAAGGCTCCTTGGATTATTTGGAGATTATTATACCACTTCTCTAATGATTCATATGTTTATAGGTTTCCGATCATTTCGATCTTATAAGAAAATAAAGACTCCATAGTGTGAAATTATGGTAGAGCCGAGATGGCCCAGAGGTAAGAACGCGTGCATCTTGACCGATGATTGCGGGTTCAATCCCAGGCAAACACCACTTTTAGGCAATTTATCTCGTGATCAGCAGTGTATGAAAACATCGTGAAGAAACCTGCATGTGTCTAATTTCATAGAAATTCTGATACACGTGTATTCCACCAACCCGTGTTGGACAAGCATGGTGGTAATATGTTCCAAACCTTCTCCTCAAAGGGAGAGGAGGCCTTAGCCCAGCAGTGGGAAATTTACATCCTATTGATGTTGTTGAAATTAAGTTGAGTTTATCCGACCTTGGACTCATAATCCTCGATCATTATTAAGAGTAAAGCATGCATGATTCTTCAATCATTTAATTATGCCTGTCTTTATCACCAAGAACAGCCAAAAAGTGAGTAAAGACCAAAATATATGAAAATTGTTTATCAATTATATTTACGATTAAAAATAATTAAGCAACTCTACCATCAGGGCGTCATGGTGGCAGTAATCTGACGTTCCCAAAGAGATGGAGATGATAGTTTGAGGTTTTAGTGGGCTTTTCGATACCATCAGCATCCCTGGATCCCACATAGCCCCCAGAGCGTTTGGGTGAACGCCACTAGACGATAAAAGAGATATCGTCTTGGGTCTACCAGAACCGTCGCTGTTTACTCAATATCGTAGCCAACTAATACTTAAACTAAACTTATATTATGACCAAAGTAATAAAAACAAACATTAATCACAACTTATGTAATATCGCACGAGTAACTAATCCAATATTTGTGTGTTGTTTAGAATACCTTATATATCTCAATTAAAAGAAAACTTCGTACACTTCGGGGGCAAACTTGCCCGTGTTTGTGGTAAATATTGGTCGGGAAAATCTTTGGTAAATTTGTTAGATGTTTGTATATATAGATTATTTTTGTTATAGTAACAATAAAAATAAAAATTTAATGTTAGTAACATCTACTTGATTATATAAAAAATATGATTTACTCGTATATGCAAAAGTTTATCATTATCATCATCATTAATATTACATGGTATAAAACATATATGCTAAAATGCGTTTTTTTTTTAACATATAGAGTGATTCGAGAGGAAGGTGTATATAATAAATGCAAAATATAGTAGAAAACACTTATAATTTATATATTTATTTTAGTTTCCAAAATTACGTCGTAGATAAACAAATTCTGTAGTATATTTAGTATCAGCATTGCAACCGTGCGTAGCGGGTGCGTAGCGTAGCTGGGTCGTTAGTTATACAATAAATGGTAAATTAATTTAATGAGAATAATTCAGTCACCCCTCGCTTTTTTAATTTTATAGAAAATGCAAATGAATTACTTTAGGTGAAAAATCTTAGCCTGTTGGTAAATCCGCCACTGTTTACAAACCGATGTTAATTTTGCATTAAACTAAATTCTAGTCCATACCAATATTATAAATGTGAAAGTAAGTATGTCTGTCGCTCTTTCACGACCAAACCAATAAACCTTATATAATATTTGCTGTGAAGCAACCTTAAACTACCAAGGAAAGACATACTACTTTGTTTGCCTAATACGATTATGTGTTACCCATAAAATGCCATAATCTAAGTCGCGGGTGACAACGAGTTTAAGTATAAGTGTAAATTGAATATAGAAGCCGATAATTACAAGTGATTCTCAAGTTACCGAACCAGTTAAAGTTACCAGATCTAAGCCTAAAAGAGACGTAATTATTATTATTACTTTTTATAAGCTTGCAATCTGTTTATCTAAAAAGGTTTATTAAAAAAATGTAGCGTCTGTTTGTAGTTCGTATTTCATTAATCTTAGTGTAATAGTCTATAATTCTTTATTAAGAAACGTGGAAACTCATTGTGTTGCCTAAATAAAACAAAGTATGAAACCAATTTACATAACATATATACCAGAAGATACAGCGTTATCGACGAAGGTTTTATTACATAATACATGGTGAAAAAACATTTGTTGCTTTGCTTGTAACAATAAAACGAGCTACGATACTCGATATATAGAAGTAAATTAATTAACACGCAAGATCCTTTCCTTGCAGAGAACAAATTATTACGGTTTTATTGCATCTAGATAACATCTACAAAGACCACACAATGATATGTGTATTGTAATGTACCTAATAATGTCTTCTACATAAAATAATTAATGAATTATACTTTATTGCACACCACAAACAAAAACAAAAAAAAGTAACACAAAAATAATAAAATACAAAAACGTAAAATAGAATATAAAAAAGTAGCTTCAAAGTGTTGTACAACGTTCGGACTTATGGCTAATTAGCCATCTTCCAGACAACCCAATCTGAGAGAGATTTTTAAAACCATCAGCGTAGGCTGTGCAGTCATAAAATTACATACAAATATTTACACACTAATACTTATACTTACTATAACAAATCATAAAAAATATAATATTAGATAATCCAACTAAGATTATAAGAAGCTAAGGTGCTTTGTGTGTTACGCCTTCACGTATTAATTACGACCAATATATACGGCTGCTTACATGTTCGAAGTACAGAAAAGAACAAAGGGTAACTAACACCTGAATACCCTCCACCACCCCTCCCACGAGCGGGAGACATGGGTGGTTGTCCCGACAGGCCGAGAGGACCGGTTCTAGATCGGCCGGACATAATTGGTGAGCTTCGAGTACATTCTAGCATTAAAACTACACGTGAACGTATAAATACTCAATAAAATATACAAAGTACAGTCGTGGTAAGAAAAGAGCTGAGATGGCCCAGTGGTTAGAACGAGTGCATCTGAACCGATGATTTCGGGTTCAAACCCAGGCAAGCACCGCTATATATATGTGCTTAATTTGTGTTTACAATTCATCTCGTGCTCGGCGGTGAAGGAAAACATCGTGAGGAAACCTGCATGTGTCTAATTTCATCGAAATTCTGTCACATGTGCTTTCCACCAACCCGCATTGGAACAGCGTGGTTGAATATGTTCCAAACCCTCTCCTTAATGGAAGAGGAGGCCTTATCTCAGAAGTGGGAAACGTACAGGCTGTTACTTTACTTTAAGAAAAGGTTCGTCACCATAATAAGATCTATATTCGTGTGCTCAGTATGAGCGATAATCTGCTTTAGCGATCGAGAACAACATATTACGTCGCCATCATATCATGTGACTTGATGAATGATTGAATTTGAAAACTAACGTAGGTTTTCTTACTCTGACTGTACATTTCAAAACATTTTATTCCAAAACTTCCATAGTTTTCACCCAAATAAATTATCAATATATCAAATTCACCTCTGTCGGGTGAAGCCGTCGGTGGAAACTAGTCGTATCATAAAATCTAATCAGTTTATGAAGTATTATATTAATATATAGTGTCTTAACTGTAATGTTATATCGATTACCAAAGCTTTGAATTTCATGAGAATTTAGTTAACATATGTTTGGGTATTACCACCTACTAAATTGTATATCATTTTCGATATTTTATAATTGTGTAGATAGAAATACCCACTCATAGTCGTTTTTTTCATGTATTTTACAAGATATGAAACCCATTCTCGATTATGCACTTTTTACTTTTCATTTTCCTTATTGTGTCCCCTTGGGCTCTATCCCTAGCATCCCTAGTTTAAACCCAGCTTGAATTTGAGCGCGATTATGTAATAAACAAGATGGGCAAATGGTTTTCGATTCGAAAAAACTGTGTTATTTAGCATTATGTTATAGAACCGGAATCGTTGTTTTGTACGCTGGTTATATATATTAGGTGTACGGTTATATGCAGTAGCGTAACTATCGAAAGGCTAGGTGGTGCAATACACCAGGGCCCCGGAGTTCAGGGGGCCCTCTAAACTATACCATAAGCTTCTGAAGCTAGAAAATCACAACCCTGCGCACAACTTCTTATTTGGTATCTATAATTTTAAAGGGTAGTTATTAGTTAAAGAGGGATAGTAAAGAGGGGGTGAGGGTACCCGTTCGCCATTTAATTCTGTGTAGAGTTGTATTTTCGAAAACAATATCATTAAGCTTCAATACGAAAACAGCTCAAATATAAATTTGCAGTAGTCTGACTTCGAAACCATTCCATTAATATTATTATTATTAATGCGAAAGTAAATTTGTTTGTCTGTATGTTGTCCTTTCATTGTCTAACCACATAAACTTGGTACACTAAACTCCAAGAAAGGACAGGCTATGCGAGCGAAGCCGCAGGCGACAACTAGTAAGTACTATGAACTTTTCTTATCTCAACCTAGGTATGGATGTTTTCATACAAATCGTGAACTCTTGTTTCTAAATCAAATCAAATCAAATAAGGTTATATTGTGATCTTTATATTTGATCACCATTATATTTTCAACATTCAGTTTAAATATATTATAATGTCGTAAAGGCGGGTCGTAGTTAGTTTCATAATAAACCTCAAAACATGCAGTTCTTAACATTTTTTTACTTTATTAGTGAACATTTTCGAACGCTTCCTTAGTTTTCTCTAAAGAACAAACAATTGAAGTTCTAGAAGTTAGATCATTATTATATGAGTCGATGCGAAAATATCATTAATCAAGAAGCACTTATAACATTATATTCATCACAATTTCTAATTTATATTTTTGTAAACTTTGTGGTCAATATTCACAAAAATCTTCCTAATAATGTACCCAAAAATTTAATGTAATTTCTTTAAAACAGAACTGCATTATTTTTTTATTATAATTTTATTGTAATTAACCGTTTATATAATGAGAGTATACGGTAATGAAACTTCCGGCAAACTCGCCATTACAAGCTCCACGGCTGCTGTTACCTGGAACAAATGAAAGTACATCAATCATATGAGCTCGTGTATTTCGTAAAGCTTGATACAGGGAAAAGCCATTAAACAATTACACATAATATCATTAAAAACTTGCAAAAATGTTTTACAAATGATATAACGCACATTTAATAATACGTAAATGTCATTGCATTTCAAGTATTCGTTTTTGTGTCTGAATAATGATGGCAGTGTTGATAAATCATAATTAATGAGAGTTGACAAGTTAATACGTATATCTTATTTGATGAATGTGGGTTCCAATCCGTAAAAGCACAACTGATTATTTCCTTACTTGATACTTATAATTTTGATGCTCGTTAGTTAAATATCGTAAGGATAATAGTGGAATTAACAGGGGTGGGTGAACATATTTACTCATCGCTCAAAGGTTATGTACTCGTATGTATTTGTAAAAATTTTAATGCAATTTGTAGAAATTGTGAGGTGCACCATATTAATAAAAGGACGCAAAACTTCTACAACATTATATAGGATAAGGGTACATTTTGTGAGACAATAAATTGGTTTTTCCAATATTCCTTAACGCGTTCAAAATGTACTCTATGGAATGTAAATGTAAACCACTTCATAGGTGATGCGTGCTGCATTGATTAAGAAACGATCGCCTTCCGAGCGTTTAAAAAGTTAAACAATTCCAATAAGTTTCTTTCGCTGGTTCTTCTCAAGTCTGAGGTATTTATTTCCCAGTCGGTTGTAGAATTTTGACAATCAATAAGAAAGTGTAGTGCCTTTATTGAATAGATATATCTGAATGTTACACACAGTAAATATAATTTATCTGTTAGAAACTAAACCATTGTTTAACAAATTTCTTTAAACATAATATTATTAGTCTTTCTTTTCTTGTTGACACCTTTAACAAGAACTCTAAGAACGCTCTAAACGATCTTCAGAGGTCAAATAGCGCGACAATTATGAGCTCCACGTCGTAACAAGGGTCCGGCTATGTACAAAGTTATTAGGCCTGTTTAAAAGCTTACGCAGATTGGGGCAGGAATAACGAACGCCATTATTGGAATTCATTTGTGAATTATTATCTGTCGTGGAGCACTTTGATCTATCCGAAGTTGTTTTAAACCAAGATTATGTTATGAAAAGTAAATTGGAAATATGTTTTAAAATTCAGTTTCTTTATAAAGAACAGCATTTTGTTTGAAATCTGTGTAGCATACAATAACTGATGGACGTGGCAGTATGCATATTTTTGAATATTCATCGAACTCTATCAGGACAAAATTAAGTTAAATAATTTTCGTATTTGCCGGTTATTTCAACTATCATGTACCATTTTTTAATTTCTGGACAAAAACCTGATCTGAGATTTCTGGTAGATTTTGTCTTACGTTTTCCTTATCGTAAGACATAAAATGATCGACAAAATAATTACACACAAAGCTGTGTGTTCTTCGGTAGAATATCTGGTGAGTGAGTGGTTCTCACTTAGACGGGCTTGTACAAAGCCCTACCAACAAGTAATGTGATCACCATCGTCCACACTGGTGTTGTAAAGAATATAAACGATGACACACAATCGCCCTTTAAAATGGAATCAAAAACTGAGTATTACTACTTGGCAAATGTTTGCCGTAAACAAAATATATCATGAGGGTGTACCATGATCCTCAACATCAAATGGGATTCTTGTTCTCAGCAATTTTAAATATTATGTGCATATTTCTTTGAGACAAATATATTATTACTATAAGTGAGCTCCATCTCTTAACTCGAGTGTCTTACAAAAAGTGTTAAATAAGTATTTTTTTAAATAAGGTACTTGGAATCCAGAGGCGTGTGCTCGGTTCAATTCGGGATTTGATATTTTGTATTCGTAGACGAAATCGGGCGACCTTTTACGAAAGCAATAAAATAAGAGTGTGGTCATCATAAAAAATATTGGGAAATATTTGATGTCGACTATAAAACTTTTATAATAACTAAAATATGTATTTTTAGGGTCAAATTGTTTTATAATCCAAAATAAATTGGGGTGAAATTGTATACATTTTCAAGGTCAGTGGAACTTAAGAATAAAGAAAAACTATTACGTTAGTATTTCATAAAAACCAAACCATATTTTGTGCAAGTAATATAAGCACATATAGGTAGGTAGTTTACTATATTAGATGTACGATATTCTATTTATAAATAACTATACAAAATAATGTACTCACCTCGTGGAGCACCATGAAAATGTTATCGTATCAAATATAAATCACGCGATCTTTTGAAACATATTAAGAAAATTATAATATCAGTTAAAAAAATAATTACGACGAAACTCTTTGAGGTAAAAAAATTGCAAATTGTTTAAGATCAATATACCCTTTTAATAAATGGAAATATAAGCGTCTCTTCATATATTATTTTCATCCTGTAAATTACACATTCGATTGCAACCGTACGTCTACTTACGTAAACCTGTATATGAATAATCCGCTTTAGTAAAAAATATGTTACAAATTAAATTCTTCCATTGCAATGAATCCCAGTGCAGCTGCAGTGCCTGGCAAAAGTCCAAAAGGCCCTCGAGGCAATTATGATTGCGAAATCGACGTCGTTATTCACGTTTAAAAGCCGTAAATCACACCCGAGAATTATTAAGCGCGAGCAATCGACATCTGTACGAACGCAGAGCAAAAGCAACAGGAACTCGGTTCGGCTCAAACCGGAGTGCCTGTCGTTATCCAGCCCTTCTCAACTATCATCAAGTAATCGTTGTGATTGGTGAACGCTTCTGATTGGCTATTGCAAATTTAGTCAAATTAACATTCAATAATCGAAACATTAATTGATCGGATAAATATGCTGACAAGAAAAACGTTTTACATATTATGAAATACAATTTTTACAATTAATTTATCGGCTAAAAATACAATGTTTTACATATTTTGCGAAATACATAACTATTTAACAAGTATATCTATCAAAACTTTTTTTCTTTAAACCTGTACTTGTATATTTTATTATGATCCAAGCCTTTTATATAGAACCTTATTCTATCTGAAGTGAGAACGGAGAGAGTATGACATGTGTTTATTGGATCGAATTTGATTCCATCATGCCTTGCAAAGCCACTTTAAGCGTGTCGGAATCTACAGCATTATTAGCTAGCCACAGGATCGATAATGCAAGAGTATATGAACACATATATATGAATGTCTTCACAGCGGTCAGTATGTTACGTCGACCGTATTTCCGGCACGCGTCCATTCAACGGGCCACATATCCGGGCATATACGATGCTGTAACGATGTTGATAAATGTAAGCCGCTCCTTACATCAGTAACGGATCTCTCTGTCGTAGAGCTGAAATGAATCCTATACAAAGGCCAGCATTATTAAGTACTTCATTCAATTTAATAATTTTATCACAACTTGAAGAAATCTTTAGTGTTGTAGAATATTTTGAAGTTCTTAATAAACTCAATTTAGGGTCGCGTAGTTGAGAAAGGTGAGTAAGTATCTTTGCCCACTTGTGGGATGAGAATAGACTTCATTTCTATTATACTTGTTTTCGCAATAGAAACCTTCACAAAAGTGTCCAGGCCCCGATGGGCCATCACATTAGAAACTTTTAAAATTATCAGGGTTTATTTACTATATTGTCCATGTATATACAAAAACTTTCCTCTCGAATTACTCATACTATTAAAAATATGCCATCAAAATCTGTTGCGTAATTTTATAGATCTAAGCATACGTAGGAACAGACAGTGATAAGGACTTTGTTTTATACTGTAATGATGATATTCAAGCAAATATCTCAAGTGTTTCCATTACATATCATGACTAAAACAGAGAAATTTTAAGACAAAGGCGGCGCCTGTTAACGTCAATCTTTGAATCCCTTGACGAAATTTTCGAACGGAGACGGCTTTTGTTTTGAAACAATACTTTGGTAATTCAGTCTTGTGTATGAGATAAGAATTACACCAGAAATTGTATCCATTATTTCGATAGGTCCTCGGTCCTCGTCCTCGTCCTAATTTTATTTGGATTCGGCGTAGGCGTAGGCGGCGTTAGAACGCGTGCATCTTAACCGATGATTGCGGGTTCAAACCCAGGCAAGCACCGCTGATTCATGTGCTTAATTTGTCTTTATAATTCATCTCGTGCTCAGCGGTGAAGGAAAACATCGTGAGGAAACCTGCATATGACAAATTTCATAGAAATTCTGCCACATGTGAACATGCCGCATTGGAACAGCGTGGTGGAATATGTTCCAAACCTTCTCCTCAAAGGGAGAGGAGGCCTTTAGCCCAGCAGTGGGAATTTGCAGGCTGTTGTTGTTGTTGTTGTTGTTTGTTGTTATTATCGGCGATTTCGTCCCAGTGATCATGGGACGACAGCTGTACATAAAAGATCGGTTATAATATTTTTTTAAGAGCTTTAGCCTTGAGTGCTCTAACACATCGATAAAAAATATTGTTTTGGTATATGTACCGTGTATACACACTTATGAATTAATTGTAAAGCAATTATTTTAATATCACAATCAGACACTCCAATTTTATTATATGTCTAGATTTTACTCCCAGTGATATATGTATGTCATATGTGTTGCTATGAGTTACGCTCCTATTATTGTTATCCAGAATGCCATGGAAAACATCCTTCTTGGAAATGAACTAACGAGTAATTGAATTTGTATTTCTTTACATCCACAAACATCTTACTCCCTCGTTAGATTAATTCAATTATAGATTACTAGTTATCGCTCGCGGCTTTGCACGCCTTATAGGGGATTGCTTGTTATGTGTTTGGCAAAAAACTTGGCTTATATCCTTCCTTGAAGTTCAAGTTTGCTTCACACCAAATTTCATCAAATTCGGTTCATTGGTATGGTCGAAAGACAGACAGAGTTTCTTTGACATTTATAATATTAAGTAGAGATTTCAATAACCACCGATGACGGTGTTTTTTTATGGTATAGGTTGGCGGACGAGCATATGGGCCACCTGATGGTAAGTGGTCACCATCACCCATAGACAACGACGCTGTAAGAAATATTAACTATTCCTTACATCGTCAATGTGCCACCAACCTTGTGAACTAAGATGTTATGTCCCTTGTGCCTGTAGTTACACTGGCTTACTCACCCTTCAAACCGGAACACAACAATATTGAGTACTGTTATTTGGCGGTAGAATAATTGACGTGTGGGTGGTACCTACCCAGACGGGCTTGCACAAAGCCTTACCACCAAATTAATAAATGTGATAATGAGTTTTCATCCAGACGCATTGGAGTAGTAAAAGAAATATTGCCAACATTTAGAAATTGATCTAAGATGTTATGAAGTAGTTAAAAGAAACTTTTCTTAATTGTTAAAACTTTATTGGAAGTTATCAGTATTATGCCATTCATCATCATCAGATCTGCAAAAAATTTAGGTCCGCAGACGGCAGAATGTGCCATCTGGTGAGGCGACTACCAAAAACATTGGCGCTGTAAGAAATTTCTTACATAGTCAATGTTCTACCAGCCTTGGGAGGTAAGATGTTAAGTGATGTTCCTGTAATTACGTTTACACTTACAGGTAGCTTTTTTTTTTTATGGAATAGGTGGCAAACGAGCAGGAGGCTCACCTGATGGAAAGTGACTACCACCGCCCATGGACATCTGCAACACCAGGGGGCTTGCAGGTGCGTTGCCGGCCTTTGAGAAAGGAGTAGGCTCTTTTCTTGAAGGTTCCCATGTCGTATCGGTTCGGAAAAACCGCCGGCGAAAGCTGGTTCCACAGAGTGGTTGTGCGAGGCAGAAAATGTCTAAGAAATCGCGCTGTTGTGGATTTTCGGACATCAAGATGGTGCGAGTGAAACTTAGAATTTTGACGAGATGTCCGAAGGTGAATTTCAGCAGCCGGGATTAATCCGAACAATTCCTCGGAACATTCCCCGTGAAAAATTCGGTAGAAGATGCAGAGTGATCCAACATCTCTACGCAAAGCCAAAGGATCAAGGAGATCGGAAAGGGCTTGATCGTCGATAACTCGAGCCGCTCTACGTTGGATGCGGTCAAATGGAAGGAGCTGGTACTGGGGAGCACCCGCCCAGAGGTGAGAGCAGTACTCCATGTGAGGCCGAATTTGCGCCTTGTAAAGTTTAAGGCGATGGGCCGACGTGAAATACTGTCGCGCCTTGCTAAGCACACCGAGCTTCTTTGAAGCCAATTTGGCTTTGCCTTCCAATTGACCGCGGAACTGAACGAGGCTCGAAATATCAACGCCAAGTATTCCGATACTACCTGTAGCGGCTATCGGGATGTTCTCAAATCGTGGAGATATGACAAATGGTGTTTTTTTAGCGGTTAACGCGCAAACTTGCGTCTTTTTGGGGTTGAAATGAACTAAATTTAGCCGGCCCCAGTTCGAGACTTCGTTTAACGAAGACTCGATTTCAGACACAAGTTTGTTCCGGTTTTCTTCGACGTTTTCCCGAGAAATATTAGCGCGGCCGGTGTATAAGGTGTCAACGGTACTGTCGTCTGCATAGCAATGAATGTTCCCGATTTGCAACAAATCATTGATATGCAGAAGAAACAGAGTGGGTGATAGAACGCAGCCTTGTGGAACACCAGCATTGACGAATTTTATGTCAGAGCATGCACCGTCGACAACGACCTTGATGCTCCGATCTGCCAAAAAGCTGGTAATCCAATTGCATAATTTCCCGGGAAGCCCATAGGAAGGAAGCTTCGAAAGAAGCGCTTTGTGCCATACACGATCGAAGGCCTTCGCTATGTCCAAGCTGGCTGCTAATGCCTCCCCCTTGCTCTCAACTGCTTCAGCCCACCTGTGAGTAAGGTAAACTAGAAGATCACCGACTGAGCGACCCCGACGGAAACCGTACTGGCGGTCACTAATCAGCTGATTCTCCTCTAGGTACCGCAGGAGCTGGCAGTTAATAAGGGACTCCATTATCTTGGAGAGCAAGGAGGTGATGGCTATAGGCCTATAATTGGACGGATCTGAGCGGTTACCTTTTTTAGGGATCGGATGCACCAAAGCAGTCTTCCAGGAGTTCGGGACGACGCCTAATGCGTAGGATTGCCAGAAAAGACGCGTTAAGACCGGTGCCAACTCGGGAGCACATGTCCGTAGCACGATTGGAGGGATGCCATCGGGTCCACTCGACTTGTGAATGTCCACGGAAAGAAGTGCTTTCCGAACTGCACTTTGCCGAAATTTAACTTCCGGCATCGTCGTATCACATCGTGGGATTGATGGTGGTGACTTTCCTTGGTCATCCAGAGTCGAGTTCGACGCGAAGAGAGACCCTAAAATATCGGCCTTCTCCTTCGCGGTATGGGCCAATGACTCACCGTCCCTGTGCAAAGATGGAAAAGAAGGCTGACAGAAATTCCCTAGGACAGCCTTAGCGATAGACCAGAACGCACGTGTTCCTGATGGGAAGCGCACCAGTCTCTCGCCAATTCTGCCAATGTACTTCGACTTCGCCTCAGCTATCACGTTTTTGAAGGACCTGGAGGCAGAGTTATATTCCTTTCTGAATGTGCTGGTGTTTGTATCACGAGACGCCGATGCGTTAGCCCAGTCTTGGTAGCGTTCCCATTTTCGGCGTGAAGCCGTCTTACAGAGGCGACCAAACCAGGGCTGGGACTTGCCACCAATGGGCACCGCAGAATATGGAATGAAAAGTTCCATACCCTGAAGCACCACATCGGCGACAGAGTCAGCAACAACGCTCGGATCATCCATCGAGAAACAAACTCGTCCCCATGGGTAAGATGCAAAGAAGGACCGCATCCCATCCCAATCTGCTGACTTGAAGTGCCACACGCGACGACAGCCCGCGAAACGAGGACGTGAGTATCGTGTAACTGGCACTGTACTCCGGACGAGACAGTGGTCCGACGAGCCCAGAGGGGGATCGACGACAATCTTATAGCCGTCCGGATGCGAAGTCAGCAGAAGGTCCAACAGGGAAGGTGTATGATCCTCCACGTCCGGTATTCGCGTTGGCGAGGTGACCAGTTGTGTCAAATCATAAGCCAAAGCGAAGTCGAGAACAGATCTACCCGCATGATCAGTGGTGCGTGATCCAAGCCACTCTGTATGATGAGCATTGAAATCGCCCAGAATAATGATCTCTGCGGATGGAGTCTGCTGCAGCACGGAATCTGTAGCCAATTGGAAGTGCTCAACCAGTCGGTCGGTTTCGGCATTACCGCTATGGGACCTATAAAGGCACGCGTAGATTCGCGGATGGTCGTCGCAGTCTACGCGCAGCCAGATAATTGATAGGTCAGGACCTATCAATTATCTGGCTGCGCTGCCCTTCAAGGCTGCCGAGGCGTCGAGAGCAGATATCATCCCTGACGTAAACGCACACCCCAGCTCGTGGCACAAAAGTATGCTCCAATTTGTACCCGGGGTAAGAGAGAAAAGACGTATCGGCAGGAGAAGATATCTGGGTCTCGGTAAGAAAGAGCAAGGCCGGCTTCGCCGTCTCAAGGTGAAAGTGAACGGCATTCAAGTTAGAGTTGAGTCCCCTTATGTTGCAGAAGTCCACAGCGAGTGTGGTAGGGGTTGCCTTATGATGCCTGCTCCGCTTGCCCCGAACAGTGGCGAGCGCAAAATTGCCCCCCCCAGAATTCGGAGGGCAGCCTGGGCATCCCTGCTCAGGCGGTGTACGTCCTGAGCATGGATGCCCAGAGAGGGATTCTCCACCGCAGTCGCTGATGGTACCCTCCTGGGGTAATGTCACCAAATTCTGCACAACCATGTTTTGGGGGGAGAGGGATCGGGCCTCCGGAACTCTCACTTACCGGACGAAACGCGGTAGCATAGCTACCACTTCACGCCGATTTTAAGTGAGAGAGTGGTACTTCCCCGGGCGTGCCGGCCCATTCGACTGCAACCGAGAGGTATGCAGTGTGGCACTACCACTATAAACTAAGCTGTAGGTAAAAATATTTGCAAGCAAAAATGGGTAATCGGTTTTGTATATATTTATTTGGTACATGTTTAACTTGGTTCCATCTTTTGCTTGAGAATAACTTTTACATACACAAAAGGTCTGTCTAAAGTAAGATATGTTGTATAGTAATAATATTTACTGTATCCAAATAATGAATATATTATAACTTTAAATAGCAAATCAGAACTTCTAGTAAACGGCTTTGTTAAGGATATGTTACCAAACTAATCAAAAACTCCCTGGCTAAAAATATACCTGGAATATTTCGTAATACATTGGTACAATTTCGGCACGCATTGAGAACCTTATATCACAACAAATAGAGACGAAAGTTTAACTATAACTTGGAATGATGGTCCTTTTTGCGTCCAAAAGTTCTGCTTAGAAATAAGGTACTTATGAAGGTGAGAAATTCTATTCTGATAGAATGATACAGACTTTTCTTTGTTATATTTATTTCTATCCCATACGTAATTAAACAGTAAAAATGTCGTTTTACACGAATGTCTCAATGTCATCGCTTTTTAAACTGGCAACTCATAGTGCACACAAAGATATCGTCATTTGTTTAGACAAGCTGTCAAACAAATATTTGTATTTGAAAAAAGTTATCATAACATGTCATTAAACACTTAAAATAGGTTGCACATATTATGTAGGAAATTATACCATGCGTAGAAAGCTGCAACACCCGGGTTTTGCAGGCGCATTGACGGCCTTTAAGGAAAGATCTTTTTTTTTTAATGTTCGAAAAAACTACCGGCGAAAGCTGGTTCCATAGAGTGGTTGTGCGAGACACAAAATGCCTTAAAAGTCGCACTGTTGTGGATTTTCGGACATTTAGGTGGTGCGGGTGAAACTTGGAAAAAAGAAAATAAAATATGTACCTATATTTTATTTTTTATCACTTACCATCAGGTGGTCAATTTGCTTAATCACATCGTATTACATCTTACAAAAACTTTTAATAATCATTTTCCAAGACTAATGATCTTATGTAGCAATATTATATTGATATCGAGATAAAGATTACTTAACAGAAAAACAGATACGAACGAACGAATATGAACGGCATATCTATATGTACTATTATGTATTGTATATGTATATCAATTACTAAGTTATTACGGTCCAAGCGGATAGCAGCTCGTAACGTAAATGTTGCGTTATAAAACTCTGGTTATTTGTAAATGTTTCGGTAACTTTCATATATCATCAGTATATATACAAACATTTATTTATGTTTGAAATTATATATATGTGCTGGTATTATTATTGGAATTCTGATATATAACTATTATATGAGAAAAAAGAAAAAAAAATCTATTTGGTGGTAAAAGTTAGTGGAAACCGTTTAAGTATCACCTACATATCAGATATTCTAATGTCGAATAGCAATGCTAAGTATTATTGTGTTGATTTTGAGGGGTGAGTAAGTCAGTGTAATCTATCTACAGGGTGGGCCAAGAATTCGTTAACATTTAAATGTAACTTACCGCGCAAACTATTGCCGCGCGGGGCGCGGGCGCGGGCAGGGGTACTAGCTCGCTTCTTGGAAATTTAGTCGCAATGTATCGCTTCACGGGGCCGCAACGCGCTTACTGCGTGAAACAGTTTTATTTAAACAACTTTTCGCTCATTACTATGAGACGCTTATTTCGCATTGAATATGGTTTACACGACTTAAGTCAGTATCCAAGTGCTCCTTTAATAAAGAAATGGGGAAGAAGTTCGAAGAGACGGGATCTACACTAAATGTGAAACAAACCGGCGGCCCGCGGACTTCTCGGAGCGAACGAACGTGCAGCAAGTCTCCGCTTCTGTTCGACGTGATCCAGGTTTATCGACACGCAAACGTTCGGCTGAATTAGGATTATCCCGCACATCATTACGCCGTATTTTGAAATTAGATTTGAAATTACATCCATATAAGATCCAGCTAGTGCAAGAACTAAAGCCTAATTTAAATTTGCGTAAGTCATATGCCGAAACAATGTTAACTCGATTCAGTAATTTTGACAACATTTTATTCTCTGACGAAGCCCATTTCCACCTAAATGGACATGTAAACAAACAGAATTGCAGGTATTGGAGCAGCGAAAATCCTAAAGCTAAACATGAGAGGCCACTTCACTCTCCTAAGGTAACTGTATGGGCTGCAATTTCAGCAAAAGGAATCATCGGACCTTACTTTTTTGAAGATTCTCGAGGCAGTTCAGTTACTGTTAATTCTGCCGAGTATGTGAAAATGTTACGGGAGTTCTTAGCACCGATGCTACTGGAATTTGCTGGCTATAATCGTAACACGTGGTTTCAACAAGATGGAGCCACGTGTCACACATCGAACGAGTCCTTGCCGGTGGTCAAAAACATTTTTCCGGAAAAGCTGATATCCAGACGTGGTGACATCCCATGGCCACCCAGAAGTCCAGATCTATCCCCAGCAGACTTCTTTTTATGGGGTTATTTAAAGAGTCGTGTCTACATTGATAAACCGAATACACTGCGTCAACTTAAAGAAAAAATCATCGAAGACATGTCGGCGATCTCGCGGTCTCTTTGCAGAAGAGTATTTGAAAACTTCAGGACTCGCTTAGATGAGTGCAAAAACCGAAACGGTGGTCATTTAGACGAAATAATTTAAAAAAAATAAATTACAACTAATTAGCTTTCTTGTAAATAAACGATTTCTAAAATATGTTAAATGGCTTTTTTATACGATTTTTTCAAATGTTAACTAAATCATGGCCCACCTGTATATCATAAAAATGTTCTTGTATAAAATCGAAATATACTTTCAAACTTTATTAAGTGTAGCCACCACGGGCTCGGATTGCAGATTCTACGGAGAAAAAACCTCTTTTTAAAACATCCAAAAATAGAGTTATGTTAGTTAAATATAATAACATATTTATATTATGCCTGGAAGTCAAATATTATCTTCTGTCTATAACGAATTCTTTTTTTTTTTTTTTGGTAAGTGGTCACCATCACCCATAGACAACGACGCTGTAAGAAATATTAACTATTCCTTACATCGTCAATGTGCCACCAACCTTGGGAACTAAGATGTTATGTCCTTTGTGCCCGTAGTTACACTGGCTCACTCACACTTCAAACCGGAACACAACAATACTGAGTACTGCTATTTTGTTAATAACTGATGAGTGGGTGGTACCTACCCAGACGGGCTTGCACAAAGCCCTACCACCAAGTAATTTGTTTTCGAGGTACAAATGTCTCACTGAAAAATGTAATAAACCAATGTATATAAAATTGATTACATAAGATGCAGCGAGTCTGGAGGCTCTAGTACATAATATTCCATAATCATTGGTAATCTATCATCTTCTTGAAAGTATTACACTTAATACGAAATCTTTTGTCCAAAAATGTCTGTCACGAGGCACCGTAGGCGTATCAATAAGAGAAGCTTATAACTCAAAGTTACGAATATTACGTAGTATCAAGCGATTAAGCGGCAAGTGTGCTTTTTAAAAACCTTTGTGAAGGACTCCATTATCTGAATGTAAAGAAAATGATTTATAACGGAAATCATTATCATCTCTTCGGCTTAGCTGATCTATCGTGCTATTTAAAAAGAACAAAGTCAATATTATCATAGAATATTTATAGAATGGAGCCGAAATGGCCCAGTGGTGGAACGCGTGCATCTTAACCGATAATTGCGGGTTGAAACCCAGGCATGCAAAACTGAATTTTTGTGAATGTGCTTAATGTGTGTTTATAATTCATCTCGTCCTCGGCGATGAAGGAAAACCATCGTAAGAACCGTTTAATTTCATAGAAATTTTGCCACATGTGTGGCAATTGAAACAGCGTGGTAGAGAATATTGTCGTAGCCCAGCAATGGGAAATTTACTGGCTGATGTTCTTATTCATGCATTTATAGAGCATCGCATTGGTGGTACATGGTTAATATACTCCCAATCCTTGCTTGTGTTTTCGTCAGCTTAAGGATAACCCAGCTGTATTCTGCAGAGCCGCCTGGAATAGAACATAAGGATATCCTCAAGGTGGACACGCTCTTTGTCTTATTTGGGACATTTAATTGCAGTACCGTAAATTGATCAGCCTATAATTCAATTAGATTAATTACAGCCTTGGAATATTAATTGGTCCAATCATCTCAACAGAACAGTATACCGTTATCTGTTAATCCTGTTTATACGAATGATCGTCACGAATTTGTGGTTCATCTTAGCTGGTTTTCGGTGTATGATGTATTTTGAAGATGTTGCTAATATATTCATTGTTATTTGTCAGACATGGTTTAGTATTTCCAATGAGACAGTAAACCATGTCTGTATCTTAAAAAAAGTATAGGTCTTTTATAAAAAAATCTCAGTAGCAGCCCAGAATTTGGAATTGGTAGGGCTTGGTTCAATGTCTTGTCAATTGGAATACATGTAATGCTGTTGATGCTGTATCTGAGCTCTCTTCGTGTCTGATTGTCATTTCAAAAGATTCGTAGAATTGTCTTTTTATGTGTGATAGGTGGCAAACGAGTAGGAGGCTCACCTGATGGAAATTGACTACCACCGCCCATGGACATCTGCAACAGCAGGGGGCTTGAAGGTGAATATTCTCTAAAAATAAAAATAATTATAAACAATTATTTAAAAGAGGGTATTCTGGTGTAACGGCATTAGTTTTGTTGGTAAAAGGTATTTTAAAGTACAAAGCCGTGTTTGGTAAAGAAATGTTTTGTTTTGAGCTTTCATAGTTTAAGGCTTAGCACTCCAACGGATTATGCCAAACTGAATTTTACCAATAAGAAATAAGTATTACTAAAAAAAAAAACAAATATAAGATTGTCACTTGTGACTCAGCATGATGTGGAAAGGTCACGACTGTGAACTCTCCCGAGCCTAAAAATGTACCATAAATAGCGTATGTGTCACGTGGAACAGACGCGATGGAGATTGATCGGTGATTAGATGATTGAGATTATTTTTGAAATAGTTCTGCAACTTTATCTGCCCGCTCCGTTACCATAAAGACGACCCTTTATAATAATAGTGTAAGCGAATTTTTGTCCCAGTGTTTATGGGAACATAGATGTACGTAAGCTGTTATTGTCGTATTTTGAGCAATTAAGCCTAAATAAGTAGCAAATTTAGGTAATTCTTGATTAAAATTTACCACTTTGTTAAGACTTAATAAAGATTTAATTTTAGAAAAAATCTTTTTCAACAAATAATAATAATAAAACAAATACTGGCCGGTTTGAGAGCGGCTGTATGAAAATGTCTGGACCTCCTGAATTTCTAGTATAATTACTAATTTCTTAAAAATTAGTAATGTGTAATAAGTTTAATAATTAATTACGTGATGGGTAACTAATTCCGCCATATGGATTCATTTAAAAATTAAATTGTAATTTTTGTTCAATTTAAGCTCCCGAAACTCAACCTTGGAATAGTCGTAAATACACTTTAACATAACTGCCTACAATTTAATACATCAATATATGTTTATTTATATATTATTTATATATCGAGCACTAAGCAGTCCCTAAACTAATAATAGAGTTATCGTACAAACTTTTATCCTACACACGTGGTAATGACTACGGCAATCTAACGAAGAGAGATGCGCGTTAATACTGAAAAAGCATTTTCATTTTATCATCATAATAGTATATATAATACGCCTCGTTTAAGGAGTTAAGTTTATTACTTGAAATGTGGAATTTAAGCCAGTGGATTGCTATTATTATTAAAAAAAATAGGATTATATCATTTTAATAACACATTGTTATCACAAAAGTTTGGTCGGCTAACATATTTTTCTAAAGAATCTGAAAATCGAACCTTTTCCTTTTCAACCGACTTCAAAAAGGAGGAGGTTATCATTTTTTTTTTTTTTTTGAAACCCTATATAGCGTTGGTGTTTAACGACTTAATTATGATAAAACCACTGTATCTTCGACAGGAAAGTTGTCTTTTCGGTATGATTTCCGTAGGGTATCTATTTAGTCTTCGGACTTCAATCGAAAATACAGGTGTAAGGATTTTCGTAATAAATCTAGGGAGATTGTAAATAAATGCGATTTTGAATTGAACATTATATTTAAAACGCATAAAATGTTTCTATGATATAGTTGCAGTAGATCAGTAAATTCCAAAAGTTATATAATAGGTTGGGGAAAAATTTTCTTCGTATTTTATATGAAAATTCAAAAAGTTTTTTTTATAGTTTATTTACATTTGACTAAAGTATGTAGGTTCCATTTTGTTCCATATCTTTTTGCCATCTTGTTGGTAGTGACATGATCCCATTGCTGTAAAAATTTTGGGGCTTCTGATCGAAAAACTGCGACAAGTGGTTTTGGCAGTCCTCTCGTGATGTTAACCTGACACTGCCTAAGGAATTCTGCAGAGACCGAAACAGATGAAAATCTGAAGGTGCAAGGTCAGGACTATATGGCGGATGCATTAATACCTCCCAGCCAAACTCTCGTAATTTTTGTTGAGTGGCTAAAGATGTGTGAGGTCTAGCGTTGTCATGGTGAAAAACCACACCCCTTCTGTTGATCAATTCTGGCCGCTTTCTCTCAATTTCTTGCTTCAATCTCATCAATTGTTCGCAATACAGTTCTGAATCGATGGTCCTGCCGGGCGGTAACAGCTCATAATGAATGATGCCCTTCCAATCCCACCATACACACAGCATTACCTTGTTGCGAGTTAATCCGGGTTTTGCCACAGTCTGTGAAGCTTGACCGGCCTTTGACCACGATCTTTTTCGCACGTTCTTGTCGTATGTCAAAAATGGTTCGGTTTCATTACGTCGTAATAAAGAATCACAAATGAGTACACGGTTCATTAGGTTTCTTTCAGTGAGTTCATGAGGCACCCATATATCGAGCTTTTTTGTGTACCCAGCTTTATTCAAATGAGTCAAAACCGTTTTGTGGTCAATTGCCAGTTCTTCAGCTACATCGTAACTACTAATATGCCGATCTTGCTCCACTTTTTCAAAAATGGCATCAATTTTGTCCGTAACATGGCGACCAGAGCGAGATGCATCTTTGATATCAAAATTTCCGGCTTGAAAACGTTTAAACCAAACTTGCGCTACTCTCACAGATACTGCATTAGGTCCATAAACATCACAAATTTTTTTCGCGGCTTGAGTTGCATTTTTACCTTTTTTATAGTAAAATTTTAAAATGCATCGAATTTCTTCTTTAGATTCACTCATTTTAACAACAACAAAAACAAATGAAAATCACACAAATTCCTAATTTGAATTTGGAAGTGCCTTCTTTAAAATTAAAACTTTTTAATGATACCAAAACCAGCCAGATACAAATGGTATAGCCAAAGAGATTTTATTACCAGTTCATACATACTATATGCGAAAAGACTTTTTCCCCAGCCTAATAATTACATTTTACTATCAAGAACCTATATAAAGAAGCGAACGAAACGTTAGCGCGATTCAGAAATCAGCGCCGTCATCAATTTTCGTTACAAACATTTAATAATTTTTTTTACGGGTTTAACAGTGCGGTACTAATAAATTCATTCTTATTTAAATCGTCAATATCTCAACTTACCTTTTTTTATTACGACTATTTTGTCATTTCAAAGAAATCATTGAAGCGTTAATGGGAAAAAATCCATCAACAGATAAGGAAAGGTTCAATAATGAAGTTGGAAAATTTACATCTGAAATGAGGTCGGGGCTTTTGGAATTTTTCTACGAATCTATTTACGTAAAGAATTCAAATTTTTTTTCTGTTATTAATTTATGACTAGATTGAGCGACTAGAAATGGTAAAGATGGTTTTATGATATACTAATGCTCTTTTATAACAAGATAATTCAAATTTCCCACTGCTGGGCTAAGGTCTCTTCTCCCTTTGAGGAGAAGGTTGGGAATATTCCACCACGCAGTTCCAATGAATATGTGCAGAATTTCTATGAAATTAGATACGTCCAGGTTTCCTCACGCCGAGCTCGAGATGAATTATAAACACAAATTAAGCATATGAATAGTCAATGGTGCTTGCCTGGGTTTGAACCCGCAATCATCGGTTAAGATGCACGCGTTCTGACCACTGGGCCATCTCGGTGATTTTTTTATATTAACCATCAATATTATATGTATATAGATATATAAAATATTCTTTGGGCTTGCGGACTCTTGCAGAGTAGAAGATACATTTTCCAAGACTTAATCTATTTAAGTTCTTTGCTGTAATGACACATATAACACGGTTTTATAGTAATGCAGAAGAAAGTCTTAAATATATTAGTATGTAAAAAGCTTCTACAATTATATAATCATCTTTATTACAACTCGTTAAGGATTATATTCGAATGAGCTCATATAAAACGAGCATTAAGAAAAAACATACCTTTCCACACAATGGTGTCATAAAACAAATGTTTCTCAGGATAGTACTCTGCTACTGAATAACCCCAGTGACCAGCAACGACAGACCCTTACAACATTATTCAATTCTACATTTCTCATACATAATTGAGGGCGCTGAGCACCGAAGCAGGTCACCTTAATTTTGCTACTTAGCTTCGAGAGGTAATGGACTTCTTTAAACGTGGTACGAGGTCATTTTCAACTTTATTCTTTAATTTGTAAGATTCATTTTTCTGTGATATTTATGATAAAAGAAGTAATTACGAAGGAAACCCTTTGTAAGTCTGGTTAATTGAATGGCTTAATTAATTGTTGTGAAAAAATTAAGCATGTTGTTGGCGTCCGAGGGAACATAAATAAACAACTTACACCTTAAATTGACTTGGTGGCTTTGAGCAAGACCGCGTGGGTAGCTACCACCAACTCATCAGATATTCTACCACTGAATAGCAAAATTAAGTAATGTTGTAACTACAGGCAACAGTGACATAATACCTTAGTTCAAATGTTGGTGGCGCATTGGTGATCAAGAATCGTAAATATTTCCAACATCGCTAATGTCTATGAACGAAGATAACCAGTTACCAACAGGTCCACTTGCCGTTCTCCAATAATATAAAAAATAAATTATTGATTGACCCACCACGCTTAAATAATCTATTTTTCAATGTCGGAAGTTATTGGTTTTGAAGTAATATCTAAGTTTGTGTAAATCGTTAAGTGGATACAAAAATATTAATTAAAGTACTGCTTTTGTGCGTAATATAGCTGAATCACATAGAATATGTAAGTATAGAGTTTAGATTTACTGTTACTACTATTTAAATAGAATTAAATGAGCTTAGTTAGCAGATTTCATTTTGATTCTAGAACATACCGAAATTAAAAGCATTGCACTTAAATTATTTTGGTTATTATCTTAAATAAAACATCAGAGTTAAAGGCGCTCTATTTGTTAGCTTAAAACCTTTGTGAACAACCCCTGACTTTCGTCAGTTCTTTGTAATGTACAGACAAAGACCGTCAAAGTAAGAACGGTTCTGTGACGCGCAGAGATAGGCTTTAGCGACGTGACCTAAATGTCCCTTTTTTAATCATTGCTATAAATACTCCTTCATTTTTAAGAACGTGTTAAATTGAGAAATAGACGTTTGTCACGTAAACTTTTATGAAGAAAAATGAGTCGCTCGCTTTAAGTTTTTCCATGTCAGTAAACAGTCTTTCATAGCTACGATCGAATATTTTATTTCAGTAACGACAAAACTTTCATAGGACCATATTGATTCCACGTGACCAAGGAAAAATGCACTACGCATTTCCCTCACGTTAAGTTGGGGGGGGGGTGTTTATGTGGGACTACCCGGTGCCCTGGACGCTGATTGTGCCCCGGCACACCGGAATACCAGCGGTACCCTCTCTGTCTTTCTTTGTCTTATACTACTGTCTGCCTTCAATTCCTATGGGGGATTCCCGGGGTACTGAGAACCCTCCTCCCTGCAGTGCCTATTGAGGCGAGAGACGAAGGAGAAGATGAAATGATTTACTTTTGTAAATCATTCCATAAAGCTCAAGATGTTTTTCAAGTTCGTTTAAAATACAAATATCGATAAAGTTATACGATATCTGTAATTAGCGCTAAGCGAATCTTAATAGCCTTCAGGGAAAATTATTATAGGGAAGCAGAAATAATTAAACAGTTATATGGTTTTCAAATACATTTCCTTTAAATTCTTTTTTTAATACAAAGTTTTGCTTTTTTATCCTCAAACAGTTGAGTACAAAAACATAATAACAATAAAAAATATTATATACAAATAAATTATATACAATAATTAACTACTGCCTGTCCCGACTTCGTACGAGTAACATTCATACAAAGTTATCATTAATATATAAAATTCCATAAATCCTTTTTTAGTGATGGTCTACGTCACAAAGAATTTTAAGTCAAAATTTCAAATATGAGTTGACTTGAAATGACTGAATGAAATGAATGAAATTTCGATCGGACTCATTCATCGGATTTACTTATTTATAAATAAACAATTGCCTTCTGCATTTAAACGGGAATTTTTAGACAGGTGCAAGCAGTTCCAGTATTTATGTGGATTTAGTTGGTGGGTTAATTGATTTCGTGCTTGGTAGTCAAGGAATACATCGTGAAGAAACCTATACGTGTATGTGTGGTATGAAGATCTCAATATCTGCCATTAGTATATCGACAATATAAATAACGAAACTTATACGATTTTTTGTTTTCAATATGGTGGCAAAAAATAAATTTGCCATCATGGTATGGTCAACACCAATTAGACATAGAAACAACCCCATGTATCGTAAATTCTCCAACAAATTTGGCAATTAAATGACGAAAAAATTATGGTATTAATAGATTTAAATAATAACTTTTAAACGTTGGCGATATCAAATGTAATACATGGGCATATACCTGACTGTTTTCAATTTAAAGAGGCATTACAAAGCTTGCCGGGTATTAGCTACAACAAACAACAACAACAACAGCCTGTAATATCCCATTGAAAGAAAGAAAGAAAGTTTTTTCTTTCTTTCTTCTAATATCCCATTGCTGGGCTAATGGCCTCCTCTCCCTTTGAGGAGAAGGTTTGGAATATATTCCACCACGCTGTCCAATGCGGGTTGGTGGAATACACATGCGGCAGAATTTCTATGAAATTTGTCACATGCAGGTTTTCTCACGATGTTTTCCTTCACCGCTGAGCACGAGATGAATTATAAAGACAAATTAAGGACATGAATCAGCGGTGCTTGCCTGGGTTTGATCCCGCAATCATCGGTTAGGGTGCACGCGTTCTAACCACTGGGCCATCTCGACTCGGGTACTAGCTAGTAGTCTTTTAATTAAATATTAAGGCACTGTAACAGTATTCAATTGGTGGGGCGGTATCTGGTTGCAAACGAAGCGAGACCACAATTTATCTCTGACAGAAGGTCGGGAGACGGACTTTGGCGTGTCCGTGTAATTGGATATCGGATTCTATGAACAACGAACGTACCTTGAAACACGAACATCGAAATTGGTTTAAAGATGCGAATTAATCAATGAATTACAGTATTAAATTTAAAAAAAAATAATTATTAAGAGTCGAGATGGCCCAGTAGTTAGAACGCGTGCATCTTAACCGATTATTGCGGGTTCAAACCCAGGCAAGCACCGCTGATTCATGTGCTTAATTTGTCTTTATAATTCATCTCGTGCTCAGCGGTGAAGGAAAACATCGTGAGGAAACCTGCATGTGACAAATTTCTTAGAAATTCTTCCACATGTGTATTCCACCAACCCGCATTGGAACAGCGTGGTGGAATATGTTTCAAATCTTCTCCTCAAAGGGAGAGGAGGAATTAAGCCCAGCAGTGAGAATTTACAGGCTGTTGTTTACAGTATTAAAATATATGAAATTGTATCCAAACCATTTAAAATACGTATACAATATCTACTTATAAAAACATTTGTTTTCATAATATCGGTAAGGGGAGGGTTAAATGAGGCATCAATTTTGATTGGTCATACTAAACCCAAATAACCCTTACATCACCAATGCGGTATCTATTTTGGAGTCTCGCTGTCACAAGTTCTCATGACCAGCAAAGAGTGTCCACATTCTCGCCCATGAAAGAACGCAAAGCTGTTGAGTAAGCTGTTCTCTACGTCAGCTGACATTATGATAGTATTTCTAGCATTCTACGTAATTGGCTCGTCATTGAAATTACCCGCCGTAGCCTAAATTCATTTAGGACGATCTCATTTCATTCCCGATTGAGATCTTTATGACCGAAAATAAAATGACAAATGACGCTGAACGGAGTATCATTTATCACGTCATAAATAATTTTTGATTTGATTTTTTATCAGAGAGTGTAAAAATAAAACAATTAATCGTGATAACATCAATCAATCTTCCTGTTCATCCCTCGTGTCAAAATATTGATGTGTATGATATAATGTAATTTATAAACAAATATCAAAATGTGAGAGGCAAAATTAAACCATTTATTCAAGACAAGCAGTTCTTTGTATAGTTAAGTACTAGTTTATAAAACCACTGCTGGGCTAAGGACTCTAATCGTAGATACACTTTCGGCAGATTAACTTTCGAAAAATAAAAGAATTATAAACAAAAATTGTGCTTATGAAAATTCAGTGATGAATTGAATTTGAACATGAAAGCGTCTGACACGTAACCACTGAATTTTCATGTACCTATGTCGACTCATTTAATTATTTTTTTTATGAGATAGGTGGCAAACGAGCAGGAGGCTCATCTGATGGAAAGTGACTACCACCGCCCATGGCCATCTGCAACACCAGGGGGCTTGCAGGTGCGTTGCCGGTCTTTAAGAAAGGAGTACGCTCTTTTCTTGAAGGTTCCCATGTCGTATAGGTTCGGAAAAACCGCCGGCGAAAGCTGGTTCCACAAAGTGGTTGTGCGAGGCAGAAAATGTCTAAGAAAATTAATATACTTTGCGTGTGTATTACGTTATAATAAAATATGAACAGAATTAAAATCACGTGTAACAAAGTTTGTACGCTTATACTAATTTCGTTACCGGCTGGTTAACCGAGTTACGGTCGGAACTGCGCGGAACTTAACTTGTGGCAAATTTCCGCTGAAACTATACGATCTCTCGATCCACGATTGTCGTTTGGAAGGGGATTGACCCCACTGAGGTTTAGTAAAGCAAATTCAAATAAGGTATGTAAAAAAATATTTTGTAATGGAACATGGAAAAAATCTGATTTGTCATGGAAAGTTCAAATGCGTTTATAAATTGAGCCTCTTCAGCGAGGATTTTCTGTGTTCACCGAAAATTGCAGATTGACATCTTTGCTATTAATAAATTTTGCAATACTTATAAATGAACAAAAATAAGATATAACAAATGAAACGGTAAGAGGCTGTAAATTTCCCACGACTGAACTAAGGCTTACTCTACCATTAAGGAGTTGGTTTGGAGCGTATTCCACCACGCTGTTCCAATGCGGGTTGGTGGAATGCACATGTGGCAGAATTTCGGTGAAAGACACATGCAGGTTTCCTTGCGATGTTTTCCTTCACCGCCGAGCACGAGATGAATTATAAACAAAAATTAAGCACATATACATAGTGGTGCTTGCCTGGGTTTGAACCCGAAATCATCGGTTAAGATATACGCGTTCTAACCACTGGGCCATCTCAGCTCTAACAAATGAAATCATACTTTAAAATTGTCTCTTAATTCGTTGCTGCATTATCCGCGTGTTAGGAACACGTTTAACAAATAGCGCACGGGCCTTCATTAGCCAGCGGTGAATCTGTCTAAGCGTTAAATTCCTCAATTACCAACCTTGTCTCTAGTAAATTATTAGGATTCAACAGAAGTCTTTGTCATGTTAAATTACTTGCTCCATTTCAGCCAAAAATGAATTTTAAATTTAGCGTTTTAGAGTTCAGATTTGTTTATTTTTGTGAATGAAAATTATCTACCTTATTTTTTTATAGAAAAGCCCGATGCAAATTGTGGTCTCTCGTTGTTGGAAGTACTTCCTACTATTCTAAAGAAATATTTAGTGAAATTCGAGCGTGGTTTAACGAGGAGACTGGGAAATGGAGCTAGTGGTTACAATAACGAAATTTACACCATTTTCTTTTTATTTCCTCTTTTATCTTTAAATATTTTGTTGCATTACACTTACAAAAAAATCTTTCCATTCAAACATGCACGGACAGGTTGCAAATTAAAAGACGATCCAGTGTTACTACATGTAATAAATTATATTTCTAGTTTAAACTTACAACAAACTCGCTATCGTCTCAATACAATTAATCACTAATATAAATAAATAAATTGTTATTCTTAAGAATATTAATTATTTTTATTATTTACTTTTAGAGGAAACCAATTTTTTCGTGTCTTGGATTTTTATGGTTTGGTGTATAAATATTTGCAATTGTCAAAGTCAAAAAGGCAACCCGTATAGGAAACTCCTTTAACATAATTAATGTATATATTACATACCATATGAAAACACTCCATATGTTAGTATATAAATTATGTTTGAATATAACTTAAGGGGTGACAGTTAAAAAGGGTAACTTTAGTCTTTGTCCGTATTCAAAATTACCTTCATTTGAAATTTCATCATGTGTGAAAGGCTGAAAGATTTACTTTCTCATTTATAATAGTATAGATAGCAGCTATGTTATATGTCAACCATCTTTATTTCACTATGCGTGTGTGCAGTTCGAACTCAATTTAATTAAAGCTTAGAAATCAATTGTAACTACAATAACCTCGGTGACGTTGTTACAGAAATAAATGGTATTCAATAAACGCCATGCAATCGGTCCAAACAACGCTCCAACTAATATCTTCTTGAACACGAATGCTCTGTAACATTTCAACAATAACAGAAATGGCGACTATTTGTTGTTCTGGAACTTAAATTTGTACTTTTCTTGTTATAATGTTCATGAACTACGCTTATTCCAATTAGATTTGCTCATGTAACATAACATTAATATTTGAAATATTATTTTAATAGATATTTTGGGACTAGGTGAGTTGGAGTAAGTCCGTCTGTGTAGGTAGCAACCACTCATCATATATAACGGAGTAGCATGTCCGAGCCCGTTTTTAAAAAACATGACGTCAGCATAGCTGACATCACGAGTGTCAGAGTTTGAATATTTAACCATCTTCGGTGGTATGAAATAAAACTCAGGAAATAATCCTTTCTGATTTATTCCAATATGAGACGGTCCGATCGCTCCGACGGCGTGAAGAAGTCTGTCGGTACCGGCGGGCGCTTGATCTTTTCTAACAAAAATAGGTGGGTAGACTTATTCACTCAACATAACACCTGTTTACAAACACTAAAATATTTCAGACTAATTTAACATTTCACAATTTATTTAAAATTATTAATATAACAATCAAATCGTTTTAAATTATTAAAATAATCGTTTCTGGATACGTGCTTTTCTTGATGACATAATATATTATACCATGTCAAGCAGCAAGACTTTGTATTGTAGTGTTCCGGTTTTAAGGGTAAAAGAGACAGTGCAACTACATGCACAAGGTACACGGTAACTGCCAATTAATGGAGCATCGGCGATCTAAGCAATGGTTAATATTTCTAAGAGCGCTAAAGTCTATGGGCGTTGATGGGCACTGACCATCAGCTGGCCCATTTGCCCGTCCACCTATTAATATAAGGAAAAAATTAAGCGTTAAAGTATGTCTTTGTTAAAAGAAACGGTAAAGTGATCACTTTATTATTAACGATCATTATGACTCGCCTTCTGTGAAACTTTAGAAGTTTTTTTTTCTAAAGGCTTAAAAACATAAATTGTGTTGTAATAGAGCCGAAACTAGGCCTTTTTTAATTTAGTTAACCATGCTATCCGGTTACCTGTTTACCTAAATTAAGGTTCCGATTTCAAGGACGAGTGAGCCACAACTACCGGCGCAGGCGACACGAGCTAAAATTTAACAGTTGGTATGTTTGTCTGTACGTAATCACGATGATTTTCCTACTGTGTCAATGTTTATAGTCATCAGCTGGTGGCGCATTTACAATCTATTACAAATAAATAACATACATTTCGTCTTTCGCCGGCGGTTTTTCCGAACCGATACGACATGGGAACCTTCAAGAAAAGAGCGTACTCCTTTTTGAAAGGCCGGCAACGCACCTGCAAGCCCCCTGGTGTTGCAGATGTCCATGGGTGGTGGTAGTCACTTTCCATCAGGTGAGCCTCCTGCTAGTTTGCCACCTATGCCATAAAAAAAAAACATCACAACTTATTATAAAACAAAGTACCCCAGCCGCGTTTTTTATACAGACATACGTCTGGGCGTAGTTTATACAGACAGACATCTGTATAGACTACAAAACTACTAAATGGATTTTCGTGCGGTTTTCTTTAATAGACAGGGGAAAGGAACGTTTATGTATATAATTTATTAAAGCGACAAAAAATTAAAAGAAGTTAAAAGAAATTTTGTCCACCCGTCCGAAGCCGGGACGGGCCGCTAGTTTTGTATATTATTTAAAAAATATGTAATATACCAGTGTATACTATATTACCCTTTTGAAGCTGCGACTTTGTAGCCTGAGTTATGTTTTAATCCTCGCCCAGACTCTAGGAATCATATTTTAACGGGGCAATGAAAGGCTAAAAAAATCGCTTGAACTGTGATATTTTGTTCTAATCTATTATTTCAGAGGGTGAGTTCTACTTAGCAAGTTTTTTACTCCATTCTCGTCTGTCCTAGGACAAAGAAATGGGCTAATCCTGCTTTGTCTGAGATTAGTGTTCAAAGAATACAAACTGTTTAGCTTTATAAAATAAATGTAGAAATTAACACGAGATTTACTTTGTTGGCTTAATTAAAACTGTGAAATAAAATAATAGAAGAGAAAGCCAATATGGCCTAGTGGCTAGAATACGTGCATCTTAACCGATGATTACGGGTTCAAACTCAGAAAAGTTGCATTGAATTTTCATGTGCTTAATTTGTTCGTAATTCGGTTCGGTGTTGAAGGAAAACATTTTGAGGAATTCTGCGTGTATCATGTAATCCGCATTGGAGACAAGTTGTGGAATATACTCCAAACCATCTCCTCAAAAGGAAGAGGAAGCCTCAGCCCAGCAGTGGGCACGATACAGGTGGTTAATTTAATGTAAAAGAGAAAGTGAAGTAAAATGCAAAAGAAAAATAACTACGTGACAATTAATGATCGACCAAAATGGTATGGGCGAAAGTCCAATTTTTTTTTATCAGCCGTACAAGCAGTAATGGAGTTACAAATTTTCAGCAGTTTAGGGTTATAGGGATGAGGGATGTTATAGATATGTAATTTCGAATCTGGATATATGAATAATATTTTACCGGTTTCAAAATGATGTCGGGTTATCCGATTCTATCCGACAATTTCGTTTACGGATTTTAGGGATTATTTCAGAATTGCGAAAGAAAAAATACAATATATTGTTTTAGTTTTATTTATAGGCTTTTATTAGGTCTCATTACCAAAAATCTAATAGCATTAAAATTAATTATCAAAAACCTAAAAAAACTAAATGATAACGAATATTTTGTTATCGCTTTCGATTTCGGTAAAACGGATAGATTTATATAGGATATCCGATCGTTTCGGAGCTTCATAACATTCCTGATGTTTAACGCTAATATATAGAAAAATATATTCATACAAGACAGAGCTACAGATATAGAAGAGAAGAAATAGACTTCAAGCCTCGGTTAGCAATTCAATTACTATTGATGGAGCTTAGAATTAAACATATGTGTGTTCGTCTCAGGCTTTGATTACTTTGAATTGAAATCGTCGACTCCATGTACCATAGACTTGCATTAACATTGATCAGTAAGATCGTAATTAAATGCAAATTAAGTGACTAAGAAATCCCTTTGCATAGTATGGCTGTGGTTTTCGTGTAGTTTAATTCGCAATACATACAGTGGCGGATTTACCAATAGGCCAAGTAGGCTGGAGCCTAGGAAGCAGATTTAGAGGGGCGGCAAAGTTAGTCAAATTTGTTATTATCTTACAGAAATAAAAAAAAAACACATATAATTTTGTGTATACGCATTACGTCTGTAATCCGTATACTCGTCACTACATACTGGGTTGGAAAAATAATCTAGTAACTGACAGAAATTTCACCTAGTTTATAATCATACTAATAACGGGACAAAAACCGATGTAATGAGGACGATAGAACACAAATCATAAATGTTACAAAAAAAGTAGGGGCGGTAGAAATTGAATAGCCTACTAGTCTACTAGCGGCAGATTTGTAAATCCGCCTCTGTATAGATATGTACTATTTATATAAATAAATAAAATACAAAAGGTAATTAAATGATTAAGAAATCTTTTGCGTAGTATAGCTGTAGTTTGTTGTTTAATTCGTAAGACTTATACATATGTACTATACATAGATATTATGAATGACGTATTACATATATACTCTTGTAATTTATAGTTTATTATATTAAAGTTCGAAACAAGTAATTATTACTGCCTCAGTGCTTCGCGATGGCATCTTTATATTTGAGAAAAATCATTGGTGCTGTTCCATAAAACTTCTTCAGTATAAAAGGAAAGAAATATATTTAATACTGAGTATCATGTAGGCTCTTTGACAGCTTTTCATTTAATTCTACACTGTAATATGACGATTTAAAAGTGATTTTATGATAGACTTTAATAACTAATAAAGTAAAAAAAAGTAAAGTAACAGCCTGTAAATTTCCCACTGCTGGAATAAGGCCTCCTCTTCCATTAAGGAGAGAGTTTTGGAACATATTCCACCACGCTGTTCCAATGCGGGTAGGTGGAATGCACAAAGAAGAATTTCGATGAAATTAGACAAATGCAGGTTTCCTCACGATGTTTTCATTCACCGCCGAGCACGAGATGAATTATAAAGACAAATTAAGCACACATATATAGTGGTGCTTGTCTGGGTTTGAACGCGCAATCATCGGTTAAGATGCACGCGTTCTAACCACTGGGCCATCTCAGCTCGCTTATTTTAATAAAGAATATTGAATTTTATATTGAATATTGAATCCTGATTTTGTTTTACTAATGATAATATTACTATTAAGTAGGTTCATTTAAATTCAGTGGTTCTGGATTCGAAGCCACAGTGCTCGATTAAGACTCACGTGTCATATCCACTGCACAACACCGAGTCTTTGATGAATGGTTATGTTAAGAACAGCCAGCGAATAATGGAATACATTGTAGATGAAGAATCAAAATGGATTTAATTATGACGAATGAATAAAGTATAAATAATATTATTGATATTTTTTAAATAAAAAAAAATACATTGGTAAAAAAGGCATACTATTTGACACAACATTTTGTAGATGATAAAAAAGCGTGGAATTAATACCTATTGACTTCCACGCAGGATACATTACATACATATTTAATTGTAATGTATTTAACTGTATATGACTGTATTTAGTAAATGTTGAAAAAGCGTAACTACTGATAATCTTGCCGGGTTTCTCGGTAGAATCTACTTTTCAAACCGGTGGAAGTTCACTTAATTGTTAAAAGACGATTCAAAAGTGCTTGTAAAAGCCTACTTGAATAAAGTTAATTTTGATTTTGAAAAAAAAAGTCCTGTTGGATTTTACGACAGCTTTGTATTGATTCTATTTAAAAAAAATGTAATTAACAATCTGTAATTACGGAGTTTATTACATTATGTAGCGAAATAAAAATAGTAAAAATGAAATGAGTGAAATTTTTAAGGTATTACTTTAGTAAGTTATCTTCTAAAAGTGGGTTAAATAATACGATCTGTCCTCACCACGCGGCTGTTATCTGGAACTAGGGCTGTGTCAACTGCAGATATATCAAGGCGTTTATACTGAACGACATATAAGATATAAAAATGAGAAATACAGTTCGTTTAAAGCTCTGAGAAATATTTTAAAGTTATTATTTTAGATTGTATGGGATTTTGACAGATTTAAAATAATATTTAAGATTGGACGAAGCCATATAAAGATTCCCGGATGGCACAGTGGTTAGAACGCGTGCATCTTAATCGTTGATTGTGGGTTCAAATCCAGACAAGCATCACTGAATATTCATGTGATTAATTTGTATTTATAATTCATTCCGTGCTCGGCGATGAAGAAAAACATCGTGAGGATTGCATGTGTCTAATTTCATAGAAATTCTGCCACATGTGTATTCCACCAGCGTGGTGGAATGTGTTCCAAACGTTCTCCTCAAAGAGAGAGGCCTTAGCCCACGAGTGGGAAGTTTACAGACTGTTGTTGTTGTATATATAAAGATGTTTGATTAGATTAGAATATTAATATAAAGATAATTTTAATATGTTTCTTGTAAACGGTAAAAACTAATACCATCTCACGTTTTTCACACTGTCAAATTAATTGAGCTCTCGGCGTGCTAACAGTTAAATAATTACGCTTAATTGCTTTACAACGCGATAATTCAAAACTGCTTATCAAAGCTAATGGATGTGTTTAAGTACATTTAATTATAATAATGGACTTATTTACTTCAGCGGTAATCATGTCTACGACGTATATGATCAGCCCACCAATTTAATATACTAATTTTATAAGTAACTAGCTGCGCCCGCGACTTCATGCGAAGCTGAATTAAAGTGAAATTTTATGTATTCTAAAATAAAAGTAAGGTCTAAGGTTAAGCTACTCTTTATTACCTCTATATCTACCAGTAAAGTCCCATCAAAATCAGTCTAGCTGTTCCATAGATTAGCCGCGTGGAATTGTCTGTGTTATTTTTATATAGCTTCCTCTTTAGTACTATACGTCCTTTTTAATTTTTAATTTTTTATCTGTGGTAATTCAATTGTTAACGTGCTTTAATAAAAAAACATGGCGCGTTATTTTTAATTATGTTTTATTTTACTAAAAACAACAAGCCGGAACAAACAACAGACAAAAACTGTAAAAAAATTGTATTCGTATATTATTATGTGCTGTGATATATTAACACGCATTAATAAAAAAGACGATTAATTTAATATTAAAACAGACACTCCAATTTTGTTATATGTATAGATTTCGATTCATGTTGATTGTTGGCATAAATAACTTCGCGAAACATGACGGACATATATGCCTGATGCTATTGTGAAGCAATGGATTAAAGCGGCTACACACACACACACACACACGCACACACACACATACATATATACATTTATATATATATATATATATATATATATATATATATATATATATATGTATATGATGAGTAGATAATAGTAGTTCATTAATTTTAATAAACAAAACAAAATAAAATAAAATCGGAAGAAAATGGTATTGAACTATTTGATCTTTTGGTTTTTTTATGTCAAAATAACAATTAAAAAATACAAATCATTCCATTTCATTTGTTTAATTATAAATGGCTGATACAAATCAAATGGTGAGCAAAATATAATACCAATATAAAATATCTTCGAAATATTTTCGCCTAAAATAATACCGCACAGTTATTCTGTAACTAAGAACAGTTCAAGTGATCTTCACTTAAATAGGCTTTGGAAAAGTACTTCCAATTCAAATGTCGAACTAAAGTTATCTTTGAGTTTCCAAATTATGGAAAACCCTTAAAGTTTCATCTCCGTTAATTTTCCACTCAATTTCACAGATTCATTTCTGATATGATGTTTAAAAGGGTCGAGATGACCCAGTTGGTTCAATATAGACTAAACAGTAGACCACATTTTCATAGTACATATTATAAATCATTTCGCACTCGGCAGCCAATGGAAAAATCGTGAGGAAACTTGTCAGATGTCTGCAGTCCACAAGTTCACTTACTGTGGTGGAGCATGGTAGGTATTTCCTTAAAAGTAGTGGGCTTACCTAATTAAAGGAACACTATCAATCCAATGCTTTCAATGTTTTCCGTTTTATGATTATTTTTATTAAATTAAACAATCAAATCACAGAAAGAAATTTACGAGTCCGTGCAACGTTTCCTTTAGAAACGTTTTGTTACGCACGTGTGTTTTGTATTATATATATTAAAGTAACTGTCTGTCATTGACTGTCATGTTCACAGACTGCAGACTTTGAAGAACGCCTATTTTTGACATCTCCTATATGTTCCTTGACCCTGGTACCGATGCTTCTCTAGAGAAGCATCGGTACGAGAACATGCTCTGGATAAACCTAACCATTTTATCCGATTTGATAAACCACAGATCCTCGCTAGAGAACACAGATTCATTCCTAGAATGATACGCGAGGCTATTGAAATTCAAAAACATCCGAACTTCAATAGAGAAGATGGTTGGAGACTTTCTAACACCTGGGATCCACTTATTAAAAATTTAAAATCCCAAATCCAACAGACTGCAAGACCTAAAGATACAGTTAGTGCCTTCTGCGTGCAACCGGAACGTTACTCGAGATATCAATTGAGAAATCGTTGGCGGTAGTTGTTAATAATATTTCCTTTGTTCTTCAAATAGACAAATGTCATCTTAGTCTACCCGTGACCACGAACACTGCAAAGTGCTCGAAACGTCGGGATGTTTAAAAATAATTAATATACGCGATTCGGGTCGGCATTAGAAATTCGCATCCCGAATTTTATGATAGTAGGGGTTGTTTCTTAAAGGGGTTGTTCCCCTCTCTCGAAATTTACCACTCCCAACCCGCGGAAACCCATAGTTTTTTTTTAATGTGCGTTTAAAGTTACGTGTAACGGATCGATATTTTACATTATAATTAACCTTAAATCATTATTTTTATGTTTATTAGCTTTTTTCTGTATTATATTTTAACAAATACTATATACTATTTACTATATTATATTAATTTATAGTAAAAAAAACGTAATTTAATTTAATTTTGTAGTGAAGCGATTCTTTTGTAAAGAAAATAATAATCACCCAGAAGATTTTGCGAACATGATAATAGAATACAATATAACATAAAATATAAAAAAGATCCATTTATCGCATTATTAAATTTAGTCAAGTATATATACAGATAAATGGTTCTTATAAATTTCTAAAATATACCTATTGTTGTTTCTATTTTTCAGCCAAAATTAACAGCTGTGAGGGGCACAGAAGTGGCGAAGCCACTCCGGCAACAAAAATAGTAGATAGTTATAGTAGCTAAGGATAGGTTAGGTTAGGTTAGATTTTATGACCAAACGCTGCGCAAGCCGAGCGAGCGAAGCGAGCGTGCCGCGGCAGCGGCCGGCGCAGCGCCAGAAATCACATTGTATACCAATAATTGGAATTTTATATCTCTCCCCTTCCAAAATTTAACTAACAGTACGAATTCTGATGATTTTAGTATTGAAATTTAAAAATTGAAAAAAAAAAACTAATGATTTCCGCGCGGGGGGAGTGGTGGTGTAGGTACTACACCACCCCCCCTTACCCCCCACCCCTTCCCCAACCTTAAATTCGGGATGCGAATTTCTAATGCAATCCCCGCGATTCATCCGTTATAATTAGTTTTATTTAAATGTGTAATAATCGCGAAAATTTAAGACAACATTATGTAACATTTATTTTTCCGAAAAAACCGTAAATTAATTGGCCGAATTCATTAAAATGTTACAAAATTTAATGAAAAGCTGAAAAATGTAAAACAATATCACAAATTCTATGATAGACTATTTTCTAATGTTTGACGACCTCCGTGGAGTGGTGTGTACACCGGTTTTCATGGGTACGCAACTCCGAGGTCCTGGGTTCGATTCCCGGCTGAGTCGATATAGATTATCATTAGTTTTCTTTGTCTTGGGTCTGGATGTTTGTGGTACCATCGTTACTTCTGATTTTCCATAACACAAGTGCTTTAGCTACTTACATTGGGATTAGAGTAATGTATATGATGTTGTTTCTAATGTGTTTCAAAATGACATCAGGTTTGGTTATCATAATTTGTTTGTAATCAAATTCCATTAAGTCGAGTACATCTTCGTGTGACCTAAGATTCGTCAGAATTGAATATTTCAGCGGCTTCAAGTGAAGCGTAACTTTTGACATTCTGCTTGATGTGCTAGTCGGAACTGGGATTTTGTATACATTCTCGATATTCGACAGAAACCCTTTTAGTTCAAAGGATAAAATCCAGGACACTATGAACTTTGAGACAAAATATCCTCTCTGCTACCTGAGACAGTTTTTACTCGAAAACAAATCTGATTTCAAACACTATTCAAGAAAATTTAAAGCAAATTATTTGTTGTATTTAAATTGTTTTTATTCATATAAATTTTTCAGTATCATTATTAAGTATATTGGGATATAAATAATTATTAAATGATATGATTGTAGTATCTAATTATAGCTTCTGTAGAACAATTTGATTCTTTATCAAAGTAACAGCCTGTAAATTCCCACTGCTGGGCTAAAGGCCTCCTCTCCCTTTGAGGAGAAGGTTTGGAACATATTCCACCACGCTGTTCCAATGCGGGTTGGTGGAATACACATGTGGCAGAATTTCTATGAAATTTGTCACATGCAGGTTTCCTCACGATGTTTTCCTTCACCGCTGAGCACGAGATGAATTATAAAGACAAATTAAGCACATGAATCAGCGGTGCTTGCCTGGGTTTGAACCCGCAATCATCGGTTAAGATGCACGTGTTCTAACCACTGGGCCATCTCGACTCCTTATTTCCTCGATTCTTTATCAACTCTTAAATAATTTTAGTTCTAGATTCAGGATATTCTTTGGACGTTTGGACACAAATATTCACGAGAAATAGCTACATTAATTTAACTGGAGTCATCCATTATTTTCAGCTTTCCAGGAAACAGCTGAGAAATGACGTACACATGTCTCTGTAGCTTCTATCTAATTCTCAGAATCAACTTCATGAGTCAGACACCATGTATTAATGTTAAGGCTTTATAAACTACATAAATTCGCGATAAACTACAAAACTACTGAACTGATTATCATGCGGTTTTTATTAAAGACAGAGGGATTCATAAGGAAAGTTAATGTATAAAAGAAATATAAATGACAATTGTTAAACATGTCGAAAAAAAGCAACAAATAAAAATATAAATAAAAGGTAATAATATTTTTAAAAAAAAGGTTGTCCAGTGCAAAGACGCCCAGGGAGTTATTTATAAATAAAAAATAAAAATTGTTACTGTACAAATCATGACCGCGTGGTTGCATAAAAAGCAGCATCTTTGAAGTGTTTAGAATAATATAATAAACTATTTTCCTTGTGTCTGAAAGTAATTTTTCTTATCGCAGTCACAGTGATTATATCTTTTTTATGATATGGATAGATGAACAGGCAAAAATCTAATGGTAAGTGGTCAACGCCATCCTCAGATATTGACTTTGTTTTTTGTTTTATAGTACAGGTTGGCGGATGAGCATATGGGCCACCTGATGGTAAGTGGTCACCATCACTTATACACAATGTAGCTGTAAGAAATATTAAAGAATAACTGATGAGTGGGAGGTACCTACCTAGTAAATTGTACATTATTTTAATCTTTTCTTACATCGCCAATGCCCTAATGTTGTCACTATTGCCTTTAGTTACACTGGCACTCTCTTCAAACTCCAAAAGAACAAAAACTGCCGTTTTGCGGTGTTTTCGATAAGCAGTTGGTACCTATATAGATTTCTTTGCACAAATATCACCAATTAAATCCAAGTATATCGATCGATTGATTTTTGAATGAAAAAGATTCATGTTCCAAATTCAAAGAAAGTTTTCAAAAACAACTATAATCGAACGATCTTAATCCGCTTAGGATAAATCTTAGTATTTACAAACGAACAATGTATCAACTATTAAAAGTGATTATTCAAACGAATTAGGTCATGTTACCGTTAATTCTATCTATATGGTCAATATACGCGTATATAAAACCGACGTTTTGTGGTTTTATTGATCAAAGCGTCTACCTTGCATAAAATCCGGCTTAATCACGTAAGTTCGCTGTTTGGTGAAATAAATTATGTAAAGACTGTAACATTGTTATGACTGAAAATATATGTATATGAGCGTTGGGTCATTGTCTCCTTCTTTAGTAACAGTATACTTTTGTATATTGTGTTTTGTATTGACAGTGCATTGAATATTGGTTGAACTGAATTGGAATGTAATAAGCAATGTTAGATATTGTATAAGTTATTAGTATATCTATCACTATTGTAAGCCTATAAAGTATTTTAATATAATATTTATAAATAATCATTAAAGGTTGTGTAACTTCTAGCCGTTGAGCTATATTCAGTCACAGAATTATATAAATGTAATGAATACTTTTTGGTTTGACATTTTTATAAATAAAAGTAGAAATAGGATATTATTAAATTTGACATTGTTAATCTGCCTTTAAATACGGAAGATAATGGATGATTGTAAAGAAAACTGTAAAAATAAATATTGTAAACCATAGTAAATATTTTTAATTATTTGATGTTCCTGTTTATCTGAAGCTGGGTCTACACTATGTATGGTAATGTTTTCCGGCTTAGTAAGCTGAAGTGGCAGTGGGCTAGTCACATTTGTCGTAGAATCGATAACCGTTGGGGAAAACGTGTTCTGGAGTGGAGACCGCGTCTCGGCAAACGTAGTGTAGGACGTCCTCAGGTACGGTGGAGTGACGATTTACGCAAGACGGCTGGCAGGAGCTGGATGCGAGTAGCCGGAGAAAGGCCACAATGGCGTGCACTTGGAGAGGCCTATGTCCAGCAGTGGACAAAAACGGGTTGATGATGATGATGATGGTTATGATTATACTATTGTCTTTTTAATCTGGCAATATAAACATTTATATACCATCATAGCGGAAAAATTGATTGTAGAGATACATAATTTCATTGGACGTCATGTAGACATTAACTATTATTGTTACAAAGTACTATAAGAAAACACAAGACTCGTTTTATTTCTGAAGCAAGTTCTTTCATGTTGTTGAATGGGAATGGGAAAGAAGACGAATCCAGCATGTATCAGCTTTTGAAATTGGAACATTGGAATATCAAATGAGGTAGAATTGAAATCTTGGTCCATTTTGATTCGACAGATTGTCATAATTTTTTGGAATGTTTTTCATTGATATTATGGCTCCTCTAGTTGACCTTTACCCTTCACCCTTTCTTTTTATATGTTATTATTATGAACTTATTTTTTGTTTTTGGTTTATTTCACACATGATTTTTAACAAAAAATTTCCTTTTCATTTTAGTTACCAACTTCGTTAATTTGTATCATACAAATAAAGAAATCTTTAAATTAAAGACAGAAAAAAAGGAAAGAAAAATTAGTAAAGTGCAAAAACAAAAAAAAAGGTTGATTTGGAGTATTGTACAATGGGCTGACTTACGGCTAATTAGTCTTTATTGTTTGAAGCCTATTAACCTTTGTTCGGATCAGGTGTCATCTAGTTTTTTTTTAAACCTCTCCTATTAAGTCAACAGAAGAATTAAACATCTAAAATATGTGTTATACGTTAAAACAAAGCACGATCAAGCATGTTAATTAACTTACTTTGTGTGGAATAACAGAAACTTCGTTTGAACTGATTGTGACGCACGAATGTTATTTCATTTCACTGTTTGTAATAAATCATCACAGAGAGACTGAACGCTTCACTAACATTGAGAATAAACAAATAAGGTTCATATCAGTTACAACCTTTTTAATGATGATAGACGCCATTTTGGTAAATGTGTGTTCTGTTTTAGCTTTTATCGATATCAATCACATATTACATATTTTACTGAGTGGTATTTTGGTACATTGTGACTATAAAAGTGAGAGACTCAATTGGAGGAAAATATTTCAAACGTAACGTTTCAAAAACAACAATAACAACAGCCTTTAAATTTCTCCCTGTAAAGGCTTCCTCCCCCTTTTTGAGAAGAAGATTTTGGAATATATTTCACCACGCTGTTCCAATGCGGGTTGGTGGAATAAACCTGTGGCAGAATTTCTATGAAATTCCACACATGTAGGTTTCCGTCACCGTCGAGTACGAGATGAGTTATAAACACAAATTAAGCACAAATGTATAGTAGTGTTTGCCTGGATTTGAACCCGCAATCATCGGTTAAAATGCACGCGATCTAACCACTGAGCCATCTCAGCTCTCAGTTGTAATAATATTTCAAAGGCTGTGCCTATTGCTATCTGACAACCACATTTCTCAAGTGTAGCGACTAGTTGATAAGGCGTGATAAACGACGCTAAAGTTATATATAGCAACTTGGTTTCAACTAAATATTCTTTTGTAAAAAGTGAAAAGTGACGGCTTAGTGAGTAAACGGCGTGGGTTTTCGTGTTTAAATTGTACGTGATGAATTTTTGTTTTTGATTTATTTTGCGATGCGATGCGATGCGATGAGAGGAACAGACAGGACTTAATTTGACACTATGTAATGATAATAATGATTATAGATAGAGTCGAGGTGGCCCAGTGGTGAGAACGCGTGCATCTTAACCGATGATTGCGGGTTCGAATCCAGACAAGCACCGCTGATTCATGTGCTTAATTTGTCTTTATAATTCATCTCGTGCTCAGCGGTGAAGGAAAACATCGTGAGGAAACCTGCATGAGACAAATTTTATAGAAATTTTGCCACATGTGTATTCCACCAAGCCGAATTGGAAGTGTGAGGTGGAATATGTTCCAAAACCTTCTCCTCAAAGGGAGAAGAGGCCTTTAGCCCAGCAGTGGGAATTTACAGGCTGTTGTTGTTTGTTTGATTATAGGTACATTGTGACTATAAAAGTGAGAGACTTTTATGAGAGACAATTATAGGGTTGGCCACTAGGTCGTAAGTGATAAGTCGTCGGTAGATGTCATAAAAATATTATGTATTACTTGCATCACCAATGCGCCAACCCTGAGAATTAATTATACATTCTTGCTTCTATAGTTAAACTTGGTCAGTCACCTTTTAAGCCGGTATATAGCAATTCTGAGTATTGCTCTTTGGCGGTAAAATGATTATGAATGGATGGTTACAACTCACACGGGCTTACACAAAGCCTGTCACGAGTAAAATATTGGAAAAGATTTCACCTTATTCGATTGAGTGGATCCGGTTTTAAGGTTATGGGGATTTGATCCACAAATATATTAGGCGATATTAAATGTGTATTTGTATATGACAATCCTCTACAACGAGTAAGCAAGTTTTTGATATCTTATTTTTGGACTTAAACTTAATCCTACTTACATAACTGCTATCGACAATTTTGTATGTCGTATGAGAAATGTGAAATCGTAGCCAGAATAATACTTCAGAATATTTCAGAATAACACTTAAAAAATAAATAAATTTAAATCGAACACCCAAAATAAATAAACAAAAGAAACGGAAAAGGTATTCTGTAAGGAGAAAATCGAAACTAACATGATGTCAAAAGTGAGGCATTGACAATATTTCACGAGTGAGAAATGAAAGGATTCTTTACAGAATCACTGAAGACTCGAAAGTTTCGAAAGTATTCTTATTTTAAAAATGAAAGACCAGATTGCTGCCTCAGTTCTTTTCATCCTTTGGCTTTAGATTTATAGTAGATTTCTTAGTACTGCTAAGAACATCGGTTTCAAATTTCGAATCTGATTTTAATCTTCGATGTTCTCGCGATCTTTTTTAGGAATCTCATTTCGATAAAACGCAGAAGAATCTTTTTGAAGAATTATTCGGAAGGTTTGGCATCTGCGAATAAATTTTATATCTTTAGTTATGAATACTTAGGTATTGAAAGAATGCTTTGTCTCCGAGAGATGTCAGATGTTATATAAGTAACATTTGGGTTTGATTCATGTATTGGCTAATAAAATTAGAACGCTAGCCTCCGAATTAATATGGAGTAGTTTTCGATTGAAAAAACCATATTCGGTTCCAAATCCAAGGTCGAGGGTAAACTCGTAAAAGAATAACTACTGAATCTCATGCCCATTATTTTCGGAAGAGTCTACATTCTGAACCAGTGGTAGCCTCACTTAATATCGTTTGTTAAATGATGATTCAATAGCTTGTATGATCAAGCCAGTAGACTATCGATGCAGTCGAAGGGTCTTGATATATTTTGTGTAAATACATTAATTAATTGAGTATAGTCTTTTGATAAATAATCTGAATCTGAGACTTGATCAAATCTTAGAACTGGAGACTTAACTCAGAAACAAGAACCTCTTTCTATTGCAACAAAGCTTATTAATTCTGGGAACGTTTTAATGCTGTGAAATAAATAAAGACAGCTCAAGTTAAGATTACAAGCGATTAAACGCTTGTTTCCTTTAAAATAAATAGACGAAAGTTTGCTACAGTTACATAAATTTATTGTTAGAAAACTGTTTAATTATTTTGTCAGCAAAAATACGGCTTTGACATTACTCTTTTATCTAATATATAAAATTCTCGTGTCACAGTTTTCGTTCCCATACTCCTCCGAAACGGCTTGACCGATTCTCATGAAATTTTGCGAGCGTATTGAGTAGGTCTGAGAATCGGATTTTTTAGACAAAATTTTTAGTTTCTATTTTTTTATGATACAACAAACAAAAATACATACAATCCTTAATTTTTACCCTTCAACGATCAACCCTCATTTTTTAATAGCCATTTTAGTGATTTAATCATTTTTATCTCCGGTCGAAAACTGATCAATCGTCATTTAATTAGTTATCCTCGCCAGATGTCTTCAGGTGTCACTTCTGACCCAGTAAACAGCACGGAGTAGGGATGAGAACGAAGCCGGTCTCCTTTCTTTCTCACTCCCTACACAGTTGTCGGCCATCATTATTGTTTATACATCAAGTGTAGTAGTAACGTTGACAATTATTATTTTGCTATCTCAGTGTAACTCTCATATAAACTTTTAATCATTCCTATTTTATCAATAATAATTAAATTATAAATTTTGAGTGTATTTTGCACGATTAGTTTCTCAAGTGATTTTATAACCTCAAAAGTACTCAACACGTGACACGAGCTTCCAATAACAACGGATTTTGTGTTGTAAGTATACTTTTTTTATTTATATCGAAAATGTTGTTGATCTTATGAAAATGTAATTTTAATTTAATTTTAATAAAGAAATGTAATTGAACAATTAATATTTTCATAGTTTCCAAAAATTCAATCATTATGAATCTTTATTTTGAAATGCCAATGGAAATATTGGTTGTATGAAAAAATTATAATAATTTATTTATAATAATAATTTATTTTGTCTCAGACATAGTCCATATTTTAATTTTAGTATTACATGGAAACCTTATAACTAATGTTAGTAAAAACAAATAATAATAATAATAATAAGAGACAATGTTTTCATAAAATTTAATTTTTACTTTTGTTTGAAATATTTTTCCATAAAACTTATATTTTTGTTAAACTTTCATAAATTAAAACTAACCATTTCAAAACTGTGGCAAAAATCCTGGCCCTAATTATACTTTTAACATTTTTCATCATTAAGTAATTTCAATAATTCTATTTATGTGTGTTTTGTACAGTGAGCAATGCCAAGAAAACGCAAAGGGGCTGATTTGAGCCGTAATACAAGTAAGTCTCGAAACTTGCGAAATAGAAGATCCGAAAGAACCGAAGAAGAAATCCAGCAACAAAATACTGATGCACGTGTCAGAATGGCGCAATTGCATCAAGAAGAGCCAGACGATACACGAGGTGAACGCAATGAAGTCAGAAGATTAGAACAACGACAATCACGCCGTTTCACAGTCAATAGACGCAGAACAAATGACCAACAACGACAACAGGTACACCGAGCATTTATATCTGATTCGTTCCTGCGTCTAGCATTCCAGTATGAGCCCGATATTGAATATTATGCTCATTCAAAAGTGGTAATTGGTGCTATGGACAAGGAATGTCCGCATTGTCATGCTCTAAAATTCAAAAATGAGCCAGCTGGGATGTGTTGCGCGTCAGGAAAAGTGCAACTATCTGAAATTGAAACACCACCTGAACCATTGAACGGCTTACTTATCGGCACGGATCCAGATTCTAACGTGTTCCTGAAGTCAATTCGAAGATTCAATTCATGCTTTCAAATGACATCGTTCGGTGCAACAGAAATAGTTCGAAATACTAATGCAAATGCTCAACAATTCAATTCTACATTCAAAATCAGAGGCCAAGTTTATCATAAAATGGGCTCACTGCTGCCAATGCCTTTTTGGGCGGCGAGGATTCCGGAAACGCACTTGCCAATCGCGTGAATGCACGTTGTGATTATAATAACCTTGATTCACTTTATGCCAGGCGCATCGTCAGTGAGCTAGATGCTCTTTTGAACGAGCACAACGAGTTGTTGAAAATATTCAAATCACATATGCACCAATTACAAAGCGATAATCACGCTATCGTCATTAATCCTGATAAAACGCCAGCTGGAGAGCATATTCGTAGATTCAATGCACCCGTTGTTGATGATGTTGCTGGAATCATGGTTGGCGATTGTACAGCTGCACGAGAAATTGTGATTCGTAGAAGAAATAATAATCTTCAGTTCATTGCTGACACACATCGTTCATATGACGCTCTCCAATATCCGCTAATATTTTGGAAGGGACAAGACGGATATTGCATAAACATAAAACAACGAGATCCCGTATCAGGTACTTCATTGATTATTAATTTGATCATTAATCATTTAACAAAACAATTAAATTATTGAACGTAATAAATTTAAATTATTTTTTATGAATAAATTACAGGAGCTGAAACAAACAAGAACGTTAGCTCAAAGGATTATTATGCGTACCGATTAATGATTAGACGTGGCCTGGACAACGTCATTTTACGATGTCGTGAGCTTTGTCAACCATTCATGGTCGACGTGTACGCGAAGATTGAGAGCGAACGACTACGATACTTACGATATAATCAACAAAAGCTGCGCGCGGAAGAGTACATTCATTTGCGAGACGCTATCAACAACAACGCCGACGTCGCCGAAATTGGTAACCATGTCATTTTACCATCATCGTACGTAGGCAGTCCACGTCATATGCAAGAATATATACAGGATGCTCTGACTTTCGTGCGCGAATATGGACGACCATGTTTATTTATCACGTTCACATGTAATCCAAACTGGCCAGAGATTACATCTTTGCTACTGCCTGGCCAAAATGCAATACATCGCCATGACATTACACAACGTGTGTTCAGACAAAAGTTGAAGTCTTTAATAAGTTTCATTACTAAATCACATGTATTCGGTCCCACACGTTGCTGGATGTATTCGGTTGAGTGGCAAAAGCGAGGATTACCTCATGCACACATTTTGGTTGGGTTCATCGACAAAATCCGTCCTGAAGAAATCGATAGTATCATTTTTGCGGAAATTCCAGATCCATCCACTGACCAACTGCTGTTTGATATTGTTACAACAAACATGATTCATGGTCCATGTGGTACTCTTAATAGTTCATCGCCTTGCATGGCTGATGGAAAATGTACTAAAAATTTCCCTAAAGTGGCATGCTCTCGAGTGGGTAAACCATCCGTTTGTTTGTGTTAGCTAGAGATGAACTAACAAAAGATATTGTTCACGCTATAGCATTAAGAGATTGATATTGTTTAATAGTGTTACTGTCGTAATTGTTTAATTAATGATATATAATTTTAAGGAATAAATTATAATATTATAAAAATTATGTTTGCCTTTTGTTATTTTTATATTCCCTCATCGTTCACAGCGCTCCATGCTTATTTCACGCATATACCACATTCTTACATACATACAATATACATATTCTAACATACATACATACTTACAATAAGTAAGCTATTTTTTGTCAACACTAGAAATGACTAGGAAATTATTTATATGGCAAAACAACGTTTGCCGGGTCAGCTAGTATATGTATAAAGTCAAGTTATTAGGTCTTTCTTAAGTCATTAAAAACTTTTATTAATTTTAAAATATATTGCTGGATATTTCATAGTTTAGGGTCAGTATCACACTAACATTACAGTATCGCAACGTAATGCCGCCAATTCGATGGAGTCGTAGCGTTAAACTTGTCAGTAAAGAATAATAAACATTGGACACCATCAAATACATTGCTCTGATCCCAATGTAAGTAGCTAAAGCACTCGTGTTATAGAAAATCAGAAGTAACAAAAAACCAGAACCAAGACAATGTAGAATACTAATGAACTTTTTCTACATCGACTCGGCCGGGAATTTAACCCGGGACTTCGGAGTGGCGTACCCATGAAGACCGGCGTATATACTATTCGACCACGGAGGTCGTCAAATCGCTCAATCCTTGAATGTTGGAATTAATGAAAGTTTTGTTACAAATTATTTTATAAGTATATACAATACTTGCTCTATACAGTATTCCCGCCCCGGCATTAGATACCTATTCTACCCGTTTCATTTTGTTTCTTAATGATCTTCTTGTCCGTTACACGCGCTGCGATGTCGTCAAAGTATATCGTTTGCCAGATCTGAGAGACGGTTTGCAAAATGAGAACTCATAACAAATACACGTCCGTTTATTAAGTGAGCCACAAACAACTGAGCAGTGAGTACAATATGTGTGTGTCATATATTTGCATAGTATGCACAGTACCATTGATTTGTATGTGATACGGCGGAGTGTACAACCAACGCTTTCGTCGCAACTCTGTGGAAGGCGCTGCTGTATCCTTACTCTTATAATATCTTGGGGGCAACGCCGCTTAGTCAGCGTACACTTAATCCCGCTTATCCGGATAAAATAATCTGATATAAATTATATAATATAGGAAATTGTTTATTCTGATAAATAATGTATAGTGATGAATACTTTTTGCAAGGCAGCGAATTATTTCTTATTGTTTTGCGATGGCTATTTTTGGTAGGTCACACCCACTCATATGTTCTTATTCAAATAACAATGCTTAGTGTTATTGTATTTAGGTTTGACGGACGAGTGAGATAGTGCATCCCAATTACAAAAGTAATATTTCTTATACCAGGGTTTGCTTGGTAGGTAAACTAAGTAGCCCACACCGTAACAATTAGGTATTTTGAACTTCTATTTCAGAAATATTTTAGTACTAGGCAGAATGGCTTTTAGGCCTATTAGACTAAAATAAAAACGTGGGGCCCCTCTGAAATCCTACCTATGGCAAAGCATATCTTTATACTTTGGTAGATCATGAGCTCGGCCGCTGACATGGTTCATGTTATGACGACCACTACCATCAAAGAGAATAATGACCGGGACCACCTCCATAGGTTGATAGGTAAGTAACTATTTATTTATTTTCTAGTTTTCAGTGCACATAAGATAAAACCGTTTAACTTAAAAAAAAAATTACCGATTCTTTATTTTCTAGTTTTTAGTATTTAATGAAATGCCTACCGAATATTCCTCATTCTATTTAATTAATTTAGTGCATCATTATTGTTATCAGGGTGCTTCATAATGTATACTGGTCTGATCATTTCCCCCTAGAAGTAACTTGTAATTTAGGTATAATTAAGGCAAAAATATTTATGAATAATAGTCTTAGTAGCAAGGTTGTGTGGGGATCTAGGGATTCAAATGAAATCTATAAATATAGTGTATTGTGCAATAATAAGCTAAAACATATTCAGTTTCCATCCGAATTTCATAATTGTGCTGATAAGATGTGTAAAGATTTACGGCATAGGCATATAATTGATAATTACTACAAATCTATTGTAGATATTTTGTGTAAAGCATCCATTGATAGTCGCAAATCTCGTACATTTAAGTCAATTAAGGTGAAGTGTATGTATGGGTGGAATAAATATGTCAGGGATGCTCATAGACAGGCTAAAGAAGATTTTTATACCTACGTTTTTTATGGTAAACCTAATAATGGACCAATTTTTGATCAAATGTGTAATAGCAGAAAAAACTTTAAGTCTAAATTAAAATATTGTCAAAATAATCAAGAACAGATAAGATTGGATAAATTAGCATCGCATCATTCTGAAAAAAGATTTATTAAATTCTGGAAAAGTACAAAAAGTTTAAATGGACGAGAAAACCTGCCTGTGAGTATTGATGGACATACTGATACTAAAGAAATAGCAAATATTTTTAAAAATAATTTTTCTGTAACCCCAAACCCACTTCTATTGGGGTTGCTTGGGACTGATGCCTGTGCTGTTGATAATCCTACTAATTTCACTAGTAAGGATGTTGCTAATATTATTAATAAGATGAAAAGAGGAAAATCACCAGGGCACGATGGACTCAGTGTGGAGCATCTACGATATGCAGGGGTGCACATATATAGGGTACTAGCAATGTTATATACATTTTGTGTTAGGCACTCTTATATACCAACAGATCTTATGAGAACTATTGTTGTACCTGTTATTAAGAACTCAATGAATGATACTTCTGATATAAATGATTATCGACCTATTTCCTTGGCTACCATAATTGCAAAAGTATTTGATGGTTTGCTTGATCAACATCTTGAAAAATTTGTATGTTTAAATAGTAATCAATTTGGTTTTTGTGAGGGTCTCTCTACTGAAAGTGCAATATTAAGTTTAAAACATACTGTGGGATATTACATTAAGAGAAAAACTCCAATATATGCATGTTTCTTGGATTTATCCAGGGCTTTTGATTTGGTCTTGTATCAGAAGTTGTGGGGAAAGCTGAGAGACATGGGTATACCATCAGATCTGGTTGATACTTTCTCTTATTGGTATGAAAATCAGTTCAATAGAGTAAGATGGGGAGATAGCTACTCTGATGAATATCACTTACAGTGTGGAGTAAGACAGGGGGGGTTGACATCGCCAAGGCTTTTTAACACTTATGTTAATGCATTGGTCGAGGAACTCAGCAGTATGCATGTAGGTTGCTATATAGATGGGATATGTATAAATAATATAAGCTATGCAGATGACATGGTACTGTTGAGTCCCTCGATTGGTGGCTTAAGGAAACTGTTGGCTGTATGTGAATCCTATGTATGTGAACATGGCTTGAAGTATAATGTTAAAAAAAGTGTATATATGATATTTAAAGAAAAGAAACATATTTTATCTGACCTTGTACCATCTATAGAGTTAAACGGGGTTTCATTGAGTCGAGTTAAAGAGTTCAAGTATCTTGGTCATATCATGACTGAGACATTAAGTGATGACCAAGATATTGAGAGAGAGCGTAGGGCATTGTCGGTCCGGGGTAATATGTTGGCACATAGATTTGCTAGATGTACAAGAGAAATTAAAATAACACTTTTTAAAGCTTATTGCCAAAACCTCTATTCTGGCAGTCTATGGGCAAACTTTACACAACGGGCCTACAGTTCCTTACGTATTCAATACAATAATGTATTTAGAGCTCTATTCTGGCTTCCTCGACATTGCAGTGCTTCAGCTATGTTTGCTGATGCTGGAGTTAATGACTTTTATGCTATTATGCGCAAAAAGGTAGCGTCATTAGTACGGCGTATTCGAGAAAGCTCGAATAAAATTTTGAATTTAATTAGTGAAAGAATGGACTCAGACTTGTACAGGAGATTCACTGAACTACATGTTCTGAGAAATTAATAATAATAAATAAATAAATATTAATTATGTAATACTAACATAGAATAAGTTAAATTGTATACTAACAAATATGGACTATTATTGTCTGAAAATAAATGAAAATTACACAATTATTACATGGTTTCTTACCTGATAATTTATTACAATCTAATTCCTCAATACATAGCCCTTCCAGAGACTTGACTCGACTTAGAGCCACGTATGCTTGCCCTTCCTCAAACAGTTTTGAGCCCAAATTCACTACTGCATGGTCGACTGCTGCCCTGCATTTTATGGACGATGGATGCCCATGACAAAATTAAGGACAACATTCTTCTTTCAGCCGTACCATAATTGAATTTTGCTGGAAACTGTATGGCTTTAGGGTGAATAACGTGCATGCCGTCTCTACCAAAGTCAATCCGAACTGATGGTACATCTGTTTCGTACATTTGGGTTCGACGGAACTGAGGCCTAACTATTTCTGTAATGTGGCCTATAGCACCATTTACCAATCCCTTTGTAACGTCAATGTTGGACCGCAACATTACTTTTGCTCCTACTTAAACTTCAAGTACTGATTGAGAAGAAAACGCTTACGACATTACATTTTTATCCACCCTAATGCCCTACAGTCCTCAGCACGTTTTAACCTATTACCTTAACTTGGTTGGTAAAGCTGCCGCTAACTACGTAGGTACCTAATCACCTATTTTTTTATCAGTTCTTCTAACGCCACGCAATCGTGGACAAAACTGTTCTGGACACGACTACTCATGCCCTCACCTAATACGCCGTTTTGTTACGACGTCCATCTTGGATTTAAAATTTTGTCATAATCACAGTATTTTACTTGTTTTTGATACCTTTGATACCTATCATTTGATACCCATATTGAGGGGGTTGTGGAAAAATATGTAATCCGCCTTTTTGTACCGGCGGCCATCTTAGATTTGCAATGTTATTGATATTACTTTATTGTATTGTCATCGGAATTAAAAATGTGTACCAAATTTCAGATCAATTTGACAACACGAAGGTACTTAAATTTTAATTTCTAATTTTGACCCAAACAAATAAATACCGTACGGGACGAGTTAAATAAAATCGTTTAATAATAAAAACACTGATATTTTTAGTACTCTCTAATGAGATGTCGTAAATAAAGAAATTCTATAGCATATTCAGTATCAGTATTGTACACGTTCGAAGCCGGCGCGGGTCCCAAGTGCAATTATATACTTTTGTAATATATTCTCTGCTTGGAAGTCAACATGTATAAATTTATTATCAATGCTTTTTTATCGTCTATGTAAACGAATCGATTATCCCGGTAGCTTTTCGTTGCTGACAGCAAAGCCGTGTCTTAAGGCATAAATGTCTGTAATTTCAGACAAAATCCCCTGACAACAAATATATAATTCCCAATTTACATTTCGGAATGTAATTCAAGTTTGAAGGACTCTTTAATCAGACTTTCAAACGGTTTATAATTAATTTATTATTAAACCTAATTACTAGGTTCGTCCTAATTTCGATCAAAAGATAGCTATTAATGAAAACACTACAAATTTAAATTAAATATTTCGATTGATGAAGCAACCTAGTAACGTAACGTAACAGCCTGTACATTTCCCACTGCTGTGATAAGGCCTCCTCTTCCATTAAGGAGAGGGTTTGGAACATATCACATCTGGATAGGTACCACCCCCACTCATCAATTATTCTACCGCTAAATAACAGTACTCAATATTGTTGTGTTCCGGTCTGAAGGGTGAGTGAGCCAGTGTAACCGCGGGCACAAGGGACATAACATCTTAGTTCCCAAGGTTGGTGGCACATTGACGATGTAAGGAATAGTTACATTTCTTACAGCGTCATTGTCTATGGGCGATGGTGACCACTTACCATCAGGTGGCCCATATGCTCGTCCGCCAACTTACACCATAAAAAAAAAATCGATGAAATTAGGCACATGCAGCAGACCCAAAGTTATAAATTTAAAATTCAATTCAGCAGTGTGATGCTGTAAGAATTTCCTCCGTATCTTTAATTCTGGTGCTGACAACCAACTTACGTCATTTTGATACGTGGATACTATAAATTGTATAATAATAATTATACTTAACTAGCGACCAGCCCCAGCTACGCACGGGTAAAATACGGATGATAAATATACTACTAAATATGTGTTTATTTACGACATCACATTAGAAACTTAAAATTACACAGATAATTTTTATTTTCTTAACTATATTGGCCATGTATCATATACAAAAACCTTCCTCTCGAATCAATCTATCTATTAAAAAAATACTTATCTAAGTAATTTTAGAGATATAAGCATATAGTACGGACGTATATCACGTGATATTACACTCGTTTTCTCGGGCGATTTTCGAGTTTCTTCTTATAGAATATCTCCAAAGATACAATATAGTCTTATAATAGAATAAATAGATAATCCTTGATATATGTATTTCACCTGATAAAAAACGATGCTGGCTTCTATATTTACAGAGAGAGTTAAGCGCTCCAATTCAAGATAATGTTTTACTTCAGGGAGCATTCGGCTTAGGAATACTAAGTACGTATCTACACGAAGTGAAATCCTTAACCCATTTGTATCGAGTTTTATTACGAGATTACAAGCTATTTGCTTAGATAGAATCTCAGATTATAGTTTTACGATCTGACTTCTAGTTTACCGGGAAATTGCGTTTGATTTTGTAGTCGCTTCTGTTGCTTTACTGTGTCTGATGCTACATTTGCTTCTTTTTATATATTATATAAAATAATAATAAAAGAAGAAGAAGAATAATAAATATTGATAGAAATATTATATTATAATTTTCAAAATAAAGATTAGCTAATAAATTAAATCCTGTAAACGTATGATACTGTATATATTCTCCCTTGTGATTGGCAGTTACAGTCAATAATTGGACAACATATAATATTATAAATTTAAATAAAATAAAAAGCGTGTCGTCATCTCGTTGTAAAAATAAATCTAACAAAAATATTACGGAAATTATATATGTAGTGGGCACAGATCTAATACTAACATATTGATGAATAGTTTGTAATAAATTATCTGTGTCATTATGCATCTGTCATCGAGTGACACACATCGCAAAAACGAAAGAAAAGATGTAAAAATGACAATCAAAAGCGAGCTGATCTTTAAATATAATATCTGATTAGTAAATGGACCTTACATGTGAATATTCCAAAATAAATAATTATTAAGGCCATATTATTGTTTTATATTTATAAAACAAAAATATGTCATTATGTTGTTGTAAATAAAAAAAACCTCGTCCAAATACTGTAAAGCAATTGTGAGCAGAACTTTTTCTGATATACAGTGCGTTTTATTGGACGAAGGGATTTGAACAAGGGCGCATGGACGCGGTCAAACTTTTGCTAAATCGTAATTCAATATTGAAACGTTTCCAACTAAATTATAGTTGTGTACCTCGTAAAAGCTGTTTTCGTAAGGTCTGGCTTCGGACAATTTAAGTTAAAGATATAACTAGGGTTGCCTCTTGTATTGGAAAGGTTAACAAATCAAAATGTATTCTGTCTGTGATGGTCTGTTTTACAAATATAAATGATGCTCTTTAAACCTATTTTTATAAATAATCCCTGTTTATATAAGTTAAAGATATTTGTTGATATTAAGCATCATATATTCCACCAAGAATCAAGCAACTTGGTATTGTACTGTAGGAGGAGTGAGCTAGTGTAACTCTGCAGGGAATTAATTTCTTGGTGTTATAAATTATTAATTATTTATGCTTAATTGCATCAACAATTAGGATTAATACATAAGGATTTACAAACGTTTACGTAACTGCATTGTCATTAAGCGACCAACAAAAATGTAATAACCTAAAAAAAAGTAAGTACATTTTATTGAACAGAGCCAGCACAATACAGTAGTCAAATCAAATCAAAAATAAACTTTATTCAAGTAGGCTTTTACAAGCACTTTTCAATCGTCATTTAACAGTTAAGTGGAGCTATCACCGGTTCGGAAAGTAGATTCTACCGAGAAAAACCGGCAAGAAACTCAGTAGTTACTCTTTTTCATTCAACATTATGTTTTAATTTTTTTTATATATTATATATTCTATATAAAATTTTTTAGATTTAAAAAATACAAAGTCATGTTAGTGTTATAAATTATTAATTATTTATGCTTAATTGCATCAACACTTAATACATAAGGATTTACAAACGTTTACGTAACTGCATTGTCATTAAGCGACCAACAAAAATGTAATAACCTAAAAAAAAGTAAGTAAATTTTACTGAACAGAGTCAGCACAATACAGTAGTCAAATCAAATCAAAAATAAACTTTATTCAAGTAGGTTTTTACAAGCACTTTTCAATCGTCATTTAACAGTTAAGTGGAGCTATCACCGGTTCGGAAAGTAGATTCTACCGAGAAAAACCGGCAAGAAACTCAGTAGTTACTCTTTTTCATTCAACATTATGTTTTAATTTTTTTTATATATTATATATTCTATATAAAATTTTTTAGATTTAAAAAATACAAAGTCATGTTAGTTACTAAAATTATTTCAATTAATATATCCTGCCTGGAAGTCAAAAGATAAAATGAAATACATACCAATTATGTATAAATTATTTCAAACAACTCTTGAAAAAAATTGAGATCCATAAATCACGATATAAATGAAATCGGTATTTCAAATACAAAGTAACCCTAGGAAACCTAATTTACGAGACCAGCAATGACGAAACGCTCGAAAGCGCTGAGTTCAACTAACCAAGATTTTGCACTCGGGTGACGATTCACCCGATCTTATATTTCTGGATGACGTCACATCGTACGATTACGATGTGACGTCATCCAGAAATATAAGATTTTTTTGTATAATGGAATTTATCGCAATATTTTCTTTTATATTATACACTAGTTTTTGCTCACGACCTTGCTTGCGTGGAAATTGATTAAATTGTAGAATAATTTAAAATATTAATTATGTTTCTTTAAGACCTCGTTGGGTACAACATTTGTGGTTCAACTTTCGTGGGCTAGATCCACCAGACTGCTCGTATAAATCATTTCCGAACAGGCTATTTCGAATTGTCCATGCGAAATAGTCTTTTATGTCTACTCAGGCCAATTTAAATTGACCTTTTAATTTATTAATTGTCATTGAGCAGACTTTAAGCACGAACTGAATAATATATTTAGTAATGCACATTTATATAACGAATTTTAGCTTTGATTTTGTGTACTTTAGAAGAAAAAAAGCCTAAGTAATGTATACTCTAGATAAACATTACGTTCAGTATATTTTTCATAATTCGATGTTTTATATATAAAGGTATTTAATATATTATATATTTAACTAAAAGGTTCACAAGAGCTAAATGCAATAAGAGCTTGTTTTCCTCAGCTGTTTAATATTCAACGAACCGGCACGCCTCGACTGTCACAGCGACGACCGAAACACAGACGGATCAATCACATTTATTTATATATAATTTATTATTTACTTATAAAAGAACGCTTGGAAGACGATACATAATCGAATTCCTGGTTATAATGTTATATTCAAGTTATAAGAGCTAAGAAATAAAAAAAAATACAGACGAATTGATAACATCCTCCTTTTTGAAGTTTGTTGATGAATGATATTTGCGTAATTTAAGATATATTTTGATTAATATATTATTTTGTTCTATATACTTTTATATAGGTAATTGGACAGGCAATGGGCCACATGATAAAAGTAAAGTAACAGCCTGTAAATTTCCCACTGCTGGGCTAATGGACTCCTCTCCCATTAAGGAGAGGGCTTGGAACATATTCCAACATGCTGTTCCAATGCGAGTTGGTGGAATACTCATGTGGCAGAATTTCAATGAAATTAGATACATGCAAGTTTCCTCACAATGTTTTCCTTCACCACCAAGCACGAGATGAATTATAAACACGAATAAAGCACATATAGATATAGTGGTGCTTGCCTGGGGTTGAACCCGAAAATCATCGGTTAAGATGCACGTGTTTTAACCACTGGGCCATATCGCCTGGGGCTTGATACTATCATGGAAACTAAGATGTTATGTCCCTATTGCACACACTGACTCACTTACTCACTTATCCAATTAATCTTCAAAACGGAACACAAAAATACTGAATCTGTAGATACAACACACATTGACCCTAATAACTACCCCGATGGGCTTGCGTTGAGCCAAAAATATTAATGTTATTATCTGTTAAAATATTAATTTTAACAGATTTACCCTACTTTCCGTTATTAGTAGCTTACTGATCAGTCAGTAAGCAAACAGTAGATTTTAAATTACGTCACATAGATACTTATTAAATTAACAAAACGGAACTAAAACGGATAAACTGAGTTGTGAAGTTTTAAAAGCTGAAACCGACCGGTCAAATGTACTCAGATTTATTTAATTATATAATTTCATCACTACATAGTGTAAAACAAAGTCGCTTTCTCTATCCCTATGTATGCTTAAATCTTCAAAACTACGCAACGGATTTTGATGCGGTTTTTTTCAATAGATAGAGTGATTCGAGCGGAAGGATTTATATATAATACATGGACAATGTAGTAAAGAAACACTGGTAATTTTAGATGTTTGTAATGTGATGTCCTAAATAAACAAATTTTGTAATATATGTAGTATCAGTATTACACCCGTGTAAAGCCGGGGCTGGTCACTAGTATGAAATAAATATATTTTTTTATTACACACATAACAAACCCTTCTACTATCTACAAAGAGATCATAAGGTATTCCGCTCGGCTGGTCAAAGTAACTGCTTACTTAAAGAACCTTCGCTTTGATCTGCGTTCTCCTCGATTCGTTGCAAATAAACAAATATAACAATAATTAAACAATAGTGAACCTAAACTACATTATAATAATGATGATTATTGAATAAAATATTGTTATATTCTTATGTTAAAAAAAATTAAAAAGAGATATTTGATTTAAATATTCCATGTGAGATTAACATCTCTGCTATATTATAAATCACAAGGAGCTCTTGGTTGAAACACCTAAAGATAAAAAATTTTTTACATAAAAACACAAATAATTTCTGAGGTCACTCAATGCAATGTGTAAATATAATTGAAACATGCTTCAATTATATTCAATGAGAATGATTAATATAAATGCCTCAACTATATAAAATACAAACATAAAAATACCTACTGTACAAATTATGACTGCGTTTAGTTGTGGCAAAATTGTTAGCATATTGTGTTACATCGCGATTTTTATCCTTTGGACAGAAAATGTATCAATCCATGTCACCAGTAAGGGCAATAAAGTAAGTAAATAAAAAAGTTCTTGCAATGCTATAATTCTATTAATTTCGAATTAATATTTTAAGTTTCTAAACTTTTTAGATTAAACTAAATGATAATATCAAGACTGTCCATTATAGTTAAATAAAATTAAAAATAGAACTACCGTCAAAAATGTAATTATACACGGGGAAATAAAATTTACGCATAGTCTCAAACTTTTGTATTATTTGAATAAAGGTTGCACTTAATTATTATTGTATTTTTATTTGTGATTAAATTTATTGTTAGTAATGATTATTATTAATCTTCTCAACAAAACAAAAGTCTCGTAACCATAAATATGAATACTTCGTTTGAACAAGCCGCTCAAATTTCGGTCGGCGTGGGAAGATCTGAGACCAACGAACAATTTCTACAAATTTAAATTTAAAACATTCTACCATTTATAGAGTATGTATACTGAAATTTCGTAGTCTTGAACATTGATGAAGTTAGAGTCCGTCATTGTTTACTTCATTTTCTTTTTTTATTATTATTTTATATAAATATTTAAACGTTGTTTAAATGTGAAATATTATTTTCAATAATGTAATAATACATCGAGCACAGTACTAACGATGAACTATGCTGGCGCTATATTTTACGCGGGATGGTCGTCAAAGAAACCACTTTTCACAGGAAGACATTCTCTAAATTTAATTCCCTGAAATATTTATACGGTCACGCCTAGAGTAACCTGTAAAAAGATTTGTAATTTCAATGGCGTTAGTTTATACTGAAGACCCAGCTTCAGGTAAATAGGAACATCAAATAATTAACAACATTTAATATAGTTTACAATATTTCTTTTTAAAGCTTAACAATTCACATGTCAAACAGAGTAGCAATTCACATGTCAAATTCAATAATATTATTATATTTTTACTTTTATTTATAAAAATATCAAACCAAAAAGTATTCATTACTTTTATATAATTCTATGACTGAATATAACTCAACAGCTAAAAGTTATACAAACTTTAATGATTATTTATAAATATTATAATTAAAATAATTTATAGGCTTACAATACTTACTATTTTCTTTATAATAAAATAAACTCCCTTATTAATTAAGTGAATAAGTCACATATAATGTTCCACGCACTCTCACTGACTTTTGTTATATGACGACTTCACGGATTTGAGTGACCGAAAACTATGAAAGATGATGTTCAAGGTAGTGTTGGCTTCAAATTCTAATATAATATATTATATTCATATCGTTAGTATAGCAGTATGGTAGAGCGGCTGGTTCAATGGCCATGGATTAATCGAATAGAAGCTTTGAAGTGCTCTGTGAAGAAATTCTTAGAATTCTATCTGACATTAGAGAGTTAAATATTACAAATTAAATTCGTAAATAGCTTAAATCAGAGCGAATTCTGATCTATTTACAGTTGTTTCTGAATTTCAACCCATCGGACTAATACCGAATGGAGGAGTAACCTGCGCATTAAATATTACACGATTACTCCATAACCGGATTTATCCGGATCTATCCGGTTAAGATAATATTCCGTCAGTATATTAATGACGTAACTACTTCGCGAGTCGTGATACTATAAAGTACATTTGTTTTATTTTTTTTTATCAATTTAGCCTTGATTAAGCCGTTGTTTTAATCAAGCTGCCTTAAGATTTTCACAGTTTACAGAAAGCCGGTAAGAGTTGTTGTAATATCGTCTTTAACTTCATATGGTCTTATTAAGGTCCATTACGATATTCAAAGCGCTAGGAGACTTGATAAGATTCAGGATTAATTCAGCTTTGAGTATTAAATTTGCACAGTCAGCTAAAGCTATGAGTTCTACCTCAGAGACATCTAATGAATCGGATATAAAAGAACGGGGAAAACCCGCGTGAGGAACTTTTTACTCTTTACATGTTTTCGGTGCTATAGAACCGATCTTGATTAATGATTGTCGTTAAAAGTTGTCATATAAAACCTTTTTTTGTTTTATATGGAGTAATGTTGTTTTGTTTTTCTATCAAGGCAAATGTAGTTTGTGTAGTGCCTAATAGTCACTATTGCTAACTTTCTATGAAAATGCACACAGGCAGACATAGTTACTTTTGCATTTTTCATATTAACCAAACTTAACTCAAACTCATACTTTATTCAATATAGAAGTATTACACTTTCTTATTGATGGTCATATGATATAGTATCATCGGTTTGGAAAAGAAAACACGCCCTGAGAAGAACAGACAAAAGAAACTCAGCGGACAATTTTTTTGTCTCTTTTATATACACAATTCAATATGAAAAGAAATACCTAGAAATAAAACTAGTTATAACGGATTTGGTGGTCACGGGTAGTCTACCCGCGACCACGAACGCTGTTAAGTGCTCGAAACGTCGGGATGTTAAAAATAATTAAAATACGCGATTCAAATCCGTTATAACTAGTTTTATTTCAATGTGTAATCGCGAAAATTTAAGACAACATTAAGAAATACCTAGGAGGCGATCGTTTTCAAGTTTGCAGTGTGCTATCGATCATAAATTCTGATGTAGTTAAGACTTTACGTACCCGTACAAATAATATTTAATATTGTATTACTTAATAATATTATTACTTCAATTGGAAATATATCCAAAGTCATTCTAAGCGATAAGTTGCTGAACTCGAATATTTGATCAGAACTAGTATAATTTTGTAAAATTTTAAGTTTTTCAAATAAACATTAATTAAATATATAAATAATTTCACATAGTAATAGTTTCGGAGTATTTATTAGTTTGCCAACTCATTTAATGGTATGCTGATGATTTGATTTTTAATTAATAATGACACAAATATTAAAATGATAGACATTAATATATTTTTATATTTTTTGTAAAATTATCTAAAGAACTGACAGTATTTATATTTTATCTCTAACGGGAAGCCAGAAATTGACGACTGTCTTATCAATATCTGGCTTACCATGAGATCCACATGACAAGCACACGAGCCAACGATGGCATCAATCACATACGCCAATAATGTATTTTAATGGGAAAAAGTATTATAAACAAAAACCGCTGTATCGTAATACCTTAACCATATCCTTGACCGGCAGTGCGCTGGAAAATGGCCTCTGTACCTTGGCTCATTCACGCTGCCAAATCTAAACCAAAACTGTTTGACAGTACTATAATCTCAGTGCCAAAAATCATGTATGGATAGAAGTTTTTCGACCATACAATGCACAAAATATGCAGAACACGTTCCTGCGCTGTGCAACTAGTATCATAGAACAAATCATTTACGTAAATTATCAAAGCTCAGTAGGGTTTCAATCTGCCAGGAAACCTACACAATTTCGAAAACTTCCTTCGGTTAATTGTTAACTGAAGTTTTATAATACTTCATTGTCTTAACTTTCCTTCGTTTATGAAGCTATTATGCATCTTATAGATAGCATTTATGTAGGTTTTAAGTAATATTTTAATGAGCAATCGACTATTTAAATTCATAGTTAAATACATGTCCGCGCGAAACCATGAATTTAAGAAAAACACGTGTCTAGAAATGATTATTTTAATAATTTAAAGTAGTTTGATTATTAAATTAATAATTTTTAGTAATTTTTGAGATGTTAAATATAGTATATATTATATAAATATATTAAATATAGTATATATATAATAAGTTTTAAATATTTTATGGACCCTAAAATGGTTGGGTAGATACCCAACCATTTTTGTTATAAAAGACCGAGCGCCCGCTGCTATCGACAGACCCCACCGATTTCGTTCTGAGCCGAGGTGCGATCTCATAGGAGACACCCTCAGGACGAACTTTAGTTTTAATTTAGTTTTAATTTAGAGCCCCGCGCTCAACCTCAGGGCAGGGGACATTAGTCCTCGCCCGAAAGTCAGGTGACGCTGTGAAGGCCAGTAGGGCCAACAGCAATACACAACACACAAAAAAAAAAAAAAAAATGCTATCGACAGGCTTCTTCGAGCCGTCGGAGCGATCGGACCTCCTCAGTTTGGAATAAATCAGAGAAGAATATTTCCTGAGTTTAATTTCATATCTCCGAGGATCCAAACCTTGACATTCGTGACGTCAGAAATGCTGACGTCATTTTTTTTAAAACGAGTTCAGACAAGCTGCTCCGTCAGATATAATTCATGTATAATTCAAACCCTTGTTGCTTATGACAGTCTGATGTGACGGACAGAGATGAAGCGCTTCAGACCAGATAACGTATAGCACGACACAACTTAGGTGCAGCATCGGTTAAATTCGTAAAATCGATAGCATCCAAATTAAGTACACCATTCCAAATTATCAATATTTATTTCTTATGTGACTATGATCTTTACATAAAATTAATAGCTTGTAATATCATACGACCGATTTTCAAGCACTTGCTTTCTCGGGGGGATTGTCGCGAGGACCTATAGCGACAGATAGCGTTGAATCGCGCGAAAGGGAGCTATTTCCATTGGTTGTGTAAATCGGCAGTAATCGGTTTTATACATTTCGCCGATGTTACATCTTAGTTGTGTCGTACTATACTCACGTCACAGACTATACAGACACAATTTAACATTTCATAATCCTCGCCATTTGAAACACTACTGCCACTAAATAATCCCTTTAAATACTTTTAACCGAATATCATTATGGTTTCAATATGCTTTTTAAACATAATATAACAGACCAAAGAATTAATTAGGTGTTCATTTTGCGGTCACGCGTTGGATATTAAATTATTCATTTGCGGTTCATGTTTATAATATATATACATTAATATGTTTGTAGGTACAAACATACAAACTTCAAAAAATCAATCACGTTCATCTAATTATCGGAACAGCGTGGTGGAATATGTTCCAAACCCTCTCTTTAATAGGAACGGAGCCCTTAACCCAGCAGTAGGAAATTTACGGGCTGTTACTTGGCTGTTACTTTTTTCATCTAACCAAAAGTCAAAATCAAATATACTTTATTGAAGTGGGCTTTTACAAGTACTTTTGAATCGTCAATTTACAGTTAAGTGAAGCTTCCACCGGTTCGGAAAGTAGATTCTACCGAGAAGAACCGGCAAGAAAAACAATAGTTACTCTTCTTCAACATTTAAAAAATAGAATCGTGTTAGTTGAATACAATTGTATATTATGTAACTAGACATCGGATTATATGCACTATCGAAATTCCAAAATATGCATGCAAATATGCACGAAAAAATGGTCAAATTACAGGTTTTCCACAGCAAACTTGTGACGTCATCCACTTAATATCAATTTATACGCTAAAAATGATCTTTCGAGGTCAACGGACAAAACTTGAAATTTGTCGCCATTCCTGCAGATACCTCTTCGAGAAGAGTTTGTCCGGTGCCGTTGAAAAATGCGTCAATTTTCTTTATCCCGTCTGGAACGTAGTTTATTATATTACATGCCTAACACTTCTAACTACGGAAATAAGCACATTAAATTTGCAATAACGCTATATTCTTTCTTATAGAATATCTATATTCGTTCTTATAGAAGAACAGTATTATTTGCATATACAAATGCATATAATCCGATGTCTAGTAATAACTATGAATACTACATTTTGATTTTATTATTTGTATTTGTTAAATAAACATGCAATAAGACTGTTTTATTAATTTAAATTGAAGAATATGAAACATCCAATCAATTTGAACCAAATTTAAAATATTTACAAATTGAATCAACGATGTTTCGAACTCACGACTCGGAACGCGAAAGTTTCCCCGACAAAGCGAGCAATGAGCGGAAAAAGTTATACCGAAACAAAGTTGCAATTGAAGCCGACGTAGCACACTCGATATACGGAAATCGAGGCTTTATCGAAGCTAACTGTATTCATTTGTTTTATCTCAAAAGCTATTGTATGTTGATATCGTTTCAGTTTTACCGAAGTATGGCTATGTGGACCATAATGAGGATTCCCTGACATAGGTAAATACTTGTTAATAATCTATACAAATAATCAAATTGTAGTGTCTGTTTGTAATATTAAAATAGGCTTTTGTTACTTAATGCATATGTATTTGTACATGGTACATATACCAAAATAACATTTTTTACAATTTTTGTCGGTCTGTCTGTCTGTTTGTTCCGGCTAATATCTGGAACAGCTGGACCGATTTTGACGGGACTTTCACTGGCAAAGACGGAGTAACGGATTAACTTAGGCTACAATATATATTTTTTCAGCTAGTTATACTATAAATGCTAGGTCATAATAATTTACGTGGGAGGCGCACTTCGTAAGCAAATAAATTCATATATATATTTTAAGTTATACCATAGGGGCAAACGAGCATGAGACTGACCTGATGGAAAGTGATGACCAGCGCCCATGGACATCTGCAACAACGGGCTTGCAGGTGCGTAGCCAGGCTTTAAAGAAGGACGTTTTTTGAAATTGATGTTATAGGTAGGCGGTATAACTGGACAACTATATGGTAAGCGATCAAAACCACATAATATTGTTATAAATATTAACCTTTATTTACATAGACAAGGCAACGCAATCATCATCGTAAATTTAAAATGATATGTGTGATTCATCTCTAGTTGACTTATTGACTTCACTGGTTATCCTACCAGCACATTTTTCACTCAGAAAATCATAATTATATTGGTACAAAACATTTTCGCGATTCCACGATGATTGATGATTAATGAAATCTATAATATCGAAACATCAAGGATATCAAAGCAGCAAGACGCAGCTTGATTTCTGTAATCTTTTTTTAAATATTTCACGTCACATTCCCAAAAGCCGATAATTCTCATCTGGTAGTTTCTTTCGAACACTCAAAGCGATTTACGCTGCCTGAACAACAGCGCAGGTATTTATTACACCTTTATCGCTACTAAAATAAATTTCTATTTTATTTTATTTTTAAATCTTTGTCGCCAGTATTTTTATATGTTATATCTTTTGGGTCATATTAGCTCGTTTGTTATAGTGTAGTAATGTTTTTGTTTTATTTGTAATGTATTTTAATCAAATCAAATCTTTTGTTTAATTAAATAAGCAATACACTTATTTCTTTTTTATTCTTATTATAATCAAATTTAATTCTACCATCGGTTCGGAAAAAATCCTGACCTGAGAAAAACCAACGAAAGAAACTCAGCATTTCTTTACTTTACTGACTAGATATTATACTACTTAATAGTACTTATCTTTTTGCCCAATTGGCAAATTACTTTTATCAATATTGTGCTTTAATTGTAACTTTTTTTTAAGTTCATATCCGTAAACTCAAGTTCGTATAACAAATCAAAATATACTTTATTCAAGTAGACTTTTACAAGCACTTTTGAATCGTCATTTAACAACTATCTTAAGTGAAGATCCGGCAAAAAACTCAGTAGTTACTCTTCTTCAACCGGTGAAAACACAAAGTGATGTTAGTTAAATATGTGTATGTAATGTATACTGCTTTGAAGTCAATAAGTAAAAACAGCAATGATGTTATTGATAAAATAAAAAAGGCTGACGAACTGACAGACCCAGACGCGAATCAGAGGACGCTACCTGACCAGGATTGATGATCTGAAGAAGATAGTGGAAAAATGATTCAGAGAACACGTGTCCAGCTAAAGTGATGTCCTTTTTTGTCCTTGGAGTTTTATGCTCATCGGTTATCTTTTAAAGACTGATGACGTACGATCGATCTGTATTAATAGATTTATTGTCTTCAAAAACCTATCTTTATTTCCAAGAAAGTTGTATAATCCTTATCTATATCAAAAGTTCTAAAACCAATCATTTCCTTACGGGTTATATTTTATTAGTCTTCTTTACAAATCTTATTAGCAGAACAGTAATATGGAAGCAGTAACATCAACCAGACAACTTTCTAAATAACTTTGATAGGATAAAAGTTTTACAAAGATCTTATATTTGAAACTTGTTTTTGAAGTGTATTACAAGGCTCCCGCATCTGAGTTGTAAATGTCATCATATAGGCAAATGTGTTTATGTTCAAGCTTATAAATGTCAAGCTAATTACGTAATTTTCTGCTGTCATTTTAATTTATCTTAAGGTCCAAGATTGACTATTTTAGTCTTACTACAGTATACTTTCAGTAAATCTCTTGCAGTCATTAGTCATATTGAAAATAAAGTTGTCGCTTACTACATTTTCTTTTCGCGTAAGATTATATCGCCTGTTGCATGTTCTTGCAACTTCAAACATTTGTTTCACTCGCTCGAGCTGGACTGTGGAAATAAATGTGATCTTTGTAATAATTAAAATAATGATACCACATTCTTCGGAATAGTTTGAGAAGGGACGCGAGGAAGAAATTTGAAATATTGCTGTCTCTGTCTTTCTCTGTCTTTTGACTCGCTCTTAAGATTTACATGTCGTTTTTAATCAGTTCCAAGAACATTATGCTGTTCGTAAATATGAAAAAATCATATGAATCTTATAGTTGCATGTGTGTATTACATAACCTATTTTGTATTCTATTCAATGTGGGCGTTGAGAACACATAAAGAAAACTTTCATCTTTATAACATTTGATCTTATGATCAAAGAATTGCAATCTACTGTCTGTGTATCCCTGGCAATAGTTCAGTGAACTCAGATTTATTGAAGTTCATAATTTATTGAATATGATTCACTGAGTAACTCAAGAAGGGAGTTATTGTAAGGCGCAGCTTATTTAGAGCCGAGATGGCCCAGTGGTTAGAACGCGTACATCTTATCCGATAACTGCAGGTTCAAACCCAGGTAAGCACCGCTGAATAATCATGTTCTTAATTTGCGTTCATAATGCATCTCATGCTCGGCGATGAAGGAAAACATTTTGAGGAAACCTGTATGTGTCTTATTTTATTGAAATTCTGCCATGCCATGTGTTTTCCACCGAACCGCATTGGAACAGCGTGGTGGAATATGTTCCAAACCTTCTCCCTAAAGGAAGAGGAGGCATTAGCTCAGCAGTGGGAAATTCACAGGCTGTGGTTGTTTGAAGCTTATTAAATAGTTATGACCAAAATTACGGACACTGGACGGTCAAATGGGTCACCTGATAATAAGTCCTGAGGGACATTAGCGCCCAAAGTTTTTTTATCATAATTAAGGACGTTGTCTTCTGTGATCGATTGCTATCATTATCACCTGTCAACGCACAACGAAATCTACTGCCTTTTATTTCTTATTGGGTAATTACAGATACTGAATTTAATTCTAATAATCATTATTATTATTTCTTCTATTATCGAACCTATATACTGACAAGTATATAAGTACATTATAAGGATGCAAAACACGCCTGTGATCGACCCTTGTTTTCATCAAAGGGTATTTTTTATATGATAGGTGGCAAACGAGCAGGAGGCTCACCTGATGGAAAGTGACTACCACCGCCCATGGACCACGAACACCAAAGGGGTGCAGGTGCGTTCCCACCTTCAAGCCTTTATTTTCATGTCTGAAAATCAGCACTTCCGTCGATGGCGATTGGACCATTTAGATGTGGCCGCGCCTGATTTAGCTTCTCAGTTTTGGCTTGACAAATTGATTAATGTTTATTTATTGATTTCATCTATTTTCATGTTACAAGAGTTGTCCGGTCTGGTATATTTATAGGCTTGAAACTTGTATCTGCCTTCTTGTTTCGTCTTTATTTACAACTGTTTATATTTATAACAATATTGTACAAACACTAGAAGTAATTATACGTTAATAAAAGCAAGTTTCCGATTTTGCAAAGTAAATAAAACTTAAGCCCTAAGCCTTGAGGCAATATGTTCTCTATAATAAAAATCCGATGATGTTTATAGCTTATCAAAATTGTTTGTTAAAGAGAATATAAATATCACTCAACGAAAGATTATCATTTATGGGTGACCAAAAAGCGTGGTTTTAGTAGTTGTTGACATTCTGGCATACATATATACATTATCATTGAAGTGTCTGAACTGCCAAAATATATATATATATTTTTCTTACCAACACACCTATAAAAAATAATATATACAGGCTTATTGTTAATTCGACGTACGCCCGTTAGAAGGTGATAGGGATGACTATTTGCAATAATTTTACCCCCCATATTTATCTTTTTTCAAAAAGGCAACTTCAAATTTTTATTTACAAAAAAAAATATCAATAAAGATCTATTTTTTCTTCTGATTTATAAAAACTAATAAACATTTGTCTTGTCTTGTCAAAATTTAAACAATCATTATAGGCCCAAATTTAAAAATGGGTGGCGGAAAACGATATTATTTCAATATTCTTTTTCCTTAAAAATGCCTTAAAAACTAAAAAAAATATATATTTTTAATTTTTCTTTGATTGTCTGTCTTTTTGTTCCGGCTGATCTCTGGAACGGCTGTACCGATTTTGACGAGACTCTCAATGGCAGATAGCTGATTAAATGGTAACTTAAGCTAAAACAATGACTTTGTTAAATTCAAACTTGCACGGAGTCGCGAAAATTAATAGATTCCCTACCATATATAACCGGTAGCCTTAAATTTAAAACAATTCAAATAATATTTTTATTATAATTGAACTAGGAACCTCCAAATTAACAAATATCATCGGTTTATTTTATAAAAGAAGCATTGTCTAAGAAATATCAACTTAAAAGGGTGATATTTGTATGATATTACCAGTACGAAGTGAGGACGGGCCGATGGTAATATATGTATTTTTTTTCGAATATAATCATGATCGTGCTTTTTTCTTATTATACATGATGTTTCAACAGAGTTGCAAAGTCATGCTGAGTTCAAGTTAACCTTGCTAAAAATATACGTTCAGTTTTAAAACTTATGAAATATTCGAAACGCATAGCACCGCGACAGCTTAAAATGTAAAACTGTGATATAATTTATTGTCTATGCAATGTGTACGTGATATTTGATTAAATGTCTTGTCTGTCAGTCATTGAAAAAAAACAAAAATACATATATCGTTTCGAAATAACTGTCATTATATATTTATAGGCGTATTGGAAAATGGATTATCTGATGACGTCATTACCGCTCATTGACAATTATGCAATGCCATAAGGCATTAAGTTATTAGAACTAAGAAAGAAAAGAACTAAGAATTCATGTCACTTGGGCCTGGGAATCTTCAATTAGGAATACAGCATATTGAGAAGTGATCTTTAATATTAGGATCAATGACGAGTGCATGGTACCACCCAGACCAGCTTGCTCTGCCAATTAAAAGTATATTTTTACATACAAAGGAGTTTTTAAGACAAAGTCCAGCTAACTCTGTTTAAAACTGTTCGCAGGTCTATGCAAGCGATATACTTTATACATTGATTTTATTTCTTCTAATACATAATTCGAAACCTTAACGAGGCTAGATCATACTGCTTACTAAATAATAAAAGGATTATATATATATGAAACGTGCATTTACAATACGGTTGAAAATTACTCCTCAAATTTAAAATCTCATTTTGAAATTGTGAAATACTTTACGAAATACAATTTTATTACATAAACGCTTTCAGGAAGAGTCGTGCAAGGCACAACTTTGAAAAATCTAATATGAGTAGCAGAAAAGATATCCATATAGGGTATGTAACATGTACAATTTTTCGCAGAAACGGCAGTCAGATAGCATCGAAGTAAAATTGAAAATCCAAAACATTAATATGGTTTTATTTTTGAAGTTTATAACGTTTTCCACATAAAAAATAATTATTTTCTGATATCAAGTTTGTATTTCAAGATTTATTCGTTAAAGACAGTTAAGTGACCTTTTTTATTTTCACATAGTAGAAACATTCGGAAAGGTATCCAGATCATTGGGGTCGGGTAACTGAGTTATGTGGGATTCCTACCTATTGAAACAACTGCGATGACCGTCCTCGAATCGGATCGTAAAAGCTGTGGGATCGTGTTAATATATCAGTTGAAACCCCCTTGGATAGGTAAAACAAGGGTAGGTATAGTTTTTCGGTGTGTAATGAGATAAAAGTAAGTGTTGGTCTTCAAAATATAAATCAAAGCCAAGAAATAATTACAAGCATCAATTACAAAATTGACAAATTGAAGCTACCGTATCGGTATAGAGATTCTTCTGAGAAGATTGGACAATAATCTCAGCAGTAAAATCATTTAATTGATAATAGTTATTAATTGCAATATAGAATTAAATGCAAACATTATAATGCATATGCATTATATTTGTATTATAATAAGGTAATTAATATAATGTTTTAAATTTTTACTTTTTTAATGTAAATTATTTTACTAACATAAAGTTCAATGCGTCCATTTCATCCAAAATATCACTAGTAAGATAAAAATTCCCTAAAACATGTCTAATGTTTAATATTTTTTAGAAATCCACTCAGAATGAACTCCGTTAAAAGTTGTACGACATTAAATGTAAGAGAAATTGTCGCCTCTAAGTACTTAGTTATAATGGATGATACATCAAACTCCATAGAAACTATTAACTAGTTTCTCGTATAATTTCCTTTTAAGCACCTCGCTCGACGGTATTTATATATACTTGAGCTTCACCTCTATCTCACATATTAATGAGGTTGGTTTAAACTGTTCTAATTAAAATTAGAACATCTTTTTCTTTTTAATTTTATTACGTTTATATCTTAAACAACGACCCGCCCCGGCTTTGCAAGGGTGCAATGCTGATACTAAATCTACTACAGAATTTGTTTAATTACGTCACCCCATTAAAAACCTCTTAAATTTTATCAGTGTTTCTTTACTATACTATCCATGTATTATACATAAAAATATTCCTGTCGAATCTCTATATATAAAAAAAACGGCTTCAAAATCCGTTGCGTAATTTTAAATATCTAAGCATAGATAGGGACAGACAGCGGTGAGTGACTTTGTTCTATACTATGTCATGATATTGATGATTACATTCATTCGAAAAAGATATATTTATGTATATTGAAACACACACATTAAGGAAGGAATTTTGGAAATAAAATCCCTAAACGGATGAAAACGAGGTTAAAAGTTTGTATGGAAGTACGTCAATTTTAATTTAGAAACATAAAACTTTAATTTTAGGATGTCGATGAATGAGTATATACGTATTTAAGCGTTTCTGGTTATTTTACCATAACGGGTTAAAATACACACCTATTGGCTATATAAGGTATAGCGCGCAAAGCGTTGAGCAACAGCTAGTAACATTACAAATGTATATACTTGTTTGTACATATATGTGTCTTGACGCTTTAACGGTATAAAATATGTCATTTTGCAACTATACACTCCGGAAGTCGCGCCCCGATAATTTATTCGCCAACCCTACACTAAACTATTATTGTACATCGAGTGACGTTCGTCAGAGATTAGAATGTAAGAAAAAAGACGGAAAAAAATACAAAAAAATATCGTAAAAAGGGAAGAAACAAAGTCAATAACAAAAGCCTTTTCCTTGAAAAAATTATATACATATAAGTGCTTAATTCATTGTGACCGCTAAGATGTAAATCTCTAAGGGTGTTAATGTTCAAAGCGGTCGGGTCTGTAGCCTGTCAGGGAAATTCGAAATATAGCATCAAACAGGCTTTGTTTGTATTACACTAGCGACCCGCCTCCCTTCACATGGATGCAATAGTGATACAAAATATGCTACAGAATATGTTTATTAACATTAGAAACTTCTAAAAATTATCATTGTGTCTCATACTGTCCATGTATTATAGACCAAAATCTTTCTCTCGAATTACACTATTTATTAAAAAAAAAACTGCATCAATATCCGTTGCATAATTTAAAAGATTTAAGCATACATATGGATATCGGGACAGAGAAAGCGAATTTGTTTTATATTGTGTAGTAATTTATTAAACGATAATTTAGGAGAAATACGTGGCTTACTTATTGAGAAATAAAATAAAATACAAAGAAAACATTCTTCTACTTTATTTGAAAAAAAAAATCAGATTATTGAACGAAATTTCTACGGAAAATGAAAAATATACGTAGACTGAAATTGCGTTCAGCGTATAATACTCAATTTCAGGGTGAAACAACAAGATTGGTCCATTGGGCACTGTAACGATCCTCTTTACGCTGATATTGAGATCAAAATTTGTATAATAAGTTATAAATGCTCAGTATTTTTTTTAATTTTGCAAAACTTTTATCGAAAATGAAACTATTAAAGCGTAGGAAACATTTCTCCATACCTAGACGGGTTTGAAACTTAGTTTGTTTAACGTTGTACGAAATTTTACAAATAACGAAACTTTGTTGTAAGCGTTTTAGATTTATCTGAGCAATATTGAGCTACAAATTTTCATTTTCCTGGTGAACCTTGGTTGGTACAATACAAAACAGAATTATTTATCGGCAGCGGCAGACATGCAGGAGGCTCACCTGATGGAAAGTGATAACCACCGCGTTGCAGATATAATATGGGCACATATACATCTGCTAAACCTAGACGTTTGCAGCTGCGTGGCCAGCCTATAAGGAACGTGTAGGCTCTTTTCTTACAGGATCGCAAGTCGTATCGTTTAGGAAAAACTGCCGACGAGATCGGGTTTTTATAATTAGAACCAGTATTGATACAGACTGATTAATGACGATGACCATTTTCCAAGTGAATTCGACTATGTTTTTCTTATATAATATACATAGATAGATGGATAGGTGGACAGGCAAATTGGCCGCTTGATGATAAGTATCAATCATCGCCCATGCATTATATTTGGTGCAGCAAATTTATTAACTATTCCTTACATCGCCAAGGCGCCGCCAAACTTGGGATATATTATGTCCCTTATGGATATATATTGAGATGACCACCGTATTATTATTTGTCTTACACAAATATCGAAGAAGAGAGAGAAAATGTTTTTGTTCCATAAAAAATAAAATTGACAGAAAACAATCGAATAATCTTGATCAAATTACACTCTTGATAAAAATATAAACACATTTTCAACACAAGACTCGTATAGCTTGCAATTTCTTTATCTGATTATAAGAACGCTACCGAGCATATCGTGTTAGAAGGCAATGAAGCTGGAGATGGATTCGGAAATATCGTCGACGACAAATTGATTACATTACTAAGAAACGCTAGAGGATTGAATAAACATCGATACAGACTTTGAATTTCCAACAGCTATGCCTGCAATATAAAGGTAGTTGAAGCAAAAATGACTCTTATTTTTAAGCTAATGAGACATTTATTTCCTAACATATTATTAGTTGAAAGTTCTTATAAAAAAATAAAAAAACAGAAAAACCTTTTTCTATTATTTGAAAATTACTTTTTTTTTCGTTAAGTATTCGTAAATTGTATCTAAAATTAATCTCTTATTTATTTTATTATTATTACACAAAAAATGTTATTTCTAACAATAAATTTCTATAAAAAATGTTAACACAAGCGAATTTATTTACATCTTGTGGCAACCAGTTGCTTATTTTTGGGTTCTATGTTGTAAATATTTTGGACCAAAATCTGAATTTAATGTATACAATGAAATAGCGGAGTTTTGAAGTTTTAAGTGCCTTAATTACACTTTCCTTATTTAGTTATTTGTTTCAATGAATGTCATTTGGATTTAGTATTTGCTTTTGCTTGTTACTTTTCTATAATTTATTTTGTAGTTCGAAATATAAACACAATAAATACCTAATTACTTTTACTTCTATTTAATTTAGTAATGCAATGATGAAAGCTCCTGATTAAATACGTAAAATTATGTTAAAATTATATTGATTTTAAAATTAATATATTTGTTCTTTCATTTTATTATTTACACATAAGGAATTTTATATTAATATTGAATAATGAAAACCGTTAGCCGGTTTCAACTGTCCAATATAAAAATGTTAGTCAACTGTCTTTTTCTAAAAATAATAAATGATCACAGTTTTATATAAGAAACTTGGTTGAGCGAGAAGTTACCAAAAAATTAAACAAATATAATACCAAAAAAAAACCAACCCGCATTGAAACAGCATGCTGGAATATGTTCCAAACCCTCTACTTACTGGTAGAGGAGGCCTTATCCAGAAATTTACAGGCTGTTATTTTACTTTACTTTTTAGGCGCCACTAATGATATTATAATTTTATGTTTCGTTATTGAAAACACCATTAGTCATTGGGAGATTTAGACAGATTCAACCATGTAACAACGACCTCCATTTTTTTTTTTATTACGCTGGAAAAACGCTTTACGCGCTTCCCTCACGTGATGGAAAGTGGGGGGGTGTGTGGGACTCCCCGGAGCCCTGAACGCCGAGTGCGCCCAAGCACACCGGGTTTACCCACTAAAAAACCAGCGGTACCCTCTCCGTCTTTCGGCGGACGCCACGGGATCGCTTACGCATGCTACCGTGACGCCCTGACGGTCGGCCCGCTTATACGGGCCTTCAACAGCTAGGGGGGATTCTCAGGGTACTGGGACCCCCTCTGGTCCCTACGACGCCTATTGAGGCGGAGGGAGAAGATGCGCGTAGCGCCTTTTCCTTCTCTCCGGTCGTCTTCTGCGGAGCGAGTCAGCGGCGGCATTTTTTTCCCGCTCCCGCTCCGCTGCTTCCTTCTGCGACATGACACTTTCGCAGAAGGAGCGCATCTCTGACCAGCACACCTCGCTACCGAGCATGGTGTTGATAACGCTCGGTAGCGAGAGGTCTCCGCCCATAGTCGCCGCAAGGATGTGCCTCTGGGGCCCCCACGCTGCACACTCGTACAGGGTGTGGTACGCCGTGTTCACTGGCGCACCACACTCGTGGCAGGAGGGTGACTCCTCCCGCCGCGCTATCCCGTGCAGGTACTTACCGAAGCGTAACAACGACCTCCATGGTCGAGTGGTGTGTACACCGGTTTTCAAGGGTACGCCACTCCGAGGTCCCGGGTTCGATTCCCGGCAGAGTCGATATAGATTATCATGAATTTTCTATGTTGTCTTGGGTCTGGGTGTTTGTGGTACCTTCGTTACTTCTGATTTTCCATAACACAAGTGCTTTAGCTACTTACATTGGGATCGGAGTAATGTATGTGATGTTGTCTAATATAATATAATATATCATTATTCAAATCCAAGAAATAAATGTGATATATTTAATGAACTACTTAAAGGAAAGTCAATATTAAGCCTAAACAAATCCTTTACAATAAATCGTCGGACCACCTTCATACAAAGTGAATTGATGTAAATTGATCTAAAACTAAATCGAATTAGTAAATAAAATCTAATTGAAATAATATTATTTCTGAACATTAAAAATAAATGTAATTTATATCATAAATGTTTTGTTTTAATTTATGTGAAATTAAAATAAAATGCAAAACGAAAAAATGAACTAGCAACACCAAAAATGGAAAGAAGAATTAGCACTTTTATAAAGTTTTAGACACTAAGTAAAAAAAAAAAATTTTGAATGCCATTGCAATTTCTATTAATCTTTTGAAGTGGTAATTTGCTATAGAAGGATAAACTGACCCGTTACGTTACGCGTTACGGCGGCAGCGTTTATTTTTGATTGGCAATATTTAAAAAGAAAAAATGAAAATTTTCAAAGTATAAATTTATTACGAATTATATTTCAAAATACAAAAAAGAGATAATAATATAGTAAAGTGAAAATTATATTATCATACAAATTTTTGATTTTAATGTAAACTAGCATGATTTTCAATTTTCAAAATTTTTTGAAGTGTTAGCTCCTTATGGCAGTGTAAAAAACTGCTTCGTTACGTAACGCGTTACGACGCCTGCGGCTTTTCCTCTTTCCCTCTAATCCAAAGCGCTACCAATATTCGGACCATTTAAGTTATCACTCCTTTTGAGCGTTCCGAGATATACACGTATTTTATGTGAATTGTGATTACTGGAAATAAGAAAAATACGCAGGCACTTAAAACCTTTGAACTTCAACAAACAATTGCAAAGATGATGCCGTTTCATTCTATTTTATTTATTCCACGCGGTCAAGATTTATACATAAACATACATAAATAAATACTTTATTACCAGCATTAACTTAATTTTAACAGGGAACACATTTACAACCATAACATTTTGCTGAAGTGATATCATGGCGCGATTTGCAGGGGCGTCCACACTAAGCAAGCTTGTGTCGTGGATGCCTTATTTACGATTAACTATAACAATTTTCACCTACGGTAAATGGTGTGTCTTTATATAGATGTTACAAATTAAAAGTATTCAATCTTAAGTATAGAAAGAAAAAGATACAAAAATAAATAAATAAAATAGAATAAATAAATATATAGAAATAATTATCACTATAACAGAATTATTATATATATATATATATATATATACATATGTATGTATACATATATACATACACACATATATATACATATACATACATATATACACATACACATATATATATATACATATATACACACATACATATATATAACATACCAAAATATAAATATAATCTGAGATCACGATTGTACGATAAGAATTTTTTCTGTATTTTCATAAGACAATGAAATTAGCCAATTATGAAGAACCTTTTTAGCTTCATTTAAAGTGCAATGTTTTATGTCACATAAGCTAGTTACTTTATTATATACGAAGTGGCATATAAAAGGATTGAAACGTCGTGCAAAGGATGAGTTAACGATTGGGACCGGTACTTTAAAAATACGACGCTTCAACATATTAGAATATTCGTTAGAGTTGACAATTGCTTTATGAACAGATAGAGTTATTTTTTGGATAAACAATTTACGAACACTGAGTACTTCACTTTCTTTATAAACGAGATCAGTTGGATATCTATACGGCCTTCGCAATAGTACTTTTAGGACGGAACGTTGGGCCCTTTCTAAACTTAGCATGGAGGTTTTAGAAGCGCCACCCCAACAGCTGATACAGTAACTTAAAATTGATTGACATAGGGCGTAGTATATGGTTCGTAGGGTTTCTAAACCAGCTACATCTCGCAAATGTCTTACTATATACACAAGCTTACGAACTCTCCCCGAAACCGCTTCGATGTGAGCTTTGAAATTCAATTGTTGATCCAAAACAATACCCAAATATTTAATACTATTAGTTCTGTCTATTTTTTGACAGTTACATATATTAAAGTTATTTCCGTATGAATGTATATATACACTAGACAATGTTGGTGGGGGACTACTCGTTAGGGTTTTATGGAAACTGACAAATTTGGTTTTTGAAACATTCAGTGTAAGAAGATTGTTCTTTAACCATGTATTAATTTTAGACATACCCAATTCTACGTTCAATAGAGCTTCAGCCCAGTTAGTTCCATCAAATATAATTGCCGTATCGTCTGCGTAGCAAATTATATCCGCGTGATTCAGTGGAAGGTTAAAAATATCATTAACATATAGTGTAAATAAAATGCTTCCTTGTGGGACACCGAAGTTTACATTCTGGATTGAACTCTCATATCCACTTAACTTTAAACACTGCTTTCGTCCAGTCAGGTAACTTTTGTACCATTCCAATGGCATACCTCTGATACCTGCATTCTCGAGTTTTTTGAGAAGTATAGGAATGGAAACAGTATCAAAGGCTCAAAAATCAAGGTCCAAAAATACTCCAACACAATTTCTACTCTTATCCAGATGAGATGCAACTAGTGATGTTAGTAGTGTTACAGCCTCTTCAGTTGATTTACCACGTCTAAAACCAAACTGTCTTTGAGAAATAATCCCATGTCCTTCGAAAAAGTTCGTAAGTCGTATATTGACAATTTTTTCTAGTAATTTAGAAAATACTCCTAGAAGTGATATAGGACGGTAACTGTTTGGAGCGTCTTTTGGACCTGATTTGTAGATTGGAGTTATGCATGCTATCTTCCACATATCAGGAAAAATTCCAGAGGATATACTCATATTGAAAATGTGGGTTAGGGGTTTTATAATGAAGTCTTTGACTTGTTTTATTAGACTATTGTTGAGACCATCAACGCCCGGCGCCTTGTCATTTTGCATTTTTATAATAGTTGATTCAACCTCATAGTAATCAGTCGGCTGCATGAAAAATGAGTTTGCGAGAATGAATTTTGCATTCGTCTTTGACGATAAATATTCCTGGTCGGTGTTTAATTCCGTTAAAATATTATTAGCTAAATTAAGTCCTATTGTCGCGAAGTATTCGTTACATATATCTAATGAATGATATTCGTTCCTTGAATTTTTAACATGAAGTAGTTCTATAGGTTCTTTTTTTGTAGAGGATAGATGGCAAATATCTTTTACAACCTTCCATTGTTTTTTTGGGTTTCCTTGAGCTTCTGTTAATTTCGTGTTTTCATGTGAAATTTTCAGTTTACGCAATAAACTATTACAAAAATTGCGATAACGTTTGTAAATCACTTGTAGCGTTTCGTCATGCGGATTAATCTTTGATCGAGCATGAAGACGAATACAGTAACTAGTTTTAGTTCATATTTGTATATATATATATTTAAGCATTTAATGTTGTTAATTCTTATGTTAATAAAGGTTTTTTATTTATATATGAAATATTTTATTGAAATATTGTACGAAATTGACGTTCCAAACATTCGTACTCTATTTTCAAATAGCATTTTTTTTTTAAATTTCAGTTTGAATGGTAAGCGAGCAAATTTGAGAGGATTTTAATTATATAATAACGTCGTTAAACCATAAACGTCAATGGTACTTTACTTAGAAATTAAAATGTCTAAGGGTTGAGTCAGTATAAGCACAGGCACAATTAATTAATTAAATGGTTAAAAATAGTCCATTATTAGACTCATAGATAGTACAGAGCAGTAACAGCTAGTAAATTTCCCACTGCTGGGATAAGGCCTCCTTTGTTTTTGAATGAGAAGGTTAATAGCATATTTCAGTACGCTGTTCCAATGCTGGATGGCGGATTCACATGAGGCAGAATTTCATTGAAATTAGACACATGCAGGTTTCCTCACGATGTTTTTATTCACCACTGAGCTCGAGATGAATTATAAAAACAAATTAAGCACATGAAAATTTTGTGGCGGTTGACTGGGTTTGAACCCGTAATCATCGGTTAAGATGTATAGGTTTTCACCACTGTGCCATCTCGGTTCTCTCAGACTCATAGTCAAATATTCGTAATTGTAGATCACATTTCTTTTGAACAGGCATATTGAAATTAAACTTCAACTATATCATGATTCTGTAAGTATTTATTCGATTTTAATTAAATTTACTTTTCAAATTATCTTGAAATATTAGACTGTATAAAAGATAAATATTGTTAATGACCTAATTTGCGTAATTACTTTTTTACAATTAAGTAGAATTATGGCACTTTTTCTTTTGTAATTCAATCTGTAATTTTAACGTCAAAATATACTTTATTCAAGTAAGCTCTTAAACAAAGAATAAATTTAAAGTTAGTTCTTAACTTTGATCAACTGTGATAACTTTAAAGTTTTAAGATTCTATTCAGGTGACTTATCAAGAATCTCAGAAGTTACCCTTTTTTACCTGTGAATTATTACTATAACGCCTCCTCTTATTTTTTTCGTAAGATTCTTCAAGAGAAACACGCTCCCTGGGGAAAACCGGGTTTTGAAAACATTGTGTTTGTGTGTGGACTAAATCCGAACAATGCTCTTACTCAACATGGATGATGAGTGGGCGGTGTTATTTTTAAACGCTAAATTCGCTCTTAAACATGGTCCTCTAAGGTTGATTATGCTGTGTGGAGTTTATCTCAGGTAGAAAAATGATAAGACTATTTTATAACCGCCTTATGCCTGGTGAAATTGTGGATATGTTTGCTATTGGTCATCTTTTGATCGCTTGAAACAGGATATCTGAGGCCCTGATGAACAACTGATGCGTCATCGTCATTTGGTTTTATCTTTTCCTTTTAGTTTAGCCAGTGAGTCACTCGATGCTGATGGTATTGAAAGCCTTAGCATAAGCATAAAATACTGGCATTCTATTACAGTACCGAGTGTAGTCTCTCTGGTTTCTTTATGGGTTTAAGAAGTGTAGAAAATAATTTGTAATAAAGGGTTAAGGCCTCCTCTCTATTTCAGGAGAAGGTTTGGAGCACATTCCACCATGTTGTTTAAATGCAGGTTGATGAATACACATGTGGCAGAATTTCGTTGAAATTAGTCACATGCATCCTCACGATGTTTTCATTCACCGCCGAGCACGAGATGAATTATAACCACAAATTAAGTACATGAAAATTCAGCGGTGCTTGCCTGGGTTTGAACCCGCGATCATCGGTTAACGCACGTGGGCCCGGCTCGTTAGTTATATAAGTTAAAAAAAAACGTTCTAAAAGACTCAGGATTAATAACATTTTCTTATCTAGTTATTTCAAGATAAAATTGGTATTAACTAGTACAAGTTCTTTAATTATATTTTACATAGGAGGACGTCAGAGGGGAAATGAGTAGAGGAAAATCGAGTAATTAAAGAAACGAGAGTAGTTTTAGATTAGATATTCGAATGCTAGTGCGAAATTAATAATGTGTAGTTATGACTACATATAAATCAATACGTAGTATAAAACAAAGTCGCTTACCGCTGTCTGTCCTTATGTATACATAGATCTTCCAAATGACGCAACGGATTTTGATGGTATTTTTTCAATAGATAGAGTGACTCAAGAGGATGGTTTTTTTATGTAATATATGGACAATATAGTAATAAAACAAAAAAAATAATGTAGCATGTTTAGTACCAGCATTGCACCTATGCGAAGCCGGGGCGGTCGCTAGTTACGGAAAAATAGATAAAATAATAACTAAAAATACATTTTTTAAACAAACTCTTGAAGTAATTAAACTATTTTATAAAATTCGGCTTCAATTCAACTAATACTAAATCGATTTTATAATCATACATCAATACATCTTTTAATTACTAGTAGTTTTTACTATTAGTCGCCCGCGGCTTCGCACGCGTTTTAGGAAGATGTTTGTCACGTCTCAGCCAAAAAGTAGCCGATGTCCCTTTTTGGAGTTCAAGTTTGCTTCATACCAAATTTCATCAAATTCGATTCAGCGGTTTGGTCGTGGAAGAGCGACAGACAGACAAACTTTTTTTTATGGTATAGGTTGGCGGACGAGCATATGGGCCACTTGATGGTAAGTGGTCACCATCACCCATAGACAATGACGCTGTAAGAAATATTAACTATTCCTTACATCGTCAATGTGCCACCAAACTTGGGAACTAAGATGTTACGTCCCTTGTGCCTGTAATTACACTGGCTCACTCACCCTTCAAACCGGAACATAACAATACTGAGTACTGTTATTTGGCGGTTGAATAACTGATGAGTGGGTGGTACCTACCCAGACGTGTTTGCACAAAGCCCTACCACCAAGATACTTACTTTCACATTTATAACAATAATAATATAGTTAACTGTGTTGAAAAAAGTTTTAATTCGTTTATATTGTAATCTAAGTTTATCTTCAGACAAAACCTTAGGTTTTATTTGTACGTTCGTCGTGGCAGTAAATTTCCGCACCGGCAACGAACTCGACAAACAAAAGACCAAACTAATACTCTTGATTTATGTTCCATGGAGACCAAGGGGCTGTTATACGCCTCAATTAAATTGAATATTTTAACGATTTTAAAACTATGACTTTTGTTTTTAATTGTAATACTGAATGCGTCTTCTTATTTTGACAGTATTTTAACATTCATGTATATTAATAATACCGTTCAGATCTACAAACGAATCGAAACCTACTCTACCCACAATAACAGATCGTAAAAAATTATGATTTTTGAGTCGAAAACATATTATATCCGTAAAATTTGTATGATCGAAATATTTCAATATTAACCTTATTTGACATATACGGGTGCGTTCAGAAAGCGTTTTTCAAATAATAATTTTGTGCACAGGTACGACAGTTAGTATATTTGTTTACTTTACCCGTGCGAAGTCGGGGTTTCATCTCGTTTTAAACATTTATGTACAAAACTCTACGTCAACTATAGGATAGGATGTATAGGATTTTTGATTGTAAACGTCAGTTGATACGATTTAATCTTCGAATCACCATCCTGTTTCTTCTACTTCAATTACGTTAATAATAATTAATCTTGTATTCAGTGGTGAAGGAAAAAGTAAACAAATTAGTATATGTTGAATGAAGTTCCACAACATGAGCATCGACAATCGCAAAACGTATTTGAACAAGTTTAACACCTTTGGATTGCGATGATGAACTCTTGTCCAGTACTCGTAAGACATGAAAACATATGACTTTTCTTGTTACTTTTTTACGAGAAATGAAACGGATTAGAACTGTATTACTTAAATAATGGAGCATATTATTACCATTTCCTAACCTACGAATGCATGACACTAAATAGCAATTGTACCCAAGAGACTTCGTACCAGGATACTTTCCACATATCTTGCTCGTACTGTTCATTTTGCAGAAAAATACCACTAAATGTGAAATATCATCTTCGATTATTGTATCGAATTAATATTTTATTTTTTATTTGCTGAAAATGTTTTAACATTTAACCCTCTAACCAAATTACTTATTAAGTTAATATCTTTCTGTTGGGCTTAGACCTAATTCGTTTTTGATATCAAGACTTGGCACTTATTTCACTATGATAGGTTAATACGAGTTGGTGTAAAAAATGTGGTACTCCGTGTGTAAAACCGAGCTTTATACACTTAAATTTAAAAGTAAAGTAACAGCCTGTAAATTTCCCACTCCTGAGGCCTCCTCTTCCATTAAGGAGAGGGTTTGGAACATAATCCACCACGCTGTTCCAATGCGGGTTGGTGGAATGCGCATGTGGCAGAATTTCGATAAAATTAGACACATGCAGGTTACCTCACGATGTTTTCCTTCACCGCTGAGCACGAGATAAATTATAAATACAAATTAAGCATTTATATATAGTGGTGCTTGCCTCGATTAAGATGCACGCGTTCTAAGTTCTAACCACTGGGTCATCTCAGCTCTCAACTCAAATTTAGTTTATGGAAACTTATCGTACTAACTCCTTTGCTGGTTATTTTTGCCTCTAAATAACTTGTGATATTTCCACTTAATCTATATACTCAAAGGTACATTCACCTGGTTCACTTAAGGTCTGTATTGGAAGCGAGAAAACCATCTCAGTTCATAAAATTTAATATCCAATTACATAGACTCACCACAATGTGTATCGAACCGATCTGTCAGAGATAAATTGTGGCTTCACATCGACTGCGAGCTCATATCCACACCAACTGTACCTTGATATAAACGTAAACCATAATCGCAGACCTATATCATAAAATAACATGGATGTATGTTGTTTTATGATATTTTTCCAAATAAATGAACAATTATTTCAGTCGCCTGTTTGAAGAGTTTTGTATTTTTTTGGGGTTTTAATATTTTAAACAATATTATAAAAGATAATACTTGTATCTAGTCTTCAATCAAATCAAATTATTTTATTCAAATAAACTTTACAATAAAGCGTTTTATTTATTTATTTATTTGGGAAGCTAACGTGGTATACAAAGTGTCTAATTCTACAAGATACATCCTGTCTTAAAAAATATTACCATGTACATCATTCTTACAGGCTAACTCATCATGTAAAAAAAGAAAAAAATAAAGAAAAGAATCAGACAAAAAGTACTACTGTGCTTATTAAAGAAGAAACAAGTTACAAAAATGAAAATAAAAAACGAATTAAAACTATAAAATAAACATAAAAAAAGCGTTTTTGAATCGTTAATATTATTTAAACACCATCACCGTTTTGGAACACAGCTTCTACGGAGTAAAATCGGTAAGAATTTGCTCTTTTAAAGTAAACAGGTATATTAATAATATATTATATTTAATATACTATATTTGCTTAATTTTAACACAGTGTCACTATCGTCTTGATATCGTAAGTTATATTAAACAAAAAAAAATGTATCCAGAAGTTAATGTAGCGTGATTTGAATGTTTTAAAAAAATATACATATATATAAAAACTCTTTTGTAAAATAAGAAAACAATCGACCTTTTAGAAACACGTGAGGAAAAAGGTTAATATACTTAATAGATGTTTTTTTTTTTTCTGAAGAGGGATTCTAAAGTGCCGTTGTTTAGTTTATTTATTTATTTACTTGGTCGTGTGAATATTTTATCGCGCTTGAAAGCTTTAAAAACAAAAAAAAAACCTTTGTTTTACGCTAAATCCATTTATAAACTAAGACAGTTTGCGCACATAAATTACATTGGGATTTAACTTTTTAACGTTCTTTTTCTCATAACTCATTCATAGTTAAGAGTCTTAGAATATATAAGGAGAACGTGAAAAAAAACTTAATAATGTGATCTTTGACATGAAGAGTCGAGATGGCCCAGTGGTTAGAACGCGTGCATCTTAACCGATGATTGCGGGCTCAAACCCAGGCAAGCACCGCTGATTCATGTGCTTAATTTGTCTTTATAATTCATCTCGTGCTCAGCGGTGAAGGAAAACACCGTGAGGAAACATGCATGTGACAAATTTCATAGAAATTCTGCCACATGTGCATTCCACCAACCCGCATTGGAACAGCGTGGTGGAATATGTTCCAAACCCTTTACTTAAAGGAAGAGGAGGCCTTATCCCAGCAGTGGGAAATTTACAGGCTGTTACTTTACTTTACTAACTTTTATTGTAAATGTGAAAGTAAATCTGTCTGTCTATCTATCGTTCCACTTCCAAACAAATGAATCGAATTTGATTAAATTTGTTACGAAGCAAACTTGACCTCCAAGGAAGGATATAGGCTACTTTTTTGCCTAACTCATAACAAAAACCCCTAGAAAACGAGCGAAACTGCGGGCAACAACTAATTTTATATAAATTATATAAATGTCTGTCTGAGATTTCAAACTTTTATTTTTGCCATCGCTGTCTCACCATTTGTCTGATATAAGCTTCGAATTATTGTATTTTTCTTTATAAATAGTATTCCAATTACTATTAGTACGACTTCATCAGTATTTAAAGAAAGACGGGATAATTATATTAGAACTTATAAGAACTTAAACTTGCCTAAATATTGATCACATGAAGATTTGGAGCTTATTCTCACATGCTGCTATGTGGTTTGGTATACATGGAGGTTCCCTATGAAAATTCCGTTTAGCATTCCTAGGTGAGCTTGCAAACATCGGATCATCGGATAAAATGAACGCGTTCAAACCAATATGTCATCACGGTTTTTCAATTAAGAACTATAGTTCAACATGTAAAGTAATATACAGGGTTATTGGTTACTCGACGTATATCCGTTAGGAGGTGATAGGGGTGACTATTTGCAATAATTTTAACCCCCATATGCATAATCCAAAAGTGAACCATTTTTGAGTTATCACGTTCTTTAGTTTTTTTCAACATTTGTCAAAAATGCAATTTCAAAAATTCATTTTAAAAAAAGTTTCAAATAAAATCTATTTTATTCTTTTGTTTTATAAAAACGGTTAAACACGGGATATTTTTCAATATTTAAATAATAAAAATCGGTCCAAATTTAAAAATGCGAGATGGAAAACGAATTTATTTCAATATTTTTTTGAATTTTTTTCCTCAAAAATGCCTCAAAAACTAAAAAAATCTTTATGAAACTTGGCCTGCAGATTATTTTAAAAACATAACCGTTTTCTTAGCTTTCCAAAAATGTATAAAAAGAAGGAAATTATTTCAAATCAATCGAAATAAAATCACCATAAAGGACGCCTGTGGACATTCGTATTCGAACATGAACGAATTCGTACTAAAGGTCGCTCTTTAAAATTCTCACAAAATTAACTAAAAATAAAAACAAATGAAAAAAAACTTACATAATTACTACACTGGCATACTTAATATAAATTTAAAATAAAATTAAGAAACAGAAACAGTTCAATAGCTAAGTTATAAATATGACATTTTGTAATATAGCCTAAATAAAGTATTAATAAGCGAATCCGAGAAACTCTCTATAACAGAGCACAGCACACACACCATGTTCTACAGTGAATAATGCAGGATTAGGAATGCATAGCAACAGCGTGGTGGAATATGTTCCAAGCCCCTCAATGGGAGAGGTGGCCATTACCCCAGTAGTGGGAAATTTACAGGCTGTTACTAAATATTAATAGGCTGAAAAATTACATCGTAACTTTATTTCCGATATTATTGCATTATCACGGCCACTATGCAGCCAAAAACATTTTAAAGACGCTTCTGATGATCCGACATAAATATATATAATTAGAGTAGTACATACCAGGAAAACACCACGTGATTAAATCATAGAGTACGTGCCGTCAAGACGATAACTGATTACCAGGATGTCATAAGCAAGGAGGAGATATTACCTGAAGCGAGTAATCAGTATCATCACTCAAGCGGCCCGCTCGCCTCATGTGTGATTACACTTTCTGTATCAAGATATAACGAATAATATAATTGGATTAATATTTGTACCGTGAAATTAGCTTTGTGTACAAAGGGAGATTGGTTTGATTTATTTATTAACACAGCGATGTTGACTTTAATAAAATTTAATCCTGCCTCGCATTAAAAATATGCAGGCAAGTAAAAAAAGTGCACATTAATGATATACAAAGGCACCCCATCTGTGTAGACTTTAATTTAACTAATAAAGATTTATTATTATCAGAGTTATATTAGTATTTTATTACAAACCCTAAGAATAATTAAATAAAAAAATAACACGTGTGAATAACCTATACTTACAGTTCTTTATTTATTTATAATCGAACCTAATTATCATCAGTACATAAAATAAATCAATTACACAAATATTGCAATACCTAGAGAGTTAATTAGGAGGTATATAAAGACAAACTAGAACCTAATCGGCCGAGAGACAACCGAACATTGAACCAGTTACTAAGCGCTCTTCCGTATTTATGTGATTCCGCTCGGTCCAGGTTGAGGGAGGGAGGAGGGGGTAGTTCTTGTAAGAATATAATATAAAGCGCTAATAGCCCAATTATTTACTGGCCCCCTTATGGCCTGCTTATCTTCGTCCACAATCCTTGTACTAGCTTCAAGCTTATTAACTACATAAGTGCGTTTTGTTTATATGCGTTAAATTATATAATTATATTTTTGGTGCTAATATAACCTGACTCATACGTATTTTTATTTAGATCCATCAAAATTTTCGCATTTGTAAAATAAGTAAGACTTTTTAAATCATAAAACACTACTAGTAAGTTAAATTCCACTTAGAAATATCGAGTGTTTTGGTTAATATGATATATGTTTTTATTTATATCTAAGAAGACAGCATCGTTTAGTAATAGTTTAATTAGGTTATAATTCCAAAAATGTGATTTAATATAATAGATATAGAGTCTAAATTAAAATAAATCGTATATTATTTTTGAAGGAACAATATACACAATCCCATAAAGAGATCTGAGGGGCTATTACTATCATCTGCTCGTCATAAATATCGTCGAAGTCATTGAACTTAAGACTCATGTCACCACACTACTGCCACAAGCTTGAACGTGCAAACTCAAACCGCAAAACTAAACTTGTTATTCATGGCAGACTCCGAACTTACCTTATCAATTCCACGCTCGACAAATTGTTCTCACAGTTAACTTAACAATAGTCATTACATGTCTCTGAACTTGGAATTTAGAGTAAGGCTGTAGGTACGTTGCTTTTTCTTGAATTGGAATTATGAATGGATACTATTAATAACTATGGTAGTACCACCAAAATCCAAATAAGAAATGGAAAATTGGAAAAAACGCATTTTTGCAATCATAGTTTTTGAATGGGTTTGTTTAATAAATTTATCATATAAAACTAGTAGTCGCCCGCAGCTTCGCCCGCGTTTTATGGTGAATAATAATCTAACATATGACTGTATGTAAGTCTTGGAATTCAATTTTGCTTCATACCAAACTTCATCAAATTCAGATCAGCAGTTGGGTCGTGAAGGAGGGACAGACAGACAGAGTTACTTTCAAGTTTATAATAAAAATATATATGTTCGTATAATCTAAAATGATTCTTCGTATTCAAACAATGATATTTTAAAGACGAGCTTTCTTATCATTTAAATATTCATAAGCGAAATTTTGTACAGGATTAAGAAGTTAGCTGATAATCCTGAGAAGTGATCGTTCATAAATTAACTTTGACCTAATTTTACTTGAAGCTGACTTTGTATCAGACAATTCAATAAATACAATGAAATAATAACTATAAGTTTGTACAGTCAATATTAAGTAAGAATATTCGTCACCTTAAGATCTATTTTCGTGTGCTCAGTGTGAACGATAATCTCCTTTACCGATCGAGAATGACATATTGCGTCGCAATGATTTGATGCTTAAATTCAAAAGGTACTAAGAGCTTAAGACTTGATAAAGGAATGAATTTGAAAACTGACGAAGGTTTTCTTACTCTGACTGTACAATTACTCTTTTAAGAACATTGTATGTGATGCTTTCGACGTTTTGAAGTTATACTTTAAATTTAACTACTTACTATATTATTTTTCAATTTCATTTCGAGTTAATACCAACAATTCTACATATTGTTATTGTACCTTCAATAAAATCGTATTGTATTGTTTTTATATAAACGCAACAAATAAATTCTACCACTAATGCTACTACAAATATTCGCATCACATGAAAAGCTACGTATTTTATATCGAGGACAGCAGAGACGCCTTGGGAAAACTAATAGAGAGCACAAATGGCGACTACTAAATAGATTCTGGATCACAACCTGAAAATAGTGAGCCATAGTAGAGGTGTTCTGATTATGGATAGACTTGCCGAATATCATCATCAATCAGACAGAAATCCAGAATCTTCATCCATCATCCTCCTGCCCTTATTCCAATTTTATTTGGGGTCGGCGCAGCATGTCTTCTTCTTCAATACTTCTCTGTCAGACGTCATCTCACAAGTAACATTCTTTCTAAACTTTCACACAATCCATCCATTGTTTCTTGGGTCATCTTCTATATCCATCCACATCCATGCTCAAGGCCTTCCTCACAGTATGTTCCTCATTCCTCCGCATTACATGCCCATACCATGATAGCCGCCTTCCTCATAACTATCGGTGTCACTTTCAAACTTCATCTCATTTATTCATTCCTTACTCTATCCATTCACTTAACACCACACATTCTTCTCAGCATTCTCATCTCCGCAGCTTGCACTTGTCTTTCAGTCACCCCTTTTGTAGCGCAACACTCCGTTCTTAGCGAATATTTCGACCCTATCTTTATAAGGTATTTATTCAGATAATATACTCGTACGGTTAAGTTTCACCAGATTTAACAAATGCGTGATGTACAATTCTCATTTGTATATTTTACTTAATTAAGGCTTTTTATTCGGCTTTGTGCAACGCAAAGCTGTTGTAATTCGATTTGATGGGTGAGAAAGCCCAGTTTAGGGACGCATTGACGCTGTAAGTTATAATGATCTTACATTGTTATATCGTTGGCTATGTCATATAAATGTATAAATCAACATACCAATTTGTAATTAAAATAAATTAACAGTTTTTTTAAATGCGCTGACAAAATTTCATTTACATTTTGACAGAATTTGTATGAAATAGAATCTTCTAAATTGAGTGGCAAGATTTGACCCATACTTGGATTACAAGATAAATAAAACCTTCTAGAAAAATGAGACAGTATAGAATAAAATGCCCATTTTATTCTATACTGTCTCATTAAACAAAATCTCTCAGTAATCCTAAAATATAAGTTCCAATATACGCACAAAGAAATGAGAACACTTTACTTACTCCCAGGTACTTATTTTATAACATTTACAAACGATCCGCCCAGGCTTGGAACGTGTACAACTTGGAATGTATACTAAAAATTTCCTAGTTTCTTTACTATACTGTCCATAGATTATATACAAAAACCTTCCTCTTGAATAACCCTATCTATAAAAAAACACCGCATAAAATCCGTTGCGTAATTTGAAAGATCTAAGCATACATAGGGATGGACAGCGGTAAGCGACTTTGTTTTATACTGTGTAATGATGATAATGATTTCACACCAACAATAATTTTCATTGTAAATTGAACATTATGTCCATAGCTATAAGGACGGGTTACATTAAATCGTTTCTACGTCGGCGTGAAAAAGGTTGCATAACAGCCTTTAAAATGACCCGAATATTCGTCTTGTGATAAATCAGAGTGACGACACAAAATCCATTGTTAAATACGCGACGAAAATCGCAATTCATTATAACGCTGATGATTCGAGAATTATAAAGGACTGGCCTCTGCCCGCGACTTCACTTCTGCTGTTACAATTAAATGCAATGCTACCAGTTTTGTATCAAAATGCTGCCGAGAACAGCTCTGTTAATAAACACTTTCTCTAATGAAACTAAATCGAATTCCACGTTTGTTTTCCTACTAAATCCACTCGCGTTTGGGGATTGGTTGTAATGTGTGAGGTAAAAAAATAGCCTATGTCCTTCCTCGTACTTCAAATTTGGTTCATAGAAAATTTCATCAAATTCGGTTCGGAAAGAGCAGTAACTCTGTCTATCTATGTGTCGGTACACATAGATAGACAGAGTTACTTTCGCATTTATAATATTAGTTAATACATCGTACTATTTTTATTACATATGTTTGAAATAATTAGGCTTCAATTTATATATTCGATAGTAATTCTTTATTAGAAGTTATTGATCTACTTGGTGGTAGTACTCTGTGGCCTGTTTGGGTAGGTACCTACTCATATTCTACGGGCAGTAGCAATACTTTGTAATATTGGTAGCCAGTGTAACTGCAAGCTCAAGGTACCTAACAGCTTCGGGAGGGGCAGCGAACGTGCTGCGAAAGCTATCCCGCAGCCTCTCCGTGTCCGTGCTGATAGCGGCCATCGCAGGGTTTTTAGTGAGTACAATCTCACATAACCCGACATCCCCACAAGAGTCGGGTATCTATGAAGATTTTCCCTGCGTCAACAAAAAACGGTACCTAACTTCTTAGTTCTCGAGGTTGGTGGCGCATTGGGTATGATTAAAATTTCTTAAGGTGTTCAGGAGCGGTAATCACTTAACATCAGGTGGTCATTTTGTAAATTCTAGACGAATTTAAATAAAGAGTTTTTCCAACGTAAAGTGCGGTCTGGCCAGTATTTAATCAATTCTAACAAAAGGCGTTATTTTAATAAGAATGTTTTCACGTCATAAGCGTCTGAATGCTGACAATTGATCGTCGATTTAAATTCTCTTTGAACTAAGTTATGCCACGGGATATTATTCTAAATTTAAATTATTCATATAAAAATTTTTAAAAAACATTTTCATTAATTGAAACCTTATGGAGCTTTAAATACACGCCAATATTGTTAAAATGAGATGAGGCATTAGCCCAGCCTTGGGATTACTATAAAAAAATGTGCTATAAGAACATTTACTAAGATTGATTTTACAAATTTAGATACAATTTAGATATTTGAATGTAAATCTAAGAAAAGCTAAAAAATACTGCGAATGCCTTCCTTAATGTTTAGTAATTATCTCAAAGCGTGATAATCACTGTAATCAGGGCGGTTTGAATGTTGATCGTCGAACGTGACTCGAATCAAATGTAGCGTGACGCACATGACGATTGCACGCTGTCACTTGTGAACAGGAAACCTAATAAATTGAACATCCAAGAAGCCGAGTTGACGAAGTGGTTAGAACGCGTGCATCTTAACTGACGATTGCGGGTTCAAACCCATGCAACCACCACTGAATATTCATGTTCTTAATTTGTATTTATAATTCATCTCGTGTTCGGCGGTAAAGGAAAACATCGTGAGGAAACCTGCATGTGTCTAATTTCATAGAAATTCTGCCACATGTGGATTCCACTAACCCGCTTTGGAACAGCGTAGTGGAAATTGTTCCGAACCTCAAAAGGACAGAAGGACAGAAGGCGCAGCAGTGGGAAATTTACAGGCTGTTGTTGTTGTTGTAACAGTTAGAATTGAAATTATGGATAGTTAGTCCTTTGCATCCAGGGATGTGAGGATATCCGAAGTTGGATCGAGAACGATCATAGCCGTTGTAAGTCATAGAATTGTCCCGCGTCTAATAAAACACACAAAGCACGAATAACCGTTCATTCGTTCACCTTAATTAAATCATTCATCTGTGAATATGAGAATTACGTTTGAGAAGGTCATTTCTGTATGTTCTGCGTTATAACAGAAACTTTACACATCAGGCAGAGTCCTAAGCAAACAACCAACTCGTACTTCAAACAAATGCGAGCGCTTTTGTTTTACTTCATACTACTTAAAGGATAAATTATTACTTTATTAAGTGGATGATTTACATCTGGTTTGAATCTCAAATACTTCTGATTAGTTTTACAGTGATAATAACCTTTTTCTCAACGGTTAAGCTTATCAATCCTTTATTACGTTGAATTCGGAGTTATTTCTTTGCCCCATATGGATGTACAAAAATATTTACAATTTAAAATAACTGTCCTGTTCTATCTCTTGTCTTTATGGACGTGCTAATATTATTATGATACAATGATATACTCGTATATGTATGATGATGATTGTTTTCAATATCTGTTTAAAGATTCTGATTTCATAAAAAAATGTGAAATGTTAATAATTACAAATAATTTATATTTTCTTATGGCGATGGCCACAGTTACTGCATAAACTACGATACTCTTTGATAAACAACCGGTTAAATACTTCAAATTGCACGATGAACCATTCATTCCAATCGAAGTTCTACAGTGAAAGCATTTTTTGGTCTAAAATAGAAGTCTATTGTGCAGTACACAACTAGAAAGGTGCCTGTGTTTGGTCGTATATGTCTGTCAAAGGCTTTCGAAATGATTTGTATAATATTTTCTATTATTCGTTATCATAAATATATATGTTAAGATAATTAGTATTACTATTGCAGCTGTGTATTAAATACAAATATTTAATTACTAAAAATCACTCAATGTTGCCATAAGTTATTTACTACATTTTATACAAAAAGATAACTCGATAGGGTAAGAAAGTAAACGTCTGTATAAGGATGGTAAATGGAAACAAAAAAGAGGATAAAAAGTTAAAAAATTAACACTCTTCTATATAATTAAAATTTAGCGATAATTGAACGTGGAGTTGGTGTTTTAGTGAGTTAATAGATTTATTCCTAACTAGCGTCTTGCTCCAGCTTCCCACGTGTGCAATGCTGATACTAAATATACTACAGAATGTCTTACAACATTAATAGTTTTTAAATTAATTATTAAACAATACATAGTTTGCAATGTTCAACACTGGTTCGTTGTGGCACAGGTGTTTACTTATCACAAGAACGAGGGAACTCATTTTAATCTGTAAATTATTTGTTATGAATAAAGTATATATTATTTTAAAAAAGCAACAACAACAACAACAACAGCCTGTAAATTCCCACTGCTGAGCTAAAGGCCTCCTCTCCCTTTGAGGAGAAGGTTTGGAACATATTCCACCACGCTGTTCCAATGCGGGTTGGTGGAATACACATGTGGCAGAATTTCTATGAAATTTGTCACATGCAGGTTTCCTCACGATGTTTTCCTTCACCGCTGAGCACGAGATGAATTATAAAGACAAATTAAGCACACGAATCAGCGGTGCTTGTAAGTAATAAAATGTAAGAGCAAAATGTGGTTTTTTTTATACATTTTATTATAATATTCTAAAATAATCAGTGTTCATTAACTATATTGTCCATGTATTATATACAAAGAGCTCCCTTTCGAATTACTCTATCTATTTAAGCCGTATCAAAATCCGTTGCGCAATTTTAAAGATCTAAGCATACATAGGGTCAGGTAGCGGTAAGCGACTTTGTTTAAAACTATGTAGTGATGATAATGACTCAGTGATCTTTATATAAATTATTATAATTGAAGTCAAATGACGAGTAAAATTTCTCGTCTGAGTGTATATGAATACTATAAATATTGATTTTGTAGATTTAAGCAAATTCAATTCGGTAGCTTAGAATTCGAATATATTAATGATGATTGAGTTCTTGTGTAAAGTTAGCTTCAAATGGAAACTGTAAATAGACGATTGATGGCCAAGCGTCTGCTCTCTCTAGAGGCTTGGAGTTCATTCCATCGTACTCCATTATGGTTCCAGGTTTCTTCATGGTTTCCTTTATTGCCGAACACGAGATGAAACTAGTATAGAGGTATGAAAATTCAGTGATGCTTGCCCGGGTTTTACGGCATACAGACGATCAAACGGCTCACCAGGTAGAATGTGATCGCTGCCCATACCTGGAAGATCCGATGACTTCCAGCTGTGTGGTCTTTGCCTTTATTCTGTCACCGTAATCTTCAGATAATATGATTATGTTTAATATGACACATACCATAATTTGTCTGTTTCCCTTAAATTTGGACTAATATTTTTTTACATTGTTTAATCCCATGCCCATATTCTTGTTTTTACTGTTAAGTGTCGCTGCGAACAAACTATCAAAATATTGGTGCCTTATTCAAAATTATTTTTCTCCCACTTTGCTGTTAAAACTTGGAGCGTTGTAGTAGTAGTGCAAAAAGATTCATTAAAAGTAAAACACCTCGCCTTATTGATTGCACTGGTGATAGAAGAGCTGGTTCGTTTCTTGCCCAGAGGATCGGAATTACGATTCAACGGGAAAATGATGCTTCTTGCCATTCCATTACCTACCTTACCTACATTACCTACCTTACCAAGATAAATAAAGTATTTTTTTAAATTCACATTAGTATATTATATTAACGTCAATAATACTTATGTAAGTAAAAACATATTTTATAATTACCTAAGCTATGATATACGTTACTGTTACGCTGATATCGTTGACAAATCAAATTATAAAATTTACATAATACGCGGAACGTTGAAAATGAAATCTTTATTTATAACGCGCTAGCCTGTCAAACGGCAGGTCTGTACACTGAAAACAATTTTTGCGCTATTTTGTTTATTTCATATTTGAGCTTGCAGCGCTGAAAATATTAGAGCATTTTTTTAAATAAAAATCCAGCTTTGACGAACTCGTTTTAAGCGCTAGATTCGTATAGGTAGTGATAAAATGCATTGTAGATCACCGAACGATTATTTTGCGTTGATTAAAACAATTTGTTTTATATTGAAACTGTATTCAATGTTTAGCATAAATTTGGTTTCGATTGGAGTTTATTTTAAATCGTTGTCTGGTTGTCTATTAGTGAAAGTTATTGATATACGTGGGGATAAATTTAACATATTAAGGCTGTTAGTATGTGATTTATATTTATTTTCACAAGCATTATTAACATTGAGTCCTGAGTGAGAAATTACACACACGTGCAGATTATAACCGCATAGAGTATGGGCAGGAATGCTAGCATTATTTCCCTGTTGAATCACAACTCTGATCATCTAGGTAAAATATGAACCAGCCCTGTCACCAGTGGATGCAATAAGGCAATAATAAATACATTTAATGTCTTTATAATTCATCTCGTGCTCAGCGGTGAAGGAAAACATTGTGAGGAAACCTGCATGTGATAAATTTCATAGAAATTCTGCCACAAGTGTATTCCACCAACCCGCATTGGAACAGCGTGGTGGAATGTGTTCCAAACCTTCTCCTCAAACGGAGAGAAGGCCTTTAGCCCAGCAGTGGGAATTTACAGGCTATTGTTAAATAAATTTAATTAAAGCTTTTACGCTTAAAAATTCCAATAAGTAAGTATTTCAAGAACATAATTTGGAATGAAAGACAAAAATTTGTATAGTTTGAGATAATTACAAATGAAATAACTTCTCTTGAATTGAGTCCAGTTAATCCATTAAAAAGAGTCATCACGTCAATTTACATATAAATAATTATAAATTCAAAATAGCATCACATTTACATTGCAAAATATCATGTTGAAATAATAAACTTCAAAAGCAAAAATAAGAACAAACAAAACAACACAAACCAAAGTATATCGTAAATCTCCTTCTCCCTTACTTCAGAAACCTTTATTTTGAGCTCGACGGAACGCGAGAAGGGTTCTAATTTAAAGAGCTGTAACAACTTACTTTTTAAGACGATTTAAAAGTAGATAATTAAAAAAGAAACAATAATAAATGTGAGTTTGTCTCAAAAAGTATGGAGTTAGTTTAGTTGATATTTTGTGTTAATTTCATTTATCAGATATAGTAACTATTGAATTGGAGGTTCTTATAGGAATAATTATGATTTATAGTCTGTGGTAAATCTTCGTTTAATTTAGTAAATGACTGAGAAGTGTTCGTTTTATAGTATGCATAAATTATATCATATCATATTATTTTTATAACAGCTTGTAAATCCCACTGCAGGGCTTAAGCCTCCTTTGCTTCTGTGTATATGGTTTGGAGCTTTTGTCCACCACGCAATGCTGCAACAAATGGTGAATATAGATACATCTAATAGAAAGCATATGAAAATTGACTTTTTTTGTCTGGGTTTGAACCGGCAATCATTGGCTAATCTGCATGCGTTCCAACCACTTTCCCATCTTGGCTTTAGAGATATTTTAGCTGGATGAAAAGAATTCTATGAACACCAAAAATATCATTTCAACCCAAGGAACCCTTGTAAACTTGTTTACTTGTGAACATTATGAATTCAAAATTTTTGATTTTGGTCTTGATTGGAACAATAACAACAGCCTGTAAATTCCCACTGCTGGGCTAAAAGCCTCCTCTCCGTTTGAGGAGAAGGTTTGGAACATATTCCACCACGCTGTTCCAATGTGGGTTAATGGAATACACATTTGGCAGAATTTCAATGAAATTTGTCACATGCAAGTTTCCTCACCGCTGAACACGAGTTGAATTATAAACACAAATTAAGCACACGAATCAGCGGTGCCTGCCTGGGTTTGAACCCGCAAACATCGGTTAAGATGCACGCGTTCTAACCACTGGGCCATCTCGACTCATTGATTCTCCTGATTGGAAAGTGGTACTAAAAAAAGGCGCATACAAATAACCTCAATTCAAATAAAAGAAAGGATACACCTGATTGCTTTAAAAAGAAGAAAACTTGTTTCTTAACTGATTGATATAGATGAATGATATTACAGACTCAGTATCGTTAAGCTACTTCCGCCCTGACTTATAACCATTTCGTGTAAGCTAACAGCATCAGATGGATTGTAGCCGCAAGGGAGATCGGTGATGCATTGCCGATTCGGGCCAAACTCCAAGTTTGAAACATTGGCGCAAATTTATATGCCAAACATTGCTTTATACGTTATTCTTCTGAGACTGTTCTGTAGTGCTATTCTGTTCGAACTCATATCTTATTTAAATGTTCATGTTATTCAGTGTGTATTTTAACGCCAAACCCTGAAACAAATGCTGTTGTGGCTGGTTTCATGTGCTCTTGTTCTACTCAGTAGGGACTACGTCGAACCAAAAAAATTGGTTTAAATTTGTTTGTATAAGTTAATCAAAGCTAAATATATCTTTTTAAATGATATAATATTATGATAATAGTAAAAGTATGTAAATTTCCTACTGCTGATTTCGATTGCTTAAAGTTTAATAATGTTGCAGACAGTATTTTTTATGTAGCCAAATGTTCAGGCAGCTCGCTTGATGAACAGTTATAACAACCACCCATGAACATCTCATCCCAGCAACACCAGTGGGTGCAGGTGTTTTGTCGGCCTTCAATAAAAATGAAATGTTCTCAAAAACCACCGGCGAATGTTGTCCACAGAGTAATAGTACAAAGCAGAAAAAGGTGGTGGAAATTTGAAATTCTGAAGATGATATTTAGAATACAGAATTAATCCAAATAATTTTTCAAAACCTATCCGTGAATGAAGTGAAGTGAAGGGGTTGAAGATGCAGACAATACCTACTTGTCCACTATTAATGTTTACATTTTTATATATTATGACGACCTCCGTGGTCGAGTGGTGTGTACACCGGTTTTCATGGGTACGCCACTCCGAGGTCCCGGGTTCGATTCCCGGCCGAACGAGTCAATGTAGATTATCATTAGTTTTCTACTTTGTCTTGGGTCTAGGTGTTTGTAGTACCGTCGTTACTTCTGATTTTCCATAACACAAGTTTTTTTCTTTAGCTACTTACATTGGGCTCAGAGTAATGTATGTGATGTTTTCTCGTATTTATTTATATATTTCGTGTATAATATAGATTGAATTA